>NW_026000019.1:26381340-26610985 GCF_001458135.2 Marmota marmota marmota
ACACACACACACACACACACACACACAAGCTAACTGGGAGGCTAACTGCAAGTTCCAGGCCATCTTTGGCAACTTAGTGAGACCCTATCTCAAAATAAAAGAAATAAAAAAGATGTAGCTCAATGGTAGAGTGCTTGGTGTCCTTGGATTGAAACCCTAGTACCAACAATCATCATCATCATCATCATCAACATCATCATTATCATCATTATCATCATCATTATCATTATCACTCATCTATTGAAGACAGAGTCAAGAGAGGAGGGAGAGCAAGGAAGTATATATTGGATACTTTAGCTAGGTACCTTTGGTAAGTGAATTTCTCAGATAGAATGCATAGAGTGACTTCTCTAAACATATTAAAGTTTAGAGATTGTCCAGAAGACCAGGGGAGACTATGTCCAGGCCCTTAGAGTGACATTAGGAAAAAGCATTATCTCAGGAACTTTTCCCAAACACAACATTATACACACCTGGCATATGTCACACACATACATACATATTCACTCACACACACACACACACACACACACACACCATTTAATCTTAATTTTCATTCAACATCAATCCATCAAATGAGGTGAATTTAGACTGGTTTACATTCACTATCAACCAATTCTGCCCAGCAGAGAGTGATGCACACCTGTAATCCCAGCTACTCAGAAGGCTGAGGCAGGAGGATCATAGGCCTGTTTCAAGGCCAGTCTTGGCAACTTAGTGAGACCCTGTCTCAAAATAAGAATAAAAAGAGCTGGGGACATGGATTAGTGGCAGAGCACTTCTGGGTTACATCCCCAGTACCCCCAATCAATCAATTTATAAACTTTTTTGTGATCACCCCTCCCATGACATGTTTCCCAGACTTCTATCAGAGTCACCTTCTTTTTGTATACACTGTGTACTGGCCAGTATTCCCCTCAAAATCTGATGCTCTAAAACATCACTCACTGATTCACATATGGTCTGACTGGCATTTAACAGAGACATATTCTGATCTCTATTCCAGTCATGACACCACTCTTGACCCAGACAGATTGATTTACAGCCTCTTTAGCTCCCTCACGACCTGAATGGCACCCAAGGGAGGCTGGTTTCCAACTGATGGACTAAAATTTTTCAGAGTTAAAGTTCAGATACTGGCATATGTGCTTGTTTATTTACTTATCTAGTGTTACTGGGGATTGAACCCAGGGGTGCTCTACCACTGAGCTATATCCCAGTTCCTTTTATTTTTCATTTTGTGACAGGGTCTTGCTAAGTTTCCCAGGCTGACCTCAAACTGCCTTACCCTCCTGAAGTAGCAGCTATTTCTGGCTCAGATGCATACTTTTAAACAGAACAATTATCCATCAAAGGGGTTACTTAAATGGCAAGATATGTTTAAAATATGATTGGATTTTAGGGCAGATTTATCATAATTTTTCACTTGTTTCAAGAGTATTTGCAATTATTCATGAAAGCATTTTTATGATTGCTACTTAAAATCTTTGTCAGATTATTCTAACATCTCTGTCATCTGGTGCTGGCATCTATTATCTTTTTTCTCCCCACTAAAGTTCAAGTTTTTGTCATTGATGGTATGGTAAGTGACTTCAGCTGAAACCTGAACCTTCTGAGTGTTATGACTCTAAATAAGTGTGTGTGTATGGGGGGTACTGGAGACTGAACTTAGGGTGCTCTATCGCCGAACTATTTCCCCAGCTCTTTTTCATTTTTTGATTTTGAGAGAGGGTCTTGCTAAGTTGCTGAGGCTCGTCTTGAACTTGTCAACCTCTGGCCTCAGTCTCCAGAGTCACTGGGATTATAGGTGTGAGCTGCTACACTCAGCTCTAGGTATCATTTAAACTTTCTAGTTTAACTATCATACTAGGACACTGCTCAAACAGGGGAAAGAGGAGAATGCCACATTATCACTGCCAGGAGAGAATTAAATTCAGGTTTCCCACTTGACCTCTATTGACACCTGAGAGAAAAAAGGGTTCCTTGATACTGCTGGGTGTGGGTTGCAGTTCTAACTCCCCACCAGGCTCCCACTGCTGCTACTCTGGTTCAAAGGAGTACTTTGTTATTCACCTTCAACTATCCTGCACTGATTATATGCCTTACTGCACTATCATTCAGCTTCATTCCAATTAAGAAGTGGTGGAAGTCTAGGTTCTCCATATTGTCTCCAATGACACAGCACATGAGGAATAGGGGTGAGGTGGGGGAGTGAGACACTCATTACCAGCTGCTAGGGATGAAAATCCTGGCATCCTTCTTAGCTTTCTTTGACACTACCCAATGGGGTGGTGCCCCTTGTGATAGCCCAGCAGTGGTGGGTATCTAGGTTTCCACTCAGCCATGCAGCCTTGCAGGGAAGGGGGACAGATTTTTCTGTGTTGTTTGGCTGAAGGAGTGGCTATTGTCTAAGTTTTTCTGCCTTGCTTTGCTGCCCTTTTCACCCTCATCTGTATTTAGAAGGAGAAATAGGGGGAAATGCAGCTATGCCTTATTCCAAAGAACAAAAATCTGGGGTGGATGTGTGTGTAGATACACAGGTAAAATTTTTCTAAAAGAACTATTGCTTCCTGGGTTCCACCTCTTCAGGCTCAGGAATATAGGAGGTGAGGCCTTTCTGTAATCTGTAGTATCAACAAGCATTTCAGGTGATTCTGATATAGTATTCAGGGCCAGAATGAGGTGATTCTGATGTAGGACTGAGTATCAAAGAAAAGTTAAAGTGAAACACCCGGCCAGAGTCCTTTTCCACATACTGTGTGCTCCTGTGGAAGTCTTAGTCAGGCTTGGCACAGGGAAGGCCCCTGTCTTCAAAGACAGCCAATTGACCAAGATCCCATCAATGTTGTGCTTAGCCAGAGCCCACCCGCTGTGCTACTCAATAAAACATTCACTGTGAGTTAAACACTTAAGGGAGGCCTGCAGCAGAGGCTGCTCTGAGGGAATGAATCCTTGCTTTTTTTCATACACTTTCAGAAAAGTTTGCTCCTTGTATTCCTTGTTGCTCTGCTGTGATTTTCAAAGTTATTAGAAGAATGATCCCATGTACCAAAGAGATCATTTCATGATGCTGCCACATCCACGGCCCCTTTCTGATATGAGCAGCCCTGAAGAGGGTTCTGAGGGTGGACAATGTGGTTTTTGCTGTGTGCAGCTGATGAGAACCACCATGCTAACATGGCCACGACCAGTGGAGCTCAGGATCAGTAGTCAGGTGCCTGAAAACACCACAGAGGGGCTGGCGCGAAACTGCCCGATCCCTGAGCTCCAGGATACAAAGACCCAGTTTTGCTCAATCAAATCCTGCACTAAACTAAGCTGAGCCCCCAAAACAGCAGATGGTTTTTGTGACCTGCTGCAGATATTTCCACTCAATCTGGCTGCAGTGCTAAGAAAGAAAAGCCATTGAGTGCCAGCCTCTTTCCTCCTAGCCTACCAGCATGCCTCCATTATCAAAAGTAGGCTGGGCAAGACTCTTCTTTGCATACCCAAAGAATGTAACTAATATGTTCATTAAGAAGAACAAATAATGAGGCAACATAATATAGATCAACTATTTTCCTTCTTTGGCATTCCTGACTAGGAGGATGGAGAGGCCAGGCTTCCAGGCATTTTGTATTAATTTAATAAGAGTGAACATTGTCAGGGTGTATAGAAGCCAGAAAATACCTTACTTTAGGGAGAAGTCCCAGTATCCATATAGAACATACTGAAGGGGGTGGGTAGGGTTAGAGGACACAAAGATCTTTTTGCCTACTTATTTTCCTTTTCTAAAAATGCCATTAAAATCTAGTCCTCTCCCTTTAAAGGCCTTATAGTAATCCTTGGGTAAATTTATTAAATCTATAAAGAGATTAGGAAATCATCAAGATAATACAAAGGGTACAATAGGTAGAGAAGGGACTCACCTTTTTTTTTTTTCCTTTCCTTTTTCTGGGGGTGGGGTATCAGGGATTGAACCCAGGAGTGCTTTACCATTGAACTTTAATTTTAATCTTGAGATAGGGCCTCAAAAGGCTAGGTTGGCCTTGAATTTGCAATCCTCCCGCCTCAGCCTCCTGACTTCACTGGGATTACAGGTATGCGCCACCATGTCTGGCTTACCAATGTTTTGGTTATTCAAGAACCTAAGGCAAATGTGTTGGAACTTTTTAATTCAATCCCTTCAATAACCAAATGATAATCTAAGAACATTAGAAATGAAGGACCCCCACCTCTCTTACCCATCTCTTTCAAATAATGCTCTGACGTGTGTAATCATGCTTGAGCCAGGTGTCACCCGTGGTTATCAGCTTGGTCTAGACTAGAACCAAGTTCTCCTGAATTTTAGACTAGTTCTGACTCCAGGACTCAGTAGGATTCAGTCAATTGCAGTACTCTGAATGCCTTAACTTAGAGGAAGCCTCCTCTTCTCATACCACTGTCTTAAATAACACGCTCTTCTCTCTTGGTCTAAAGTGGTCTCTCTTTATCTCCTTTATTTTACTTTGACTTTTCAATGATATATCTCTGTCCTATGGTGGAAGTCAACTTTGATTTATAACCCTGGAAAGCCAGTCATTAGCCTTCCTTCCTATTTTCTTTCTGTCATTAAATTTTTTTCCTAAAAAAAAATTTCCATATGAAAAATGGGGAGGAAGTGGTTTCTGTATTGTTCTTTTTCTCTTTAAAATGCTTGCAGCTGGGCACAGTGGCACATACCTGTAATCCCAGATACTCAGGAGACAGTTCAAGACCAGCCTAGGCAATTAGTGAGAATCTGTCTCAAAATGAAATAATAAGGGATGGGGATGGAGCTTGGTTGGCTGAGTACCCTGGGTTCAATCCCCAGTACTTTGTCCCCCTGCCCAAAGTCAGTGAGATACATAGCTTAACTTGGAGGACATTTACAGGAAATTGTGGTCACAAGAATGTACCCTCAAAGGTCCAGTTACAGAGAGTTTAACCAAGGGCCCCAGATGCTGCTACCTGAAGTCCATCATTGAACTTGGTTAGGCACCATGCTTTCCTGGGCAGCTCCCAGCCAAGCACTGAACATGAAGACATTCTAAGACAGCCCAGCTGTTTAAGAGACTTTCACCCAACCTTTCTTCTTCCTTCCCTGTCTCTGGCTGTTGGTGGCAGGCCTGCAGTCTGACAGCCATCCCACTCTTTCCCAGGTACTTCCTCACTTTCTCCCACAGGCATTTAATCCCATCTTTGCACTCACTTGTTCGTGTCAGACTAACAAGGAAAGTGAGAAAGGAAAGATACAGGAAATTCATCTTTACATGTTTCATTTTTGATTTTTCAAAACTATCTTAGTTGATATGGAGGAAAAGCCTGTTGCTCTATTTAAAGAAGGAACTTCTAAATAACGCTTTCTTTTACATTATTAAAATTGACCCCCACCTGAAAGATGAACACTGAGGCTCAGGGGGAACTTATATCCCTCGAAATTCACCTGGTCCAATGGTAAATAAACTCTATCTCTTCTACCTCTAGACTCCATGTTCTCCTTGCTACTCCAAGCAAGTCTTTCACTCCCCTTTACTCTGAACAGAGGAAGGAGATAAAGGGCTGACTGCGTTTGTGTTGAAAGACCACGGAATGGAGTAAGCACATTCTTGATATAGGACCTTCTTTTTCCTTTATCTATTGAGTACGAATGTCAAGTCCTCCATGGAAATTCACAGCCATTTTGTCATCCTAAAAGCTCCTGGCAAGACATATTATGTGAGAACTGGTTTAGAGGTAGGTCTGCCTGAAACATTGCCAACAAGAGAAAACAGAGTCAGGAATAATTATCACAGTAATCCTTCCTATTTTTGGAAGCATAAAACGGATATGGCATGTTTGAAGCCCTGTCCCGGGAGCCCAAAGGTGGAAGAGGGATTCCTACTGACATTTATTTACTATCCCTACTGGAATCAGTAAGCGTGTCCCAAAGTCTGCAAATTTTGTCATTATTCATGCAGATTATTCATGCATTTGACAGCAATGGCAACTTCTTTTAAAACTTTTTCTTAAATTAAAAAAACCTTGCAAAGACTATATAAACCTAGCTTGACAAAGTCTCCATGCTTCTAGGTAGAATAGGATTAGGCTGAAAATAAAGCTATCTCCTACCTTCAAGTATAACCTACAGATATAGGAAAATGCATTTCAAAACTGAAAATACTCACACAATTTTCTAACAAATCCTCACCCAATGCACATGGGTTCCTAATACATCCATTTAAAACTAGCAAGAAATAGCAGGCCACAAAAGACAACATGGTAAAAAGAAAACTGTACTGAGTTTAGGGAGCAGATTCATACTCTGGTCCTGTTAATGACTATGTCTACCTGGGTGACCTAGACACCAGGTGGGGGTGTCCCTGAACCTATCTCACTCTCTGTTGCCAGATCTAATCAATCCAGATCATTCTTTAAGTTCCTTCTCCTAAATTCTGGCTCTATAATTTTGAGTGCCCCCTTTATTTACCCAGTTAGATCTGAGTTCTATGTTACCATAGTAACCTAATACTATTGCTTGGGCATGAAAATAGTTGCCTTATGATGTGAATGTCCCTGTGGTAAAATGTAAGTTAGAAGTTAAAGACAACAAATGCAAGCACCATGTGTGCACACATGCATGTGTGCATGTGCGTGCACGTACACACACACACACACACACATGCACACACACACAGTAACATGGTAGTAGAAAGAACCTGCTTGGAGATTTGAGCAAGACATACCTGTTTTGGATCTAGACTTCACCACTGATGGGACCTGAGATTTTGAGCAAGTTGCTCAATCTTCTTTTGCAAATGAGCATAATAATGGCATCTACTTCATGGGATATGTGATGATTTAGTGTTACAGTACATCAAACAAGACTAAAAAACAGTAGGTACTCACTATCAGTGTCAGCTCTTATTAGATTATTAGTAGCTATTCCAATTATCATCTTAGTGTGTAATTACTTCAATCAGTTTGCTCCCTCTCTCCTTCCACCTTCCCAAACAGATAAGATCTGAGAGAAGACATGTAACCTGCCCCCAAAAGTTCACAGCTTATAGGGGGAAGAGATAAATAAATCTAATGTGGGGCTGGGGTGTAGCTTCAGGGGTATAGCATGTGCTTAGCATGCATGAGGCCCTGGGGTCTATCTCTTGTACCAAAGGAAAAAAAAATTCCCCCAAATGAAAAACACCTCCAATGAAATGGAGAACTGTAATAGATCTATTTTACACAGAGTGCCATGAAATATAGTAAACTTTGCTAGAAAGGGCCATATCTTGTACCCCTATGTATCTTATAAAAATATTTGTTAATGTGAGTGATGGAGTATTTCTAGAATGTTGTCTTAAGGAATCCCAACAAAGTTATTGAATTATAAGAGAAAGCACATGAAACTGAGGCCCCTTTAGGTTCTTTTGGAACAATCCTTTGAATGAAGTTCAAGATTAATCTTTCTTATTCAGGATTCCACTCCCTAGCAAATGGTGGTACAGTGTAATTCTGGAATTATAATAAATAATCATTATTATATACACAGAAAAGATAATTACTTGGGCCTAGTTGGGAGTTAAAGAAAATGTTCAGATTGAGAGACATCAAAGCAAAGCTGATTATCTTGGTAACTGAGTTCACACCACAAATCTGACGTAAGATTTGAAAGGAATTTATGATTCATTATGTGCTGGCATTAGTTCAAGAAGAGAGCATTTTTAGATACTTATTAATATAACAAAAAAGACAGTTTTTGCATCTCAGTGAGATGATTACAATATATTTGGCCATTGCCTGCACTAATATAACACACCTGAGAATCAGAGTCACCTGAACAAGTCCTACTACCACAGTCTAAATTAACAATTCCTACTGAAGACTTCTGTATCTGGGAAAGGCTCTGATTCTTGTTTTTTCCTTTTTTTTTTTTTTTAAACTGACAGACTGATGGGAGAAGAGAGAGGGAGAAGAATGTCATAATCAAAAGGAACAAACTAGACTTCATTATATCCTGTTGCTAAGTACTTATTTCTTTCTGACATAATGGCACTATCACATACAAATAATTTTCATTCATCCAGCCAGCCAAGAGCCACAAATACTGAACACACTCTCTGTGTACCTGGTAAGTGCTGAGCTCACAAAGATTGCCCCTTCTCTTAGAAAGTTCTCTAAAGGTCAAGAGTCCCCTGTAAACACACCTCCCTCCTCAGACAGGAAGCACACCACCATTGACCAGTTACAAATAGGCTAAGAAAGGAGGCCCAGTGGCTGCTTTGAGAGGCATATGACCTCACAGGGTCTCCTCCTGGCCCAGAGGATTGGAAGACAAAACCATATAGTAAACCACCCAGCCTGTAGTGTCTGCTTTCTTTGTTGCCCAGTAGTTTGTCAAAGATTTAAATACATACGGGTGATCTAAATTTATATACAAGTTTAAATTGCAGAGTATTTGAGCTGGAAAAGTGAAAGTGATTATCCAACCCAGCTCCGCATTCTTTTTACTTGAAGATCAGAAAGGCAAAATAATTCACTCAGAGGACAGAGCCAGGAAAGGGGGAGCCAGGACCAGAACCCAGGTCTTCTTGCCTCTGCTTAGGGCTCCTTCCAACATGTCATGCTGACCCAGGAAATATCAGCATGCTGTCTGCAGGAACAGAGGACCATTCAAAATCTTTGCCAACTGGTCTAGTACAGACACTGAGTAACCACTACGGAATGGCAGTCGTACATGGCAGTGCTGTCTTATGCATGAATATAAGCAATGGTTATTGCTACATCCATAGCTACCTAGCAAGGGTTTCAATTTGTAACTTAATCATGGTGGCCATCAGTGACATTTGCCAACTGCTTCATTTCCTTGGAGAAAATTATGCACTTACACTATAGCATCTCTAGTCTGTTGCCAACCCTATAAACAGGTAGGAAGAGAGACTGAAAGTGTGTGTGAGTGTGGTGGTAGTACATGCAGACATCAGAGGACTGTTGCATGGGAACAAGATGACAAAAGGCTGATTGCTGTTAATGTGCGTTCATCTGGCACAGGCAGCTGAAAATGTACACTATGATTAAAGGCCTTATCCAAATCATAGCTGTGGCCCTGAAACGGACACTGAGCGTGGGTGGAGGAAGCAAGGTAGGACAGGAAGCTCCTCTTTCCCAAGCCTGGCATCAAAAGAATTGGACTTAGGAAAGACCTGCTAGATCACCTCTTTCCTGGGCCAGCAGCAGGGTGAACACTGAAGACTACCAATCTCAGGGTTTCAAAGTGAGTCACAAATTCCCCTATTCCCTCAGGGAGGTGCTACTTCAGAAGAGCATTCCTGTACTTAATGGAAGGAAGAGCTGGCTTATCTCCCAGATGATGCTCAGCATTCTGCTGTCCTTAAGTGCTGTGTGACCTAACCTCAGTTTTCTTGCATGCAGAATGGAAGATAGCACTGCATATGATACGTGATATATAGGGAGACGGTGATGTGAGAGATAAGACCATGTCCTAAGGCAAAACCATGAAGTCACTTTATAATGGACAACATCAGAGGTATATAAAGTTATCTGAAAGGAACATATAGGTACCAGGACAGCAGAACTTGAAATGTAACATAACTGAAAATAAACAAAGATCATGTCAGACAAAAGTGTATGTGCTTTGGATGGTGGGGAGATTTTAGTACTAGCAGTCATGGAAGTACAGAAGCCAGAGTCTTGGAGGAAAATGCTAGAAAGGTCTGTTGGACAGACCCTAGGAACAGTATCCACCCATCAAGGCCACTACAAACATCCAGTGGACCCAATGGAGGTCAGCAAACATTCCGCTCACGTACTTAGCCAACTTTCCCCACTGCTGGGCCCACTGAGCAATACTCTAATAACTCGCCTTTTCACATCACTTGCCTCCATTTGAGAGGAAATGTGCTTGTCAGGATAATGAGAATATCTGGTCTAAGAGACTTTTCTATGTCTCAAAGTGAATTAAGACACTGTTGATCCAGTTTATACATCAGCCTCTTTTGAGCTCTGTCAACGTGAGTTAACATCCTACAGCCTAAAACTTCAAGCTGATGAGTCTGAGTTTCTTGGTTTGAAAGGCCGACAGCTCAGCTCCTGGCAATGAAGGGGCAGGTCAGTGAGGAAGTGACTGGCCAAGAGAAACACCTATAAGGACTGATAAAAGGATAGGTGACAATGAGTGTGAAAGCATCTTGTTGCCTGGAAATTGCCTATAAATGGCAATTATGTTGGTACGTATGGGTGCTGCCTCATCAGTTTCCTTCACATGAAGGGCTGAATAAAGCCATCTGACTCGTGGCAAAAGCCAGTTTCCCTGGATCACAAGCTCAGGTTGCCTTGGCCCTTTCTTTCCTCTGAGGATCTCTTGCTCAAGTTAACATTGTTAATGTTCATATTTTTAAGCTCAGGGTCTTAATAGACATCAATTTGCTTCAGGAACTCCTGAGAGGACAATATTCTCAAGATTGTTCCATGGCTACCCACCGTGTGCACACAGGTAAAGGGGACAGTAATAATCCCCAGGGCAGCAGCAAGTGTAATGGGACACAAGGATGCATGGGGGGCGCTGCAGGAAACCTGGGGTGAGGCCGAGGGTTATACAAGCGACAGAAGAGGATAACTGCTGAGGGAGCCTCCTCTTGTCCATTCCCCACTAAACCTGACACAGGTTGAATATCCCTTATACAAAATGCTTGGGAGCAGGCAGACGTGATGGTGCATGCCTGTAATTCTAATGACTTGGAGTCTAAGGCAGGATGATCACAAGTTTGAGGACAGCCTGGGCAACCCAGCCTGACTCTGTCTCAAAATTTTAAAAATAAAAGGGCTGGGGATGTAGCTCAGTGGAAGAGCGCCCTGAGTTCAGCCAAGAAAGAAAGAGAAGACCTCATCAGATAAAGGGGTGATTATGTCCAGAGAATATTCTAAAAGGAAAAAGTATCCCACATCCACCTTCCCCAGTCTCCTCTTCACCACAGTTTCTAGTTCAGAGCCACTTACCTTTTTCTTCTTCTTCAGAATCACTTTCACTCCATCCACTGAAACCATAATGCTCACTTTCTTCTTCTTGATATTCTTGGCTTTAAACTCATACTGCAAAGGAGAAGAGAAGAAAGAAACAGAAACTGATTAGACCAGTGCATCTTCAGGACCCCAGCTAGCCCAGAGTGCCACAGGCAGTCCTAGGGGACTGGTGCACTTCCTGGGCACAGGGAGAACCTCAGGGAATCTTTTTAGGTAGACGTCTTTTTTTTTTTTTTTTTTAAGGTAGATGTCTGTAGGCAGGGGCTCTCAGGTAGTCCCTAGGTTAGAACAGGGACCTTAAATGGTCATCAATCCCACCACCCAGCCAACAGCTCAGACCAAAGGAATGACTCATCACAATGAGATTGACCTAATACATCCTACTGAAATGAATATACAACCTGTTTTGAAAATCTCATCAACATATCAGAACCTTCCCTCCATAACTTATTCTATTATTTAATGACTTTGTCAGGAAAGAATTCCTTGTGTCTAACCAAATGTTGCTGGAACTCCATTCTATCCCTGGTGAAGATTAAGAAGAACTGATACCAGTCTTCATATCAGGGCTTTTCACATACAAAAAAATAATTATGAATTTTTTGGGGGGTCGGAGGCAGGAACTGGGGATTGAACCCAGGGGCACTTTACCATGAGCTACATTCCCAGCCTCACTCCTTTTTTAAAAATTTATTTTAAGACACAGTCTCACTATATTGCCTGGGTTATAAACTTGAAATCTTCCTGCCTCATCTTCCCAAGTGCTAGGATTACAAGTATGCATCATGGTGCCCAGCCCACCCCTCTATTTTAAATTCACCTTTGCAGTTCTGGACAGGCTACTCCAACTGCAGCTCTGAACTCCTGAGGAATGTAGCCCATCCACAATCCCATATCTTTCTGTTACATTTTGGCATTCATAGCCATTTCTCATACTTGCACAGCTTTTCATCACTGGTGGTCGAATTCTGACTTTTCCCACAGTGAACTTCATTCTGAGAAATTCTTCAGTTTATTAAAACCATTTTTTCCAGGTGCAGTGGCATACACCAGTAATCTCAGTAATTCAGAAGGATGAGACAAGAGGATTACAAGTTCAAGGCCAACCTCAGTAATTTAGCAAGGCCCTCAGCAACTTAGTGAGACCTTGTCTCAAAGTTAAAAAATGAAAAGGGCTTGGGATGCAACTCAGTAGTAAAACACCTTAGGGTTCAATCCCAGAAGGATGGGAGGGAGAGTTCTATGTCTTGGTGTTTGGCTCTGGACAGGACTCATCCCACATAAAACAGTCCCCTTTAGGTCAATAGTGGGAGTATTGAAGGCTACAGTTGCTCAGATTAGCATGCACTTGAGGACACCGCTCCAACTCACACTGTATGGCCTTGGATGTACCATTCTGTTCAACTCTAGTGCTGGATGAACTGAAATGCCCTCTAGGTGAAAGAACTAGAATGGCAATCTATGAATCCGCTGACCTTGGCCATGTGCCTACTGGAGAGGTGAACTAGCCACTTTTCCTGACCACACCCACATTTACTTCTGCTTTTTGGGCTTTCATCAACACTAATTTCCAGCTACACCTCCTTCAGAACAAGTCACTAAATCAAGGTTGCTTCTGTAACCAGTAGAGTGCAGGGGGGTGTTCCAATGAACTCCATTGAAGTTAAGAATGTAAAAGTCTGGAAATGCCCAGGAGGAGGACAAAACCTGCCTTAGATAGATCAGTTGCCAACTATTAACAATTTTGGTCTCTTCCAGAATGTCACTTTCACATGCTCCATACACTTCCCTCTTTCCCTTGTATAGCAACAAAAATCAAAGCAGAAATGTCAACTCTCTGCCTCTGCAAGGGACTATGTCGTTCTCCCCAGCCTGGGTTTTAGTGAGCAAATTGCCTGCTAAGCCAGACCCTCAAATGCCTGGTATTTCCAGAAGAAGCTTGTAGTTGACTAGACCTTTCTTTCTTGTTTGGTCCACCTCCCTGGTGGGTTCACTGTCTCCAGGACCTTTCTATAATCAAGACCCATCACCTAAGCCTGCCAAGAGGCACCCAGCCAACTCATTGCTTGTGTATCTGGAAACTTAACTATTTCTACAGTTAATGTTTTGCCAAGTTTGGCCATGCATTTAATACCTTCATCTTAAGAATTCAAAATGAAGCTAAACATTTTGTTGGAAACTGGAAAACAGTCTCTAATTCAGTCACCAAGTACATACCCCCAGATAGCTCCCTGTAAAGGGCACAGTGACTACATAGAAAAACATGACCCAATTTTTTTCCCAGAATTTCAATAACAGTGATAACGCAGGTGCTCCTTACAACAGCTGGTGGAATGTTTCAAGATGAAGAAGATCGAGAAAGGCAGAAAGCAGATCTACAGGTCCTATCACAGCTGCCATTACTACCTGAGTGCTCTCTACAAGGACTCTTAGGTTAGTCACACTCTGCATCTATTCTATCTGCTTCCTGATGTCCCAAACCTCTTCCAGCTGCAGAATTAGAATCAAATTGCACTTTTGTTAGAAACACTGGACACAAAGGTACATCAAGTATCTGAAAAGGTTTAAATATTTATCATGAAGCCTTTTATTTCTATGGCAATTACACTTCACTTAGATGACATGATAGCATGTTATCATGCTCTTTAGGGGGGAAATGGGTTTGAAGAGAAGGGTAGCAATGCAGTAACCAGGAGAACATAGAAGAGAAGAGCTCTTAGGGACAAGTCCTCCTTTTTCCCAGACTGCTGCTCTGTCTGAGGTGGAGCACTGTCTGGGCAGGCAAGCTCGGGAGGAAGCATCTGTGTTTCTTGGGACACGAATCCAATCTGCTTAGACTTTGCCAGGAGCTGAAGAACAAACAGGACTGCTGGTGCCACCGTCTGTGGCCCATGCCAGCCCAGAGTATGTGCCAACAGGCCTGGCCCTCCACCCACTGGCCAGGCTGTTCTGATGCATTTGCTTTACTGGCCAGAGCTCTACCAGCAAGGGCAGAATAAGCCCTACAGATCTGACCTTTGAGGGAACAAAACAATACAAGTCCGGGAAGACCAACTACAGATTGGAAAGCCTACAAGTGTTTGGGATTCATAAACAGAGCCTTGGGGTCTTGTATTGAAATAGCAGCCATGGAACTTAGTGTCCTGTGCCAATCAGTGAAGCCCAGGAAGGGGAGACTGGGTAGAGGATTCAACAAGAGCCAAGATTAAACACTCAACAAGTAGCATGAGCAGAAACGTTGGCTGGATGCCGGAAGAGCTGCTTCCAGACCAACAGCCTGGCTTCTGAGCATCTCCTGATTCCCACAACTCTCTCCTAACCCAACATGTCCCAGCTCATCACCGGGTATCTAAGGAGGGGCAGCAGAAAGTCTACAGCAGCAAAGTGGGTGAAACAGTTAAGATGGAGGTCTAATGAAGGGACCAGCCCAGGCCTGGGCCTCAAGCTGTATGCAAAAATAGAAGCAGAAAAATATATTTCTTAGAGAAGTAGAAGTTGAGGCTATCAGCGGCTAGACACACACACACACAGACACACACACACACATACACACACCCCACTGTGCATTTCCTCCAAAGAATCCCCAGATGTAGCTGTTACACACCTATAATCCCAGCAACTCAAGGGGCTGAGATAGGAGGATTGAAAGTTCAAGGCCATCTGGGCAACTTAGTGTGACCCTGTCTCAAAATTAAAAACAACAAGGGCTGTGAATATGGCACACTGTTGATCACCCCAGTTTCAATCCCCAGGACTGACCAAAAAAAAAAAATTGATAAGAAGCTGATTTTTAAACAAAAATATATTTTTTTCCCACAGGAACCTTGGTTCCTCAATCACCTGGACTACAAATAATTTGGCTAGTGAAATACTTTCTCATCTGCTTCACAGGAAGCAGGTCCTCTCATTCTTCATTATGAAATTCACTTTTCCCTCACCCCTTTCTTCAACCAAGTACATCAACCTGGGACCATCTTATAAATGGTTTGTGAGAAGTCCTTTTGTACTTTAATTAAGAGCTTAATAACAGCTGGGCACAGCAGCTCATGCCTGTAATACCAGCTACTTGTCAGGTTGAGGCAGGAGAAACACAAATTCAAGGTCAACTCAGACCATTTAGTGATACCTTGTCTCAAGATAAAATATAAATAGACTGGGGATATATTTCAGTGATAGAGTGTCCCAAGGTTCAATCCCCAGTACCCCCCCACAAAAAAAATTAAATAGAGTTTAATACCTTACATACTAAGTTACAAAATCTGAGAACTGCCATGTTCAAGATAGCCAAAAGGTGCCCATTAATGGAAGAATGGACACACAAAATGTGATCCATACATACCACGGAATATTATTCAACCCTAAAAATAAAGGAAATCCTGACACGTGCTACAACATGGATGAACCCTGAAGATATCATGCTAAGTGAAATAAACCAGTCATTAAAGATAAATATTTTATGATTCTGCTTCTATGAGGTACCTAGTACTATCAAATTTGTGAAGACAGATACTAGTGTGATAGCTTCCAGAGACTGACGGAAGGAAGTAATCTGCAGCTAATATCTAATGGGTGTGATTTCAGTTTTGAAAAAATTCTGGAGATGGGTGGTGGTAACAGTAATACAAAATGTGAATATATACTTAATGGCACAAAACTGTCCGTTTAAAAATGGGTAAGACAATAAATTTTATGTTATGTATACTTTACCACAATAAAGATACAAAACCTAAAACACTGAACAATTAACACATTTCTGCTCCCAGTAACTCCACTTTAATTTTTGCAAAAGAATATTTCTGCAGCTCCCCAACATCCAAGTTAAACATGCCATACTTTTTTCTACTACCCTTTAATTGCATTTGTTAATCCCCATGGCTAGAATGCTCTGTCCACATCATCTGCTAGGGAACTCCTGCTTATTCTAGAAGTATCAGCTCAGGGTTCTCCACAGTGAGGCCTTCAGGGTCAATGACCTTTCCCACTTCCTCCCATGGAGTTGCTCTATCCAGTTGGTTAGTACTAAGTATGTGGGCCTCAATTATCACTCACTGTGGATTGGTTGCTTACCTATTTTCCTGGAAGGCCATGCCCTCCTTGAGAGAAAAAAAAAAATCTTACATATATTTATGCCCAAGAAAATAGCACTAGAACCATACAAAAGTAACAAACAAAGGTTAAATTCATGAATACAGTTGATAGAGGTTACTCACAGAGCCCAAGAAAAGCTAACACTGTATACAAGGGTAACCTAATCTTTCCAGAAATTAAATGACAATTTAAGTTACTAAAACATGGATTACAAACCATGCTACAAAGACTTTAAGAAGATCTGATCTTCTTTAAATGGTCCATACCCACAGCACATTGCTGAGCACCTTAACTATGTTTGGTACATACTTCTTTAAATGAAATTATTTATAGCTGCCATTATTGATCAAGTCAATGTTTCTCAACATCTCTCTTTTTCTTTTTACCAACCCCATATAATTCTTTTATAGTACTATTCGGAGCAATGAATGGGGAAATGGTCATGCAGATGAACTTCCATTTTCTAGGCTACCAAGCCTCCTTAATCCTATGGTTTGAATCTGGGATGTCCCCAGAAAAGCTCATGTGTTGAAAGCATGATCCCCAGTGCAGCAAGTTTCAGAGGTGAGACTTTTAGGCAATGACTAATCTATTAGTGGATTAATCCATTTGTTGAATGGACTACTGGGTGATAACTATAGGCAGGAAGGTTTGTAGCAGGAGGAAGTAGGTCACAGGGGGGTGTGGTCTTGGACTACATCTGTCCCTAGCCCCTTTCCCTATTTTTCTCTGCTTCCTGACAGTCATGCACTAAGAAACTTTCCTTCACCATGAATTTTCTGTCTTGGAGACTGCTTCCATGCACTGAATCTCTGAAACAATAGGCCAAAATAAACCTTTCCTCCTCTAAGTTGTTCTTGTGAGGTACTTTAGTTGTGATGACAAAAAGCTGACTAATGCCCCGAAGATCTAGTCCCTGTTTCATAGGAACCAGAACCTGGAGGACAGGGGCCCAAGAACCATGGCAGGCCTGACCCTGATGTGCAGCTCAGTGACTTGTAGTATTCACTTATACGTAGTTTCAGGAATATTAGCAAGACCTAGACCAACACTAGCACTGAACCCAAATTTCAGAATATCCATGAGGATTCTTGGAAAGTCTGGGTAGTAAAATTTATTTCCCACCTGTCAACCTCAACCTCAGTATCACTTATTTCAACAACAGACATATTACTGAAAAATTGGGCATAAGTAAAAATCCCTATGACCTACAAAATACTTAAAAGGAACCAGGGAAGGTACTGTTCAAGGGAAAACTCATTATCCTTAGATCATATAGAAGTGTAGTACTGCCCAGCTCTGGAGACTAAGGAAATGGAAAACTCTAGTTCTAATCCCATTTTGGATATCTGATTTAAACAACAACAACAAAGGCAGAATCTCAGACCCAGCCCTCAGAGACATTCATTCAGTGGATCTGGAACAGGGCCAAAGGCTGGCATTTTAATTGCAATAGGTAATATATCTCACACTTTCCAGAAACACTATGTGAGCCATAGAAGCATACTGTAAGAATTATTACATATCTTCACTTACATTAAGAATTGCCTTAAACTAAATCAATGTTCTTGATCCTATATGTACATGTGTAAGGGTAGCTATTATTTTAACGATTAAAATACAAATTCCAATGAAAGTACAACTGCTATTTGTTATCATCCATTTTCTAAATCAAGGATTGTTAAAATCACCACTATTATGCTATAAGGGAATTCTGTTGGATGGTAAATATCACATGTTCATGCATTATAACTCATACATTTAGTATGTCCAAAATACTTCATCAAAAATATTTTAGAGGGCTGGGATTATGGCTCAGTGGTAGGGTGCTTGCCTAGCTTGTGTGAGGCACTGGGTTTAGCTTTTAACACCACACAAAAATAAATAAACAAAATACAGGCATTGTGTCCATCTATAACTAAAAAGAATTAAATAAAATATTTTAGAGGTTAATGAATTATATAGTATGTATAATTATAATGTATCACTAAAAATTTTCAAAAAAAGAGTAAATGAGGAGGGGGGATAGTAGAGGATAGGAAAGGCAGCAGAATACAACAGACACTAGTATGGCAATATGTAAATCAATGGATGTGTAACTGATGTGATTCTGCAATCTGTATACGGGGTAAAAATGGGAGTTCATAACCCACTTGAATCAAAGTGTGAAATATGATATATCAAGAACTATGTAATGTTTTGAACAACCAACAATAAAAATTTAAAAAAAAGAGTAAATGATATTTAAATTTTTTCAGTTTTAGAGAAATTCTTGTGTTTGAAACATTTAGGATCACAAATGTTGACCAAGCTTTTCACTGTATAGGGAAGAAGCCAGTGCTCACGGAGAGCAAAAGATTTCCCCAGGTCTGTTAGCAAAAAACCCAAGCCTGAAATCTACATCTCCTGATTCTCTCTGTTCTCTGATTTTTATGTTTCTCGACATCTCTCTCTCTCTCTTTTTTCTTTTTACCAATCTGGAATCTGACTCCATGAAATAAAATCATTCATTTACTCCTCCTTTCATTCAGTACATGTTTAATGAGCTTTCATGTGTATCTGACTTCCATCTTATAACAGGAAATAAGAATAGTTCATTGGAAATTAGCTTCATAAGATCAGTAACATTTCTAGGTTTCTCAGTAGAAAACCAAACCCCCACCCCCGTCGCCCCGCCAAACACACACACACACACAATTTTTCCCTCACTAAGTTTACTACCTGCCCTCATTTCCTATCCTGATCCATGCCCAAGGACACATGTCAAAAACCAGGGAAGAGTTCAAAATGCTAATAAGGTCAGAAAATTGGTAAAGGGGACTTCTGAATGTAAGGAGGGGTAGGAGGTGTAGCTTAGTGGAAAAGCACCTGCTTAGTATGTGCAAAGACCTGGGTTCAATCCCAGTACCAGGAAAAAAAAAACACAATAAGGGGGAGAGAGAAAGAGGACTACCTAGCAGGAAACAGCCAAGTTCACTGGTGTTTGGAACATTGGGAAGGCCGGGGAGAGGCTCATCCAAACACAGATGTTCTGTGGGTGAATTTTCACAGTGTCAAGAGACCAACATGATGGGAGAGAGCAAATTAAACAGGCCCTCAAATAGAAGACAGTGGCAGCCTCAAGTGCAGGCAATTTTGGGCTGTGTACTCAAGGGAGTCCCTGAGTGGTGCTGCTCCCTGTAGAGAGGAGACGAGACAGGCTCTGGAATATAGCCATCACTTTTCTCTGACTGGGAGCATGTTGACAGGTCAGAGGGAGCTGAACAACAACCCAAATGATTAAGGGCCCTGAAAGGGTGATTTATGAAGAGAGATAAGTACCTTTACTAATAATAATCCACTGATTTCAGGTTGTCTCTCCTTTTACCATCTCTCCCAGCACTTTAAAAAGAAGGTGCTGTCATTCTTCAGTACCTGTGGGAGTTGGTGCCATGACCTGCCACAAATTACCAAAACCCACAGACGCTCATATTCTTTATATAAAATTGCAAAGTATTTGCATAGGACCTATGTAATTCATATATTTCATTTACTTTATTTTATTTATTGATTGATTGCAGTACTGGGGATTAAAACCAAGGGTGCTCTACCACTGAGCTCTGGCCCTTTTTATTTTATTTCATCTATTTATCTATCTATTGGTACTGGGGATTGAACCCAGGGTACCACTGAGCTACATTCCCAACCCTTTTTATTTTTTGAGACAGCGTTTTTCTAAGTTGCTGAGGCTAACCTCAAATTTGCAATTCTCCTGCCTTAGACTTCCAAGTTGCTGGGATTACAGGTGAGTGGCACCATGTTCAGCTCTCTCATATACTTTAAATCATCTCGAGATTATTTACAATGTCTTATACAATGTAAATGCTATAAAAATGGTTGCTATACTCATTGTTCAGGGAATAAGGATGAGGAAAGCCTAGACAGGTTCAGTACAGATGCATTTTTCTTTTCAAATATTTTTGAACTGAGGAGCCTGTCTCGTCTCCTCTCTTCAGGGAGCAGTCACCACTCAGGGACTCCCTTGAGTACACAGCCCAAAATTGCCTGCACTTGAGGCTGACTTGGGGGATGCAGAACCTTCAGATAGGGAAGCTTACTGCATTAGTCTTTCTTTTCTTTAAGTACAAAAGAGGCACAGGTGGATGACAAGCTACAAATATAACAAAATAAACATACTAAACATAAATGTACCCAATTATATCACTCTCTAATAATTAACCCAGACTCTCCTCTAAATAAATGGTTAGTGTGGTATATCATGCCAGTAGGAAGACAGACATTAAACTTGTCTCCCAGCATCAGGAAAGAGACCTAACACTGTTCACACAGTATGATTCATAGCTACACACACACACACACACACACACACACAATAAAAGTTTCCCAGTATTTAGTAGAGTCATAAATCAAGGAGTTAGGGTTTTTTCCCTCAGATCAAAAATGGTTATGAGACAAATGATGGATCCTTCTGCCTTTCTAAGGCTTGATTTACCTCTTTATAAAACGAATCAATTGTGTTTTATAGCCTCTCTGCACCTCTCAGTATTCACCACACACATTCTACACTTACCTTGTGAAGTTAAATGAAAAATTTTGCATTGTGAAGTATTGTGAAGCTCTCTGAGGAAGTCACATTGAACACTAATGCTATTTCATAACAAGCATTTATCCTCTCACCTGTATACCCTTGAGCAAGCCTCCTAACCTCTCTGGATAAGATTCTTCCCTTCTGTAAAGTCAGGGTATTGGGTTAGATTTTATTTGAGAAACTTCCCAGCATAATACAAACTTTCAGAGCCCATGTCAGAAGAGTTAGTTGGGCAGACACAATTGAAGAAGGAAGGGGAAGCCAGGTGCAGAGGCACATGCCTATAACACTAGCTACTCAGGAGGCATAGGCAGGAGGGTCACAAGTTCAAGGCCAGCCAGGGACACCCAGGAGATTCTGTCTCAAAATAAAAAATAAAGGGCTTATGGTATAGCTCAGTGGTAGAGCATCCCTGGATTCAATTCTAGTACCAGGGGTGAGGAGGGAAGAGGAGAAGAAAAAGGAAAAGAAGGAGGAAGAAGAGGAAAATGAAGAGTTTTGGTGAAGCCAGTTGTATTTCAGAAGCATGTGACAAGGATGAAAGGGAGAAAGGATGCAGATGGATATGTGGGAAAAACCTGAAATGGGAAAGAAATTACTAAGTTTTGATAGAAAATAGGAAGGAGTTACAGGCTTAAAGGTTTTTAAGAGCATTGAAAATTTACAAAAGAAAGATGGAAAACAAATCTAGGGGAAAAAACAGGGGAAATGTATGTATCAAACATTTGGTTATAAAAACAAAATACATATCAGAAAGAAATTACTGTATAGAGTGAGAAGCAGGATAAGGAAATGGGTCTCTACATCCCATGCCTGGAAAAAGCAGCAATGCTTTCAAGGATGGCAGCACAGGTGAGCAAAGAATGCATTACATGGAAAAAAGTCTACCTTGCATCAGAGAATGAGGAAACAAACTTGGAATGAAATTTATAGGAGGCCTTGTAATTATTCATATAAGACTCCTTTTTCCTGGCCTCTCCCAAGTCATTGAACCATTAAATCCCCTGCCCTACCCTTGAGCTTAGAAAGAGAGAAGATTTGGCAAATGTGTGCTTGTCTTTGAAAAGGAGGAGGAAAATAATATCAGAATTAGGAGGACTCTTAGAACTCACAGGATTTTCTGTCAAGCAGTCATTCTGCCTCTAACAGAATATGGGCACTCTGTTTCAAAGGAAGTTCCTTACAACAAAGCTGAAATCTATTTCCCAGAACTTTCAGTTGTACGATTCTGTAAAGCTGTACTTCTCAAACTCTAAAGTCTTTGTAAATTTCCAGGGGACCTTGTTAAAATTATAGATTCTGCACATCTGGAGAGAACTGATGATTCTTGATTGCCAACAAGGTCTCAGATGATGCTGACACTATTTGTCCACAGGCCATATTTTGAGTAGCAAGGCTCTAGATCTATAATACATTAGCCCAAAAGGTATTTGAATATATTAGTTATTTGAATTAAAGTTTTTTTTTCCCCTAAGGTTTTCTTCAGTGCTAACATTCTATGATTACTACCAATTGTCAAATAACATCAATATTCTGAGTTATAAAAAAACAGACATACAAGTATTTCAAGGCATAAAAATTATCTACTGTCAGTAGGTGGCAATATTTCCTTGAGGTCTAAAGGATTGTAAAGTGAGACAATGGTTCTCAACCTGGACTTTACGCTGGAATCACCTGAGAAACATTAGAAATACAAATATTTGTGCTGGGCACCACTGCACCCACCTGTAACTCCAGTTACTCAGGAAGCTGAGGCAGAAGAATCATAAGTTCAAGACCAGCCTGGACAATTTAGAGAGATTCTGTCTCAAAGTAATAAATAAATAAATAGAGAAAGTAGCTCAGTAGGGGAGCACTTGTCTAGCATGGACTGAGTGAGCCCCCAGATTCAATCCCCAGTTCTGGAAAAAAAGAAACTTAAAAGCAAGCGAACATACAACTTGCACACAGATTCCACTCTGAGAATTGTTAATTAAATTGGTCTGGAGTGACCCCTGGATGCTGAGGGTTCTGGTTTTTGTTGTTGTTGTTGTTGTTGTTTGTTTGTTTTTGAATTCTTCAGATGATACTAATATACAGCTAGAACTGAGGTCCAATACAGGGGAGTAAGAGAACAGACCTCGGAAACCAAGAGGTAAGAGGTCATTGCTGTTCACACCACTCCTTATGCCTGCCTCTCCCTGACCCTCACCAGAGTTGAGTCCAGTGTGCCACATATAATCTCCATTCCATTTCACCTTCCCTTCACCATCTTCCCTTCCCATCGCCACTAGGTTACCCCAAGTCTGCACAAGATTTTACTGTCTCCAAATTCCTAAGAAAACAAATGAACCTGGGTGAAAACAAACCAGGAAGATTTACATAGGGAAGGCATGGTATCCTTTGTTTTCCTTAGGATTAGGGTTTGTTTTGATTTAAAATTTTTTATTGATACATGATTATACTTAATAATAAGATTCACTGTGATTTATTCCTACATATGCATTAAAGACTCAGTTTTGACCACAGCAAAGTGCCCCACCTTAACTCATCCCCAGTACCAGCCTCAGCTCCAGCGGTGAGTAAAATTTTTCTGTAAAAGGTAAGATGGTGAATATTTTGTTTTAAGGACAAGTGGTCTCTCTTACAACTCTGTCGCTATAATATAAAAATGACCATAAGCAATAGTAGATAAATGAATGTGGCTATGTTCCAGTAAAGCTTTATTTATAAAAACAGGCAAGGGGCCAGATTTGACCCATGAGCCATGGTTTCCCAAACACTGCTTTACCTCTTCTGAGTTTCTTCTGAATATTATCTACTTCTCCATGACATCATGTGCATTGACCAAGCACAACAATTGTAACATTCACGGTCAGAAATGAAACCGCTGCATAGAGACTGAAATACATGGGAAAGGGCCATGAAAAGCAGATGAGATTTGAATATGGACCGTTCACAAATGAGAATGAAGATAGGAGATGAAAGCTCTACTGAGAACTGCAAAATCCCTGGATTTCTGACAGGGTGTCTGATCCTTAGATTCTTTTCCCATGAGACAACAATCTGTGATGTGAGGCAGGTTTTCCTCAACTATGATGGAAATCTAAAGTCAAAATTTTCAGAGAATGAGAATGAACTCCTGAAAGTGAGATGTGACCAGTCTAGGCAATTAATGTCGGTTGATATAAACCTCACATCTTATGCAAAATAGAGTTCAAGATGCTTAATAGACTTAAAGATAAAACTCTTAGAAGAAAACATTAGAGAAAATGTTCATGACTTGGGGTTATATAGAATTCTTAGGCATGAAACCAAAGGCATGATCCATAAAATTTAAAAAGTAATAAATTGGACTTCATTAAAATTAAAAACTTTTGCTCTGTGGGAGCCCGTTGTAACTCAATGAAAAGACAGCCTTACAGCCTTGGAGAAACATTAGCAAACTGTTTATATGACAAAAGATTTATACTCACAATATATCAAGAACTCTCAAAAATCAACAGTAAGACAACCTAAATAAAAATGGGCAAAATCCTGGAATAGATACTAGATACTAGATGCAGAAGGCAAATAAGTACATGAGAAGTCAGCAAGATTTGGTTGCTGGTTCCCTAAGACAACCGGCTCTTCCCCCTAGTTTGAAATAGTGGCTTCCTATGAAAAGATGTTCAATATCACTGGCTGCTGGGGAAAGGCGATTAAAACTACAACGAAATCCTACTACACTTATTAGAATAGCTAAAAAAATTTAAAAATACTAATACCAAGCACTGGTGAGGTTACAGGGCAAGTGGACCTTTCATATATTACTGAAGGAATGCAAAAATAGCACCATCAATTTAGAAAACTGCTTGATAGTTCCTTACAAATATTTACTTACTAAATGACCCCACAATACCTCAGCTAGATATTTGTTATAGTTTGGATATGAGATGTTCCCCAAAAGCTCCTGTGTTAGCACAGGAATGTTCAGAGTGAAATGATTGGATTGTGAGAGCTGCACCCTAATCAGTCCATCCTAGTTTAAATGGACTAACTTAACTGGGTGGTAACTGTGGGCTGGTGGGGCATGCCTAGAGAAGGGGGGTCACTGGGGGCATGCTCAGGAAGGGCTCATCTTCCCTACAGCCTCCCTTCCTTCTCTCTGCCTCTGCTCCTCTGCCATGCCCTTCTGTCATGATGTTCTGCCTCACCTCAGTCCCAAAGATGGAGCCAGTGGACCATGGACTGAACCTCTGAAACTGTAAGCCCCGAATAAACTTTTCCTCCCCTAAGTTGTCCTTGTTGAGTATTTTGGTCACAGCGACAAAAAGCTGACTAATGCAGTATTTACCCTAGAGAAATACAAACTGTGTTCCCACAAAAACCTGTATACAAATATGTTCTGTCACTATAGTTTTGTCCTTAGGAGAATGTCTTATATCTAGAATCATACATGTGATGATTCTAGTTATAAGACATTCTCCAAAGGACAAAGTGACAGAATAGATTGGTAGTTACTAAGGATAAGGAGTCAAGAAAGGATATGACTACAAGTGATAGCACAGGGGATGTTTTAGGGGTGATGGAAATGTTCTCTGTATCCTGATTGTGATGACAACTATGTAACTATAGAGATAAAAATTCATAGAAGTACATTTAAAAAAATAAAAAAATTGATTCTATGTTAATTTTTAAAATAAACTGAAAATTAAACATCTTTGGACTGGATGAAACATAAGGATAGGTGATGCTTTCTAACTTCCCCTCCTTTCAGGAGGCACCCAGACCCCCAAGGTTAGTATAGACTGAAGAGCACCCTCCCCACTGTGTGCAAACTAAAGGGACAATTCTGGACTTTCTGCCTCTCAGGTCAAGGGTAGGGGCTTCTAGAGCTACCCTACCATATAAGCCAGGAGAATCTCATGATGACATAAGAATTTGAGCAAGTCTTTGCAGACACTAGGTCCCCTCCAGCCTACACACAATCTAACAGAGTCACTGAGCAAGGGGACTAATACCTTTAAGGACACCCAAGGACCATCCTGCCAAGCCACGCTTAGTTCCGTCTGGTTCCTACAGAAGGCCATTATTCCGTTATATGGGGATACCCTATCATCTTAGAGAGCAATCATCAGGCCTGGACATGTCTCTCAAGACCCTGAAGCTATAACATTCCATGGGTCAAACTAACTGCCTATCCTAGCTTCCCGGGACAGGTGTCTCACCTAGTCTCACATCTCCTGTTGGCAGCAACACCAAACCAACTACCTTGTAAGTTTTTGTCTATCTGTTCACTGAATCTACACCAAGCAAAGGCTCACATGCATGCAACACAGACAAAAGGACAAGCTAAATAATAAATGCGCATCCTAACAGTCAGAGAGGAGAGGCCCTCAAGGTTGCAGCTGATGAAGTCATCTAGTAAGCACGAGTTGGAGAGGAAAGGGAAAATGCATCTGATGTGTTCAGTTCTTTCTCACATCATCTCTACCAAAGGTCTCTATCTGGTTTGCTGCCTCCCTTCATCTGTTTCCTCTCCTTTCCTCCTTGAACAATTAGATGTCTGCTTCTTCCCTGACCCTCAGTGGACACAGGAAATCTATGTGGTTGGAAACATCTCTAGTGTCAGTCCATCTTTCTTCTGGAACTGAAGAATTCCCTTCCTGTTTTCCACACAGGAGAGAAGTGGGAAAGGAGTCTGTTATGGGCTGAATGTCTGAGTCCTGACAAATTTCAAGTTGAAGACTTAGCTTCAAGGAGGCAGAGACTTTGGGAGATGACTGAGTTTAGATTAGGTTGTGAAAGTGGGCCCCTAATGTGCCCTTACAAGACTGAGGAAAGACCATGTGAGGACACAGCAACAAGGTGGCCATCTGTAAGCCAGGAAGAGGCTTCTCACCTGGACCAATCATGCACCCTGATCTGAGACTTTGTACACACAGAACTGTTATTTAAGCCACCCAACCTGTGCTTTGGGGGGGATATTTTTTTGGATTTTGGGGGGAGGGGCAGTCCTAGGGATTGAACCCAAGGACATCCTACCCTACCCCCAGCTCTTTTTATTTTATTTTGAGACAGTCTCGCTAAGTTGCTGGGGCTGGCCTCAAACTTATGATTCTCTCTGCCATAGCTTCTGGAGTCACTGGGATTACAGGTGTGCAACACCACACCTGACTGTGGTATTTTTTTATATGAACCCAAGCTGACTGAGATAGGAATCTACAGGAAATCAAGAGGTCATTGGTGTGAGAGGAAAACTGCAAGCTGGCTGGTCATGATTGCTGATCTGAGGTGGAGTTTGAGCTTGTGCCCTGAGATCAGCACACACACAAGGCTGAACTGATCTCTTCCACTCAAAGGCCGCCTGCTCTCTCTCTCACTCTATCATAATAATATTATCAGTGCTAAAATGTTAATCCTAACTCACATATTTTAGCATTTGACACAATGACCTTTTATAAATATCAGAGCACTTTCATATCGATTATCCTACTTAACCTCAGCCAGTGCTCACCCATTTGGCCTTCATTATTTTTCTCCCCCTAAGTTATTCAGGCCACATATACCTTGCTCTTCAGCCTAAAAAAGTAATATCCTAACTGGATCCTCTGGCGAGGTAGGTATTCTAAGGATCATGCTAAGGGCTAAAGGAGGAAGAGGGCATGAAACTGCATGCCCCCCACCATCTTAATCTTTTTACTTATTTATGCATTTATTTATTTAATTATTTGTGGGGGGGGTCTGGGGAGTGAACCCAGGGCTTTGTGCATATAAGGCAAGCACTCTACCACTTGAGCTATATCCCCAGCCCCATTTTAATCTTCTTAAGACACTATACATTAGATTCTGCTCAGAACCTTCATATGATTAAAACTAACATTCAATACTTTATACCACCTGACCCAAAGCAGGTTTTCTTTTCCCACTATACTCTTCAGAGATCTGTGTTTGGTGAAAGAACCTCAGGGACCTCTAGGGCTGAGAGATCACAACCACCTGCTCCACTTCTCATGTTTAATATGTTGGGTTTTCATGCAAATTTTTGTTGACAGAAGAGTCTTCAGTTTAAAAAGAAAGTTTGAACACCACTGTTACATGAAATACTGTTACAATGGTTCAGTCACACTGTGGGTTAGTCACTATCCTGAAAATACTTTGATTTTCTCACATCTACACTTGTTCTTATGCAATTACTTCCTTCACATTCCTCACTCAGTCCCAAATCCATCCAAAACATTTCCATAGTTTTACTTTAAATATCACTTCATAAAAATCTCCTCTGGAGTCATAAATTTTCTCTCTTATGTGGAAACTATATGCAGAAATCAGGAAAGAAAAAAGAAAAGAAAGTGAAGGGGGTGTCTCATGAAAAAGGGAGATCAGCAGAGTAGAGGAGAGGGAGGTAGGGAGGGAAAGGGGAAATGCCAGGGAATAATGTTGGCCAAATCACATTATAATATCATATGCAGTACAAACATGAAACAAGAATCCACCACTATGGATTATTATTTAAAAAATGGGAGAAAATCTTTCCTGGTTACCAGAGCCTCCAAGATAGCAATTGGCACATCAGGGGACAGATTTATATATATATTTCTATTCTCTTCTATTCCCTACCGTTATCTAATGTTCTTTGCTTAGAACATAGTATTTTCTTACTTCTCAACCAGAATATAAGTTCTTTGAAGGTAGAGTTACTCGGGTTCAGCTTTATGTCCTTGTTAATATCTATTTATAGAATTTTCATCCAGTTATGAGGATTTGATCTGACAATGTAAAACCACTGCTCTGACTGCTATGTTAGGAATATCAGCAGGCAAGGGAGGAATCAAGGAAACCATTAAGGAAGCCAACTGTCCCCAGTAGGTGGAAAAAGTGTACAAAAAAACTATAATAGCAGGCTTGTAAGCACTCTTTACACCCAGAAACAGCCCAGGCAAGAGGCATCCCTCCCATGGGCAGGCTCCTTGGCTAGCTGCCATTTAATTTTGGAGAACTGTCCTCCAGATACAGCCAATGTTTTCCTTCATTTACTTTTAATCTATTTCACTATTTTAATGGCTATTACAAAGAACATTCATGGTATAACATCTCAGCATTGATACAGTCAATGGTAGGGTGTTTGATGCCCCTCAGACTCCCAGGCCAGCACTTTTGACAAGTGATTTCAGTGTAAAGACCACAGCTTCAGCCTGTTGTAACTATTTCTCTTTTCCTAACAGCTTAACAACTTTTAGAAAATCAGACTTCTGAGTTCTCTTACTTTTTCAAAAGAAAATTGAAAAACTAACATAGAGGTAACCCTTTGAAAATTATCTCTACTGGTCACCTTGTTTTGTAGCAATGATCACATTCTGGGCCTAAATCAAAGGATCTTCTATGACTAAGTTCCATAATAATATGGCATTTTAACAATTTATTGGCATGGAATAATTATGGCAGAAAAGAAAACTATTTTTCTCCAAGCTAAAATGAACTGAGTTCCTTTTATTTACTTTTTTTCCCCAGCCGTTTTTTAATCAGGAAGATACTCAGTTGCAACTAATTACATTTAGATCACTGCTCAAAAATAAAAACCTGAATGTGTTTATCCATTCCAATTCCAAAAATATCAGCCATTAACTCTTTAAAATGTTTAAAATTACTTCTCAAGAAGGTCCCTCATTTCACATCTCTCTTTTAACTCCTCCTCTGTTCACTACAGAGAATAAAAGAAATCTAATTTAAACATGGGAATCTTATATTTGATAATGAATAATTAATATAGGCAAGGAACAGTAAGGAATATTTTACCTTCAGAAACTGACTGTAAAATGGCTGATGGTCCCCAAACTCAATGCACTTAAAAGACAGAGCAGGCCTCTTCCTCTTGATACATTGTGGATCCTTCTAAGAGGGGAGTGGGGTGCCTAGTAAGAAATGCTACAGCACAGCCACATGTGGAAAAGGAATGGATCCTTGATTGGCCTTGGTTTGCTTCAATGTGCCTGGAGTACTTACTGGGTTCTTTCAATCTGGAAAATAATCATTAACTTAAATATTTTTCATCTGTTGCTTCTTTGAACAATTTTGTCCTATGTTTTTTCCCTTAGGTCTCAATTTGGAAAACTATCGAGTATTGAACTTCCCAGGTTGATTCTGTAATTTGCTAATCTTTTCTCTCCTCATTTGTATTTCTACTTTACTTTTCAGTTGATCTTGTCATTAAAAAAATTTTTTTTCAATCATTCTACTGATTTGTTTATTTTTAGTTGGACTCTTATGTTTTTTATTTCCAAGTATTCTTCAGTTATTTCTCTATGATAGTATCCTAGTTTTATTTTTAGATGCCATATCTTTTAACTTTGTGTTTTGTTTTCCCAGGTTTCCTTTCTGGTCTGCGCTCTCTCTGTTTTCTGCAACTTCCTCCCTCCATTTACCTATTTTGGTCTCTCTTTTTTCAAAAATTTTATTGTGTGTGTGTGTACACACATTCCCCAGCCCTTTTTTTTTTTTTTAATTTTAAGACAGGGTCTCCCTAAGTTGCTGAGGCTGGCCTCAAACTTGGGATCCTCCTGCCTCTTAAGTCACTGCGATTACAGACATATGCAACCATATGTGGCTCAATTTGATCTCACTGTATTTATTTTGTTTTATTTTAGCAGGCAGGGCACAGATTTTTTTGAAAGTGAAAGTGAAAGTAACAATCCATAGAGAGGAGTGGGCCCAGCAAAAGAGTGGCTTAAGACCTCTCTTTAAAAAAAAAAAAAAATATATATATATATATATATATATATATTTGTAGTTGTACACAATACTTTATTTTGTTTATTTATTTTTATATGGCACTGAGGATTGAAAACAGAGCCTCCGTGTGCTAGGTGAGTGCTCTACTACTGAGCCACAACCCTAGCCTCAAGGCCTCTCTTTTCATATTGGAGGATTTCCTCAAGTATTTTGTGATTTTGGGATCCCCACTCATATTCAAGGAAGGAAAAAGTTAAAAAGTGACTAGAAATGCTGGCAGGGGTTGAGGAAAATTGTCTAGAAGGTTCCAATGACTAGTGAGCTCTTTCATAAAGTAACCAGGTAGAAAACTAGCTTTCTACTTGCAAAAACCTTCAACAAGTCCAGGCCTACCAATATTTTCTCTGGGACACTATTTTTCCAGAGAAAAATCTCACAATCAATATTTTAGAAATGGAAGGGAGCATCAGAGTCCTCCCACTTCAATGTGAACACTCTTACTTAAGGTCTTTTGATTTGGAACTTCACAATCCTGCCTTATGCAACAATTAGGACCTTCATGTCCAAGTTTTCCAGCACCATTCACCTTATTTGCCATCAATATCCCTTCCTGTAGACTTTGGACTAAAGACGTTGCTTGTTGCTTATGCTCTGTTGAAACCATTAATACCAACTCCTACATTCAATTTTTTAGAAAGCTATTATGACTTCTGTGGGGTGTGAGAAAGTGCTGGGGAATGAATTGGATGGAGCAGGTTATGTTCCACACTTTTGTGATTGTGTCAAGGTATAACAGGTGTTGCATTTCCACAATTTTGTGATTGTGTCAAGGTGTATCCAGGTGTTGCATTTAACTAAAAAGAATTTTAAAAAATTATTACTAAAACTAGTTTTGAAAAAAGTTGTAAAAGTATATTTTGCTAAAATATTACTAAAATGTCTTATTTTATTGTTTTAAAAAAGTTTTCTCAGAAAAAATAAAATTGTTGAAGCCAGATATAGTGACACATGCTTGTAATTTGAGAGATACAGGAAGCTGAGGCAGGAGGATCACAAGTTCAAGTCCAGCCTCAGCAACTTAGCAACACCCTATCTCAAAAAATTTTAAAAGGCTGGGGATATCCCTCAGTGGAGTGTCTCTGGGTTCAAGATCCAGGACCAGGAAAAAAAAAAAAAGTTGTGTGAAATTGCTTTATTGACTATTTTCTCTCCTATTTTCTTTGGCCTACTGATTATTTCACCGGAGCTTCAGAATGGAGAGGTGATAAATACACGTAGCCAATCAGCCAAATTCCACAACAGTTTTCTCACACATTGGTGAGGCCTTCAGGAATATGCTAACATAATTCTCTGTATCAACCTTAGTGATGCTAAAACTCTGATAGAAGCAGCCTCTTCTTATTTCAAACATTAAGAGGGAAGGGCTGGTACAGATGCAGAGAGAAGATTCTGATGGTAACAGTTCAATTAGACTGGAAGGATGAGGCCAGTGGTGGAAAAGGAGAGGAGCAGCTGGATTCAAGGGCTGATCTAGAAGTAAAAGCAACAGCACCTGGGGCTGGATTGGATATGGGCCAGGAGGGAACCAAGAGGGCGGTTTTAAAGGTTTGTGCTATGCACACCAGTGGTGCCAGTCACTGGATCAGGATAAGGAAATAATACCAGATTTATGAAAAAAGACCAAGAGTTTGATTTTGGACACAAATTTTTTGAGGTGTCTTTGAGAAATCCAAGAAGAGATGTTACATAAGCAGTGGATATGTAAATAGAATTTGGAGTCAGAAAAGAGATCTAAGCCAGAAATACAAATTCTGGATTATCTGTGGAGATTTGCAAATATATAAGAGATTGGCAAGGAGGAGAGTAAGGAGAAAAAAAGAAATGCCAATAATGTATTTATAGACACACCTCGATATGAAACCAAAGGAAATGACAATTTTAGACCTATGTGGCTGACTATGGTTTGAATAGGTCTCCTAGAAATTTGTGTGTTGAAAACTTAATCCCCAATGAAACAGTTTTGGGAGGTGGAGCCCAGTGAAAGGTGCAGAGGTTCTCTTAGTTAATAGATTAATGCCATTATAAAAAGGGTTCTTTAGATTGAGTTTCTTATCTCTAGTCCTCTTTCCCTTCCATCCAGCAAACAAACAGCAAGAAGGGCCTTGCCAAACGAAAGCCAGCACTTTGATCTCAGACTTCCCAACCTCCAGAACCATGAGAAATAAATGCTCTATCAATCACCTCGTCTGAGATATTCTGTTATAGCAACACAAAACATTCTATTTTTTTAAATTGGTGCTTTACAGATATACAGAAAGGTGAAATTCACTGAGGTATATTCATATATGTACATAGCATAATTTGGTCAACTTCAATCCACCATGTTCTTCCCTTTTTCCTACTCCTCCCTCCCCATCAATCCCCTTCTTCTACTCCACTGATCTCCCTTCTATTTTCATGGGATTCCTCCCTTCCACATTTTTATTCCTTATTTTGCTTCACCTTCCACATATGAGAGAACACACTTGGCCCTTGACTTTCTGAGTCTGGCTTATTTTACTTACCATGACATTCTCCATTTCCATCCATTTACCATCAAATGCCATAATTTCTTTCTACTTAATGGCTGATTAAAACTCCATTGTGTATATATACCACATTTTCTTTGTCTATTCATCTGTTGACTGTTACTTAGGCTTTTTTCATAATTTGGCTATTGTGAATTGTGCTCTATAAACATTGATGTGCATGTGTATCATTGTAGCATGCTAATTTCAGTTCTTTTGGATAAACACTAGAGACTGGGATAGCTGAGTCATATGGTGGTTCTACTACTAGTCTTTTGAGGAATCTCCATACTGCTTCTAAAGTGGTTACACTAAAAATAAATAAACAAAGTATTTGTACTAATTTGTTGTCCCACCAACAATGTATAAGTGTACCTTTCGCCCCACATCCTCACCAGCATTTATTATTATTTGTCTTCTTGATGATTACCAGTCTAGTTGGAGTAAGATGAAGCCTTAGTTAAATGTAGTTTTTTATACTGTTCTTATTTAGATTACTGGTAGCTTTAACCACCACCCCCCCACAGTAATTAATAATGTTTTGCACTTAGCTGCTATTCAATAAACATTTTAGATGTGATAACTGTTAAGTAGGAACAAAAGCATGCTAAGTCAGTCTACATAATTTGCAATTAAAAGTAGCTATAAATTCTTGGTGAACCAGATACACTATTTTCACTTCATAAAAATATTAGTTAACCTAAATATGATCCTGTGTTCTTCATTCTCTCATGCTGTGAATTAACAAAACTTTCTCATTAGAATGTCACTAGATTTTCACTATGATGAAGTTTCTCTCCTCCAAACAATAATGAATACCCACAAATTTAAACTAAAAGAGAAGATGTGACATAATTCATTCTTGTGAGATTTTATGAAGAAAACTTTGAGAGCCTGCAGCATCTGAAAACAGAGAGGATCTCTTGATCAGGATCCCGCCTTTGCTGTGGTCAATGAAACAATTAAGTCTTCTGGAAAAAGACAGAAATTTCATGGACCACGGGTTTGGTATTCCTCCAGTTTATATTTATCATGAGTAATGCTTCTTTTATCCACAGGTGAAATTTTAATTTGACAGACCAAATATGTATCCAAAATGCTAGATGGAAAGGAAAGAGGACTTTAGAAAATCAAACCAGGTGTCATAGTCTCTGGAAGGGACTTCATCTACTCTCTTCAAACAAAAATCAACCTAGGGCAATTTCCACTTTTTGCTTCACCTGAAATACCCTTTGCCCATCTACCACTTTCTCTATCAGGCAAGCTTCCCTTTAATCCCCTACGGCCACCCTGAAGATAGACAGACGCGCGCGCGCGCGCGCACACACACACACACACACACACACACACACACAAGGCCCATGTGAACATGAGCTGCACTGAGTCTCTCAAAATAAGACAAAATAAGACAGCTGCCCTTCACCTGAATTCATACCACCTTTCACTCATAATTCAGTTCCAGCAACCTGAACCACTCTATTGCAATGATCTGTTTACCTCCCTTTTCCCAGCTCAATCTTGCAACTGGAATATATCCACAGCAAATCTAGATCTGGAGATGCACAACACTGACTTTCATTCAGAACACCTGACATAAAATTGATACCAAAATTTTATTGAACAGATGGTATTATATTGATAACAAATTTAGTCACCTGATTTTAGGAAAGGGACAATGTATTACTTTCCTTTTGCTACTATAAAATATTACCACATTTTTAGTGGTTTAAAATAATACAAATTTGCTAGGTACAGTGAGGCAAGCCTATAGTCCCCGCATCTCAAGAGACTGAGGCAGAAGGATAGCAAGTTCAAGACCAGCCTCAGCAACTTACTAAGACCATCTCAAAAAAAATTTTTTTAAAAAATTTTTAGCCAGGCATGGTGGCACATGCCTATAATCCTAGTGGCTCAGGAGGTTGAGGCAGGAGGATCACGAGTTCAAAGCCAGCCTCATCAAAAGTGAGGTGCTAAGAAACTCAGTGAAACCCTATCTCTAAATAAAATACAAAATAGGGCTGGGGATGTGGCTCAGTGGATTGAGTGTCCCTGAGTTCAATCCCCGGTATAAATAAACAAACAAACAAACAAACAAATAATTGGATGGATGGATAAGGATATACCTCAGTGGTAAAGCACTCCTAGATTCAATTACCAGTAATACTTCCCCTCCAAATTTATTCTCTTTAGGTTCTAGAGGTTAGAAGTCTCAAATAAATCTGCAGGGAATTTATCTTTTTATAAAATCTCTAAGGGAATATAAATATATATATTTTTATTTTTCTAGCTTCTAAAGGCTGCCTTCCATCCTTGGCCTCTGGTTCCTTCCTTTATATCAGGGCAGGAGAATAGCATAGACTATTTCACTCTTTCTGACCCTAATACCTTGTCTTATAAGGACCTCTGTGATTAAATCGGATCTACCAGTATAACCCAGGACAATCTCCCCATATAAATTATCTTAATCACATCTGTTGCCATATAAGGTGACATCAGGGCATATTTGATTCAAGGAGGACATGACAGATGACAATGTATTCTAATTAAGTGATTATTAATTTTGAAAGGTATTACTCTATTTATCAGAGAGATTTATTTCTGCCAAGTATATCTGAACTTATGTAGTTAAATAAATAACAAAGCAGATACTTTGGGAATACAATAAATTTCAATGAAATAATTATTGCTTGAAACCTTGAGGAAATATTCCTTAAAGAAGATATTTCAAAACCAATATATAAACACATCAATATCAGTCTCATTACTTTGCAACCACACCTCCTTTTTTAGCTCGAATAGCATTGTAGTGAGTTTACTACAATAGGTAATCATACTTGGTTTCAAATGACCCTAAGACATTAACAAAGAAATACAAATATCTACCCTGATGATAATCAAGAGTGAGTTCCAAGATCTAGATGCTGTTTCCTTTTGTATTGTATTGTTTTCAGTACTGGGTGAACCTAGGGACACCCTACCACTGAGCTACATCCCCAGCCTTTTTAGAGAAGGGCTTGCTAAGTTTCAAGGCTGGCATTGAACTTTCAGTCCTCCTGCCTCAGCCTCCCAAACTCCTGGGATTACAGGTGTGTACCATTGTACCTGGCTAGATGCAGTTTTAAAAGAGACATGCCAAAGAGTATACATTATCAGGTGCTGCTTAATATGATTCAGGCTCTGATCCATTGGTCACAACTTGCCTCTACTATTCATCAAACATTTATATTTAGAGAAATGTAAATGCAGGCAAGTTAAATTAGACAACATGTCTAATTATATGAATGCCTTTAGATTACATGCATCAATTACAAAGCTCTCATCTGCATTAATGCTGACATTATAAAACTGATATTTGAAAATGTATATTTCTCCATTTCCTATGTTAGATGCTGGGGGCTTGATTTCATAGGTTTCAAGCCTCCACCCTACAGATCTGAGAACCCAGATGATCTGTAATGCAGGGATATATTTCACAATCATATACACATGGCTTCACAAACACACACTCATTCCACATGGGCTATCCAGAATTGCTACAGCTGTATATATTTTAAGCTTCTGACAACAAACCCCCATTAGCAACTTCATAGGTAAAGCTGAGCTCTGTCACTTGGCCTTGATATACGGCACTCTTGGTGGTCACTAAAGTCCCATTCATAACCATGACATCGTTCTTCATTCTTCCCTTAGAAACAATATCACTACATTTTCAAAGGGGGAGAAGTTAGAAGGGATTCTGAGAGAAGACAAAACACAAATAAATGAAGTGGAATAAGTAAGCAGTTGCTAATGTGGTTTTTGAGAGTATCTTAGTTTCTTGGGAGAAAAAAAAAGTATAGATTTTTAAAATTACAAATAAATAGGGAATAAAAACAACTAGAAAATCTAACAGCCAAATTCTTTCCCTAACATAATACACTTCATTTTTCATAAGCCAAATTTCAGAAACTTAACTAATCTTAAAATAAGACCTGCAACTTCAAAATACACATGGCTACGTTTTAATGCTTTTCAAAACATTTAAAATCCTTAACACTTTTTGACTGTGTATTTACATTGTGTGAATTTAAAACAATTGAAAGTACATTTAATGATTTTTAGCAGTTCAAAAAATCTCACATATAGTTAAATTCCACAAGAAAATGCAAAAACCAAATCAAAACCATATAAATATTGAATAATGGAACTATGTTTATGAAATTCCAAACATAGAAAGGCAAAGCTAAACTATTATGTAAAACTTGAACAAAACATTTTCAAAAGTAATCACAAAAATGAAAAATTCATGGAAAAGAAAATCAGACACTAGCAGCATCCTAAGACTGTCTATTCAAACATAAGAGACTGTTTGTATTGTTGGAAATAGACTGCTGTGCTTATAGAGGGAAACCAGTACTTTCTTTCAAGTGTTTATAATTAATAGTCTGATTTACAGCTCCAGAAACATCTTAGGAATGCCTTTATGAACGTGGGATAGTCTTTCAAAAGTCTGGAAATGTTGCTCAAATCAGTCACCCAAAAGCAATTTAATTCAGAAAAGATGAGAGAACAACTGGGGTGTGGTCACGGAGAGGACATGTGTATACAAACACATGGGCTCTCTGTCCCAGATAATAAGAATCACAACTAGACAACCCTATGAGAGATCTCCTTTTCTAGCCAGTATCAGCAATGGTAAACAACAGATGCTAAACCTTACCATGGTGGCCACAGACAGAGGGAAAGGGCCCTGTATTAGGCAGGGTTCTTAAGTTTACACATAAAATCAGCCATCAGAGGTCCTAATAGAACACACCAAACATTGTCCACTCACCACTGAAAACCCCCATTACATCCTTTGCCAACCCCAAAATTATCCCCATTGTTGACTTTATATCAAACCCACTAGGTTTATAAGCACTTAAATGCAGTATTTAATGATGATAAATCCTAAAGAGACCCACTTACTTATCTCAGAGGTAGACTGGTTTGTGGGCACACTACCCTGTCTGAGAACTCACATCTAAGAGGGAAGCAACATAGAGAATTAAAAATGATATGAACTGAACATCAACAGCTGTCAGAATATCACCCAGTCCCACAACATGTCAGCCGGGCACTATTGTCAGATGATTTCCACTGCACATTTCAAGGGTGTTATTATGGGGAGACGTAAATATCTGGAGCTGGGAGTTGGGCCAGGGAAGAAAAGACATGTGGAACCACAAAAGACCATTTATGTATCAACACGGGGAGTAAATAGAGGTGAGAAAGAAGAATTGTGAGACATAGTGCCAGATTACACGGAAGAAAAAGATTACAGATAAAATGAGTGGTTGGAGCTGCATTGTATGCCTCCCATCTAGTCGGGCTGTTCATATGTCAATATTCCCTTAACCACCATCACCACCTTCTACATCCCACTCATATTCCTGGTGTGGCACACAGGGGTAAGAGGACACTGCAGGGCATACAAAAAATTACTAAGGTATGGTTTCTGTTCTTATGGGGTTCACAGGCATTCCATTGTCATAAATACTGTGTAACAAAGAAGGATGACTAAAGGTTTTCCAGACAGAGAAGGAAAGAGGGGAACATAAGGGCTGGGGGAGATTGGGTAAGAACAAGTGCAGAAAGCTCTAGACAGTGTTAAGCAAATGCAAACAGTCCTGTGCTGGAGGAAATGAGGAAGGAGTGGTTTGAAACAAGGCTCAAAATCTAGCCAGGGAACAGATTCTGGCCAATTTTTTAAATATCCAAAACCAGGCAATAAATCTGAAATACTTGATTAATGGAGTTGCTTAAAGGAAGAAACGTTCTCACCAAAATTTAGATAAAGAAGAGAAGCTTTTATGGCCAGAAGAAAAATCTAAAGAGATGGAAGCTTAATCAGATCCAGCAACCTCAGGCTATGCTCATGGTGAGCCATGGCACCAAGTTGGTCCTCTGGCCTGAAGACACCACCCATAAAATGGCAGCCACTAGCACTGCAGATGAGGTTGCCTCTGACAGTGTCTACACACATGCCTGGCTTTCTTACTCTTCACAAAGATACTTAAAGGCACTTAGATAAAATGACATATACATATGTGAACTTCGCTGGTTTCCTCCGTCTTCCGGATGTGCCAACTCCCTGGTCTTGGTCAACTTCTTTCCAGAGCTCCTTCTCTAAATATTCCTCCAACCAAAAGTTTCTGCTGCATCTGTCATAAGTATAGGCCTGCATATGGGTGGCTGTGTAATAAGCTAAATTTTTATTGTCTTAGACCCCTACCTGCCCATCTGTGCTTTTATTTTATCTCCAGTATGATTCTTTCACCTATAACTCCTTAGCTTTCTGACCAATGCTTGTAAAAGGGCTGAACAAAAGTTAGCCTGACCTAGGAACAACTTGAAGCAAGAAGAGGATGCCCTGTAAGTGGTAGGCACTAGAAGTATTAGATGACTGAAGGGTAGAGCTCATCCAAAATAACTGATTTCTTAATGAGGGACACATTCATAGGCAGTTGTTAATAGGTGATTGGAGAGCACCAGGTCAAAAAAATCAAAGGCCCTAGCTGGGCACACCAGTGCACAGCTATAATCCCAACCACTGGTAGGCTGAGGCAGGAGAATAACAAGTTCAAGATCAGTCTGACCAACTTAGCAAGATCCTGTCACAAGATAAAAATAAAAAGGACTGTGGATGTAGTTCAATGGTAGAGCACCCCAGGGTTCAATCCCCAATACCAATAAGATAAAATAAATAAAATAAAATAAAATAAAATAAAAAATCGAAGTCCCAGGCATCCCAAGACTCAGACCAAATGTGTAAGGGACCCTAAGACTATGAGAAATTAGTTTTGCATCATCAAGCACTCATTCTCAAGAGACAGTAGACCCCATTACTCCACATAAGAAGCCACACATTTATGTGTGCATGTGCACATTTAGGGGTGTGTCTATGGAAGAGGAATAATAATGTGTATGTGTCTGAGAGAGGAAGAGGGAAAGCAAACTAAGTGGGTTTCCACGCCTAGGGAGGCAATGTGGACAAGGAGAGTGAGTGATGCTGGCATTCAAGGATGCTCAGTTTACACAAGCAGGTCAAAAAGGACACAGCAAGTTAAATAGTGTCTACGACCAGTGTAGTCTTTAGTCAACAACTGAAAACCCCAAGGATTCACAAAGAGAATCTTTTGTTTTTTGTTTATGTTGTGGTACTGGGGATTGAACCCAGGGTGCTATACCACTGAGCAATATCCCTGACCCTTTTTATTTTTCATTTTGAGAGAGGGTCTCCCTAAGTTGCAGAGGCTGTCCTCAAACTTGCAATCCTCCTGCCTAAGCCTCCTGAGTCACTGATAGACTGGTTTGTGGGCACACTACCCTCTCTGAGAACTCACATGTAAGAGGCAAGCAACACTGCACCCAGCTAGAAGTCAGAATGTCATAGAGACCTTTCAGAAGGGGAATAAAATCCATTAGAAGATTCAGTTTGGCTCAAAGTCAAAATAAGGAAAACAGCTACAGGAACATTTACCAACACATCAGATGACAGACGGTCAAAATCATCATTCAGATGCTCTGCCATATGCCAGATATATTCTCATGGGCTGGACTATGTGTACAGTTGATACTTTATTTCCTACCTCCACACCTTTACTGCAATTTACCCAATTCTTATTAATCATATTTCTTTCCGTAACATCTGGGCCTGCTTGTTCCTGTAGAAAATAATCACTGAAGCTGGGTGCCCTGGAGCACTCTGGTAATCCCAGTGACTCAGGAGGCTGAGGCAGAAGGATCAAAAGTTCAATACCAGTCTCAGCCACCTAGCAAGACCTTCAACAACTTAGTGAGACCTTGCCTCAAAATAAAAAAAATAAAAAGAACTGGGAATGTAGCTCACTGGTAAAGAGCCCCTGGGTTTAATCCCCAGTACCAGAATAGAAATAAAAGAAAAACTGGCCTACTTTTGTTTTTCAACCTTTCTGTTGTGCATGCAATAAGTTCACAATATTATAGAAGTCATTCTCCAAAGGATCCACTTGACCTTGCTTGTTTCAGGCCACTGAATAAAACTCTTACCCTGGCTGGGACTCCTGTCCTGATCAGCACCTTATTACACAGCAGTGAAACATCGAGACAGGGGAAATCAGAGAATATGGATACCACAAAACAATTCATTGCCTGTCTGTAAAACAAATAATCTTCATCAGTAAATGCCCTGCATCTAAAATCTCACCCCTAAGCCAGCCATCCAGATCGCTTGGCAAGAAATAGTAGAAGAAACAGCCTCCTGGGAAAGAGTCTGAAATGCTGACTCCTGTTTGCCCAGGGACAGCTGGAAAGGCAAGTGCAGGAAAAATGCTGACCCTAGCTTCCTGAGGAAGAGCCACCTCATTCACGAATACCAAAGATGAGGTGGGGGTGGGAGTGATGGATCTATAATACAAACTCTGGGAGCCACTTCAAAATAAAATGCTGTCAAGGTCATCTCTGAGCCCTTGTACTTTAGAACAACCCAACAGACGCTAATTAACCCTCCTGATTCCACAGCCCCAAGGGAGATGTAAACGTGTTAACATGAGCACATTCAATAGGTACTATTCCTGGAATTCTAAAAGCTTTTTAGAGGGCCTTTGGAAGAAAAGCATTTGACGGTATCATAGAATGCCTGGTATCATAGAATGCCGGAACTGAAATGGACCACAAAGAATGTCTTTAGGGAGGAAACAGGAATTGTGGAAAGAATATGGACTTGGAGAAAAAATTGGATCCAAAGGCAGATCAGACATCTACCATCTGTGTGAGCCCCAGGAAGTTATTCAAACCATCTAAGCCTCAGCCTCAGCCTCTATCTGCAAAAGAGAAATACAACACACATTGCAAACTGTATTGGTAAAATGCCTGGCTCTGTTCCTGGCTCATTGTGGTCTAGAGTTACAACATAATCTGTAATATTTGATAGACTATGATATACTCTAAAGCACTGTAGTAGCTTATAACTTAGAGCAACCTATCTGCATATCCCTTTTTTGTACCCACTCACTAGTCCCATCCTCTCATGGCATGCTCACCGCTGTAAACACATCCACATACACTCTGAAAGCCTGATATTCCTTACTGAGCCCATCACCTGCTATGCCCAGAAAGGTGGTAGTGGAGCTCTCTTGCCAGCTCTACCTCTTTAGCGGTCCAAGTTTCTTATGCTGTTTTCATCTAACAGCCCCTCTGTTTGCTCTTGAGACATTCTCACCTCTGTCCAACGGGTACCTCAGCTCTGCTATTTCCTGCTCCTATATGCTAATCTCCTTTCCATCAAGGCCTTTGGCTTCTGTTGGGGAAATTAGCCATGGGCACATGTGGCAGGGGCAATATTATTGTTCACCCATTCACACACACATGATGGTCCCGCCAAGCTGCTCCTGGTCACCAGAAATCTCAGCTAGATGGCATGTGTTCTACAAACTTCAGCCCCCAATACAATAATGAGAACCAGGCCTCCCAATAACTAAATGCTCACTTAATGGGGACTTAATCCATAATCATTTACCAAGAACTTACTGTGGCCAAAACCTACTATGAGATGAAAATGAGGCATGGACTAAAAAATTTAGAGACAATGACACAAACATTTCATCCTTCATCAGAAGCTCCTACTAGAATAATAAAAAGGGTACTTTATGTACATTTTATTTTATTTGTGGTACTGGGGATTTAACCCAAAGGTGTAAAAAAAAAAAATAAAAGATCTAGGGATGTAGCTTAATGGTAAAGTGCCCCTGGATTCAATTCCCAGTTCCAGGAGAAAAAAAATGAAGTTAGTGCATTTTAGAGAAACCAGCTTATGTTAACTCTTTCCAGGTGGGTGACAGGGATTTAAGATATCCTGCTTCCTTATGAACTGTGACCAGACAGGACGATGGGGGCTCAGGACCACAACTGTCTGTTGCTCTGTTTAAATGGTTAGACCAGTGCTACCGTGGCAATGCAGAGAGAAGGCTGGTTGAGGAAAGGTGTGGTTAGAGGAAACCAATAGGATTTTTTTTTAATTTAAGGGAGACAATTGCTGTTGACATTCCTGTCTAATAGACTTATATTTAGAATATATAAACGATTATCAAAACTTGCCAGATGCAGTGGTGCCCACCTGTAACCCTGACTCGAGATGCTAAAGCAGGAGGATCACAACCTGGGCAACTTACTGAGATCCTGTCTCAAAATAAAAAATAAAAGGTCAGAAGTAGAGTACCTCTGGATTCAATCCCCAGGACCACAAAGAAAAAAAAAGTTTTCAAAACTCATAAGAAAACAATCCAATTTTTAAAAAGTAGGTAAAAGATTTGAACAGACACTTACCTAGCATGTGTGAGGCACTGGGTTCGATTCTCAGCACCACATAAAATAAAGGTCCATCAACAACTTAAAAAAATATTTTTTTAAAAAAGGTATGTAGATGGCAAACAAGCTTTTGAACAGATGTTCAGCATCATTAGTCATAATGAAAATGCAAATTAAAATCATAATGAGAGGCCACTATATAACTCTAAGAACGGCTAATAATTTTAAAGATTGGCCATATCAAATGTTGGTGAAGGTGCTATGGAAGTGGAATTCTCAAACATTGCTGTTGGCAACACAGAATGGAGCTGCCCCACTGGAGAAGGGTTTGCAGTGTCTTCAGATGCTAAATGTACACCTGCCATATGACACAGCCATTCCACTTCTAGGTATTTGCTCAACAAAAATGAAAGCATATATCTGTGCAGAGATTTGTGAATGTTCATAGCAGTTTTAACTATAATAGGCAAAACTGGAAGCAACTGAGATGTCCATCAGCTGCTGCCTTTTTGACATTGCTTTTTGAATGAGACATTTTAAAATCCTGTCAACTAATCAGGTTTGGTAGAGAAATGGATGTTTTGGTCTAAACATCTGTTTAGACCAAAATACTGGACTGATTTTTTAGTATATCCAAAGTAAAATATTCTTTTTGGCAATGAGTTGCTGATCCTTTCCTCTAAGACTCAGGTGGATTGTTTTAATGATAGATGATGACAGATGAAAGTTTATCTTTTTCATCAAACCAAATTGTTTAAAAGAACATACTTAGCTCTAACCACTTGCTCTTTTAAAGCATTTTATTTATACTAGCATTAAAACATTGGGGGAAAGGTCACTCTCCCAAAGATGGCAGGCCAGATGCCTTTGTGGCTAGAATTCTTCCCAAAGAGACAAGAGTAGCAGCCAAAAAAAAAATGTTTCAAAGGAAGATGGAGTAACAACCACCTGCCCATGAGAGAGCTGAGATTTCTGTGATACATATGCATCTGTTGAGATTCCCTTTAAAATCCATTTTTTTTATTTCATCATTTTGAGCTCCTGATATATGCTGAGCATGGAGATACAGGAAATAAGATTTGGCTCAGTCTTGTCTTTAAAAAATCTTATAGTCCAGTGAAGAGAAAGGCAAATGCACAGGACAATAAACAATGATTAACGCTATGGTGGAGATGGCCATCGGATGCTGTTAAAAGAGCACAAGAGTCCTTAATAAAGGATAGGGAGGTGATTGATCAGGAAGCACTTCAGAATTTCTCTTAGATATCTTACCTTGGTGCTGGGTGTTATGGCATGAATTCCTAGCATTAGTAGGAAAAAAATGGTCTTTCTATCTAAGGTATTATAGTATAGTGACGAGAATGAGCTTAATACACATTGGAATAAGATGACTGAGTTAACAGTAGTATAATGTGGTAGAAATAATACTGCTGTGAGATTCAATGAGGACACAGAGAACCTGGAATGCTTGCATGCTGCTAGTAGAAATGCAAACTAGAATAGTCACTTTGGAAAAACTTGGTAGTCTCTTAAAAAGTTAAATGTATATCTATTGTCATGGTCTGGATGTGAGGTGTCCTCCAAAAGCTCCTGTGTTAATGCAGGAATATTCAGAGGTGAAATGATTAGATTATAAGGGTGATAACCTGAGTGGTACATCCTAGTTTGTATGGACTACCTGGGTGGACTGTAGGCAGGTGGGGCATGGCTGGAGAAGGTAGGTCACTGGGGGCATGTCCTGGAAGGGTGCATCTTCCCTGCAATCCCATTTGCCCCCATAAATGCACCTGCTTCTTTGTGTCATATGAGTTGAGCACACTTCTCCACCATGCCCTTCTGCCATGATGTTCTGCCTCATCTTGGGCCCAGAGCAATGGACTTGGCCAACCACGGACCAAACCTCTGGAACTGTGAACCCAAATAAACTGTCCCTCCTCTAAGTTATTCTTTTTTTTTTTTTTTTTTTTTAGTATTTGGCAGTCACAACATCTTTGTTTGTATGTGGTGCTGAGGATCGAACCCGGGCCGCACGCATGCCAGGCGAGCATGCTACCGCTTGAGCCACATCCCCAGCCCCTCTAAGTTATTCTTGTCAGGTATTTTGGTCACGGTGATAAAAAGCTGACCAATACACCTGACATATGATCCAACTATTTCACTTTGGGGTATTTATCAAAGGGAAATGAAAGCATATTTCAACGCAAAGACTTACATGTGAATGCTCATAGTAGCTTTAACTGGCCTCGAATCTGCTTCTACTAAGTTTTTAAAAAATACTTTAATTGTAGATGAACACAATCCTTTCATTTTATGTATTTTTATGTAGTGCTAAGGATTGAAACCAGTGCCTCACATGTGCTAGGTAAGCGCTCTACCACTGAACTACAATCCAGCCCCCTACTTGGCTTTTAAACTATGGACACACCATTTACTAGGTCTGTCGGCTTCCGGTTTTAAAAATTCTAATATGAAGAGCCTAGTATATGATGGGTCAGGTCCATTCTAGCTCTCCTATTTGTACTGTGTTGAGGAAAGATCTAAACAGGAAGGAGCACGGCCAGCTTATCCTCTTGGAGAAATTTGCCTCCATGAAGCAGAGAAGATGTTGTTGAGAAGAAATGCCATCCCTTATAAGGTTGAGAAAAATTGTGGGAGTCAGAGATTTTTAAATCTCTGGAAATAATTCTGTAGAAATTATATTTAAAGCTAAATCATAGAATGAATCTCACTTACCATGGAGCAAGGCCATAGTCCTGTCAGCTGCCACCCTTCAAAAACCCCTTTTTGATAGTCTGGTTTTATATTAGTGCTAGATTCTTGTTGGTTATCAACAAAGACATATACACAAGGATTATAACTCCTACCATGTCTTGAATCATCCTGGTTTTGCCCTTCCTGCTTGTAGGGCTGACCAGTGCCACCAATCTTGTGATTGAAAGGCATTTTCTCTCCTTGCCTCTTTCTTTCATGATCCTTCCTTTCTGATCCCTTAAAACAGATGATTCTGATCTGAGAGTATCCCCACAGTGCATAATAGTGTTATTTGAAATAAGAACATTATAAGGAACTTTTGCAGAATGAGAAGAATTGAACTGTGTTTTCTAGTCTCTGTCTCATCCAATAGCACCTGAATGTTCCATTATCTGACTCCTGGAGTGCCCAGGGTTGAGTGACCTTTCCTGGAATAGATGTATGGTGCTACAGTCCCTCCTGGCAGCTTTGTAAGTACTTATTTCATAAGATGAACTTCAAGGATGTGACAAATATGGAAAAGCTGTTAGACTTGGGTAGCAGTGGTATGATTTCTGCTCTTGCTTCTCTTTCTAGACTCCAGAGCTTCCCCAACTCCTATTCTCTATGTGTAGCAGGTTTGACAAAATACCTGTCGGATTCAGTTTTTGTTTCCTCCCAAGGTATCCTCTTTCTATCCCTATTATTACAGAAGAACTTTCCTGAAATTGCAGCATCTTAGTCTCTATGGAAATTATCCTCCCAGGATTACTTGGTGAAAAGGTCTAATTGTCAGACTTGATGGGTATACATGATCTGATGGCCTCGACAAAAAGGCAGTGGTGAGCACATATTCTGTCGTCTCTTCCACAATTTTAATATTACAGTAATTGGTAATAACTACATTAAAATGACACCAAAAAATTATTATGGTTCTGCCTGGAATAAAAAAAGTCAAAAGTCTTCTGTAGACACAGGTGTGGCAGTTGAAGTAACCCATTGCCATGGAGTTTGACAAATGATAGATAATTCTTTGATAAGGTTTTTTATCATAGGAAATGGACTGGCAGTAACTATCCCCATGACATAGAAGAGACAACTGAGGCTCAGGCAGAGGAAGTGGCCAACATCATGCAAATAAGTGATGAGACTAGCCTTCAAATTCTGATCTGACTCGATGCTAAGATGTTATCCATATGCTTTTCTATGTGTTTGTTATTTATGGAACTTTCCTAATTTATTCATAATATTCTTTCATTAGATTTTAAAAACTGAACACTTTAATAGCAGTGGGTATTATGAGGTTGTAGCAAAAATCAAAGTGACTTTTACTGTGCTTCTCTTTCACCTGGAAAAAGTTTTAGAAGAGATTGGGTGGATAGTTTTCTTTCAACCCTGCAGCTCAAGTATTTGGGTCTGGACCATGCTGATGAGCATCACACTTGAGTGTTTGCTCTAGAGATCCTGGATGAAGGGCCCAGTAGTTGAGTGGAGGTCATTCTTATTCACTCCAACACAATTAACAAGAAACACGAGCATTCATGTCCTTAATTCATTTCTTCTGGAGATTAGACATTTTGTTATATACACACCATTAAAGTCATCAGGGATCCACCTCAATGTCTTTTTCATCTTGACTTAAATCCAACTCTTCTTGTTTCCATCTCCATCAAACCACAACCACCACTACCCCCCTTCCTTACTGTCAAGGGGTGATGGACAATAGATGGTAGCAACAGTTTCTATGGTAACAGCATCTGAGTCATCTCCTTGGAAACCTGCATAAAGGCCTTCCATCTCCAGACCAGCTCAGTGCAACTTCGAAGGGCTTTGTTCCCTTGAATGGATCAGCATGGGGGAGCAAGCTCTCCCGGGCTTTGGCCACTGCAGTTTCCTTTGGCTCCCAATGCTCAGGGCACTTTGGATATAGAGTTGGATTCAACCAAATATGGGGGATGGTGGGGTGGAGAGTGCTTTTCTCAGCCTAGCCCAAAGTCAGAATGTATTTTCCCTGGTCCAGCACCAGATTCCCTGCAGACTTAGCCAATAGATATCTCACTATTTTAGATGTCCATATGACTCAACCAGGCTCCCACAGTGACCATCTATGGAAAGAATAAAGCAATATTGCATCTGGACACAGACGAGCTGGATATTTTGGCATGGTCATGAAGAGAATCCTGAAATAGGGCACCATGGGGCAACTTGTAAGAGTTCCTTTCCTTATGGTGTCCTTCAAAGTCAGCAGTTTTGTTAGTTTACTGAAAGCAGAATGGTTTCCAACAGCTAAGAGGATTAATTCTCTTGTCATCATCCACACCAAGTAAGAATCACAAACACTCCCATTGTGCTTCATATTTTCCAGATCATTTTCACATACATGAGGTCAATTAATCATTTATTCAATTGTTCAACACATGTGGACTTAAATCCTACTATGTACCATGTAGTGGGTTGGAATTTGGGACACAATAGTGAAAGAAAAATAGATCTAGTCCCTCCCTAATGAAGTTTATAGATATGAAGAATGAATGATAATCAGATAATTACAGGTGAGTGTAAGCATTTGTGTTATCTTTTTATTTTTGTGAACAAAATACCTGATAAGCTGCAGGAGGAAAAGCTTATTTTGAGCTCATAATTTCAGAGATTCAGTCCATAATCAACCAACTCCAGTGCTCTGGGCCCAAGGTAGGCAGAACATAATGGCAGAAAGGCAAGGTAGAGGGAAGCTTATAAGCAGCCAGAAGTAGAAAAGAGAGAGAGACAGCACACACAAGCATGTGGTGCCAGGAACAAAATGTAAACCCCAAAGACACACCCCTCAGTGGCCTACTTCCTCTATCTACAATGTACCTGCCTATAGTTATCACCCAGGACAACAGTCCTTTCAAATTTATTAATCTATCCATTGATTAGGTTACAGCTCTCATAATCTAAGCCTTTCACCTCTGTACATTCCTCCATTGTCTCACGTGAGTTTTTGGTGGACACCTAATATTTAAACCATAACAACATTCAACATGGATCTGCTCTAATAGAGCTGGTACATGGTATCAGAGTAATGACAGGAGGATTTGACCTACTGGGGACATGTTCCCTTAAGAAGTATTGGAGGAATAGTAACTAATAGGGCCTTTACGGACAAGGAAGCAAAGACTGAAGGGTGAAAAGATCTCCCCATAGTCTTACTAACACTAAATCTAAAATGACAGTTGTGAGAAGTGAACCCAGGACTTGGGCAGTCAATCCTACTCCTGGTTACCTATGCTGTTGCTCAGAGCAAGGCCTAGAGTCTGTCTTAGGCCAGGTAGCCAAGGGGGTTCTCCCATTTCTCTTTTCATGGATGTTCTGATCAGTTTTAGGACCAGGCTTATTATGTATTAGCCCTGAAACCTTATTTTTTATTTTTATTTTTGCAATCAAGGGATTGAACCCAAGGGCACTTTACCACTATACATCCCTAGACCTTCAATTTACTTTATTTTATTTTATTTTGAAACAGGGTCTCACTGAGTTACTAAGGCTGACCTGGAATTTTCGATCCTCCTGCCTCAGCCTCTTGAGTCACTGGAATCACAGGCATGCACCAGAAAGATGCACTAACTTCAAATCTTCAAATGAGTAGTTCTCAACAGGGAGCAGTTTTGCCCTCCAATATCTGGCCATATCAAAGACATTTTTCTTTATTACAACTGGGCAAGAAAATAGTTGCTACCAGCATCTAGTGAGAAGCCAGAAATACTGCTAAACAAATGCACAAATAAGCCACCTACATAAAGAATTATCTGAAAACTGTTTTACGTTTATTAACAGATTTTTTAAAATATGGCAACAGAAATAAGGTGCAGTAGAAATCATACTGAATAGAGAGCCAGGAACTTTGAGTTCTCTCCCCACCTCTGTCAATCAACATGCTGTATAACCTCAGACAAAGCACTTAATCTCTTAAAATACCACATTCCTCATCTGTATAATACAAGGGGCTAACCTAAATTATCTCTAAATTCTCCTCCAGTAGCAAGAAAATGTAATCCTATGATTATTTATTCAAAACCACATAGAGCTTACAGTAGTCATGAAAATATCCCTGCATTCCATGCTTAAGGAGTTTAACAAGATGTTGACAAAGGATGTGCCAAAGGAGTAGACTATGAGAATGTCCCACAGGGAAGAGTGGAAACCAAATGCTGATCCCAGTAGTGACCTTGCCTCCAGAGAGTAAAGACAGGCTTCTGGAACCTGCCCAGCAGTCTTGGGATCCAGGTGTTCCCTAAATAGACCCTGTCCCACCAGTCAGACTCCCCCTCTGTCCACCATTCCACCCACACTAGCTCAACTTCAGTGATACAAATATGACATAAAGAACAAATCTGAATTTCACAGCAGAGCTGGTAAAAACACCTTCGTGGCCAATTCACCTGGCAGAGCCAGTCTCCAACTTAAAAGCAAGACCCTGCCAATGATAAAGTGTCTTTGAAAATTAGATAGAGCTGTGATAGGAGGAAAGTCGTCTCATAGCAGGACCCTGGGACTCACCTCAATCAAACAACAGATCTTGCTGCAGACCCAGGCAAAACAAGCCCTGAATCCTAATCAAGTTTCTGTCACTCATGCACCCTGGGGTGATAAGGGGATCCTTCACCAATTCTTATAACAGCTATTTTGCAGGTTAAATGAGGTTGAAAATTGCTCCTCTGGGGTCCCTGCAAGAACGGACAGCTAAATTTTGGATAGCTCATGGGTAAAGTTCTTTAATTTCAAACTTGTTGAGAGCCACAGCCAAAGGGGCCCCAGCAAACTTCCAGCTGCCAGCAAACTTCCAGCTGCCGGCTGATGATTGGCTCACAGCGGCCCCAGCAACATCTAGCTGATTGGCTCCTCGGCCCCAGCAACATCTAGCTGATTGGCTCCTCTGCGGTGATGCTCATTGGACTGTTTCCCTGCCCTTTCAGACCACGGAGCTGCTCATTGGGGGACTTTTTTGGCTCCGCCCACGTGACCCAGCCAATCGGCCTCAAGAGCAGGAGGATTGTGGGAGGTGGAGAGAGGCTTGTGTGGGAGAGAGAGGCTTGTGGAAAGCCGGTGGTGGCAGTTGAGGCTCTGAGGATTTTTCCTGAGAGGCTGTTTTGTTTGGCGTGTGTGGTTCTAAAAATAAAGTTAGTTTCTTTTGACAAGTGGCTCCTGATTGTGCCCAGCCAGACTGCAGCACAAACTGACTAAAAATTAGAAACATTAATTAAGAAAGAATACTTACTTGCCTCTCAGAAGCAATCCCAAGAGCTGCTTCTAGATAGTCCTGATGAAAACACATGACTTTCTGCTTTAGTAGGTCGGTTAAGAGCGGGGGCTAAGGCCAGCTCCTAGGGAGCAAGGCTGAGGCAGGAGGACAGAAAGTTCAAGGTCAGTCAGCCTTGGCAGCTTAGGGAGATCCTGTCCCAAAATAAAAAAGAAAAATGGCGGGGGATGTAGCTCAGTGTCAGAGCGCCTATGGGTTCAATCCCCAATACCACCAAAAAAAAAAAAAAATAGTGAATATCTTGGTCTCTGAAAGGATATATGTTCCTATGCTGGAGCCCACTGCTCCTCACCTTCGCCTGCCTCATTCGCTTCTCCTCCCTCTCCACTAACCAGTGTGTATAAGGCAGGACCCTGAGGAGCTTGCCTTTATTTTCCAGTTACAGCCTTACCCCTCTTACCTCCTTGGGGCCTGTCTGCCACAGTAACGCTTACCTGACACTCTGAAGCAAAACCACTGTAGACTCTTGCAAACAGTTGAACTAATCAAGATGTCAGGCCCAAAGCAGAGAGTACTGTTTATTACCAGATTAAAGACTGAGAACAGTAGGCTTCCACAGTGACGATCCTTATTTAATCAGGCTCCTGCTTTGCCTGCCGTGGTGGAGGGGCTTGTATGTCGGTGTACTAGGGGGGATGCCAAACCCAAAGCAACATGCAAAATAAATTCCTCTTTATTAAAGAATGCTCATTTAACTTCCTCTTCTGTTTTTTCCTGGCCCCTCCTTCCCAAAGACTAATTAGCAATAAAAGCTGAGAGGCAGCTGGAGGTCTTATGCTCACGACTAAACTGGAAGATGTAGGTAATTTCTTTTGTCCTGATTTGAGCCCTTTCTCCACTGGGTCATCTGAGTCACTGCTCCCATCAATTCTTGGAAGCTGATGATTATAGATACTATTTCTATATAACAAATTACATCTGCAGTCTAACCACCATTTTCTTTTGCTCATGCTTTTGTGGGTAAGGAATGCAGAGAGGGTTGGCTGGGCAGTTCATGTCGAGGTTTGTCATGCAGACAGTCACAGAAGGATGTTGGACAGGACTGCAGTCATCTGAGGGCTTCACTAGGCTGGACAGCCAAGATGGCTCACTCACACGCTGGCAGATATGCTGGCTGTCAACTGGGAGCCCAGCTGGAGGTGTCACCAGAGTGCCCACACGTGGCCTCTCCAGCATGGCTCTATCAAACTAGTCTGCTTCTGACTTGGCAGCTAGTATCCCTCAGAGTGAGCAGTAGCTGGCCTGGCCATTTCTTGGACCCAGTCTCAGAAGTCAGATACATCTATTACACTCTGTTGTTTAAGTGAATCATGAAGGGCAGCCCAGAATTCAAGGAGAATAGTCACAGACTCCACTTCTCAATGAGACTGGGCTGTCAAATAATTTGCAGACATATTCTAAAACCCTCAACTGACCTGTTCGATTGTCTTAAAATTTCCATCCGGTTGAAATCAGGAACTGTGTTCACTACTCTCTCAATCCTAGCTGAGTGTCTGGTACATAGTGGGTGCTTGATAAATGCAGGATGAATAAAGGAATACAAGAATAAATGAATTTCTAGAGTAAGGAAACTTCTAGATCAATATTTTGAGAGGAGGCAGGAAGATCACAAATTTAAGGCAGCTTCCATAACTTAGTGAGTCTCTGCCTCAAAATAAAGTAAAAAAAGTAAAAATGGCTGGGTTATGTAGCTCAGTGGTAGAGTGCCCCTGGTTCAATCCCCAGTACCATGAAAAGGTGGGGGGGGGGGCAATAACAGTACACCTCACAGAGTCATGAGGATAAACTGACTCAATATGTACCAAATGGCCAGAGTTGCCTAGCCCAGCACAAGTATGAAGCTAGTATAATTAGCTGTTATCATGACTGCAGCCTTCATAGACCTTTCTGCCCTCTGAACTCCACACTCTCCCCAAAAGTGCCAAGGGTCCTTGTGTTCCCATGCTTTTCCAAATGCAACTTCCTCTAGAAAGGGTCAATCTTTTAGAGCAGCCCACTCAGTGCCTGGCATATGCTAAAGACTATCTTCAGTGCTGGCGATTATGATTCTTCTTGGAACGTTCTTTCCCACCTCTCCTCAAATCCCTTGTGTGGCTAGTTCAAGTCATTCCTCAAGTCTCGGTTCAGATTTTCTTCCCAAGAAGCTTTCCCTTCCACCCTAAATCTACATAGGGTATCTTTTGAATTAGGGTCACTGCTGGTCCCTGTGGGCCTGCTGTGGGTTTCAAAAAGGTTCCCCTTCCTCCAGGTAGTACAGGTCTTGAAGAAAAGAGTATGGGCCTGTACGTGTCCCTTTAGCCAAGAGCCCTTTTGCAGCCACACTGCATAGCTGTGCACCCTGCTCTGCTTCCAGTGTGCATCCATCACATTTATCATACTCCTCTGTGATCCTTCCTTTTCTTATCTATATCCTTTCAGTAGACTCTAAACTCTGCCAGGGCAGGGCCACAATGCTATAAACCAAATCTCCAGTACTTTGTATACTACCCAGAACTTAATAAATGCTCAATAAATAATCGCTGAGGCACAGCCTGGCTCAGTGGACACCAGGACTCCAAGATGGCATCAGTCATGCTAATGAAAGAGAAGAAACTCATGGATGTCAAATTAGGGGAGATTCCAAGCTGGATACTGATGTGGGATTTCACCCCTAAGGACACTGTGGGAGCATTTCAGAGACGATATTACCAGTACTACAACAATTACATCAACGGGGAGAAGGGGAGCATTGCGGGAATCAACATGGTGCTGGCAGCATACATGCTTTTCAGCTACTGCCTTTCTTACAAGAACTTCAAGCACACACGGCGACACAAGTACCATTGAAGAGGTGCCAGTGTGGAGAAAATACTATGTACTCCTGATTGGGACTGTCTCCCCTATGAAGAACTGAAATCATGACCTCATCACGGAACTCTTTCACATCCTGAGTATCAATACCCAATAAAAGAGTAAAATAATAATAATAATAATTGTTGAATACATGAATGGACCATGAAGGAGGACCATATAATATTATATTCTTATATTCTTTCTTTAAGATTGCTTGTATCTTCCACAGTATTCCAGTAGAGACACAAAGGCCCTAAACAACACGTTGACCTTTTATCATTACCCACACATTTATGGATTTTGTCTTCAGTGGAGGGAACACAGATGGTGGTTTCCAGACCCTTCATTCACAGTAACAGTGTAATTTGGACTCCACTGGGAAGCATGCAGTGCTATAAGGTCCCTCATCCAGGTGGCTAATGGTACCTCTGCAATTGCAACTCAACCTAGTGAATGGCTATTCTAGGGCCCAGATGAGCTTGCCCAGGCTTGGCCAGAATGTACAAGCCTAAAATATTTCCTAGAACAATTCAGAAAGTGCTGGAGGTGAGGACTGCTCCTAGGCACTGCCCATATGGCCAGAGACAGGAACCCTGAGCCCCATGCCTCAACACACACCCACTGGCCACATGGTGCTGCAGAACTTGGGCCAATCAGGAAGTTAGTGTGATCTCTGTATTTAAGGAAATTGGCAGTAGCTCCGGCTTACTAAAAAGGAGGGACAATAAAACAATATGGCAGCCTCACCTGGGCAGTTAAGGCATGGGTTTCAATTAGTGTGTCTAGGGTGTTAAGTGGGTGGATGCGCACGGAAGATGCAAAGCTGTGTGGTGGTGGGAGCGGCACCAATCTGAACACCAGGCAGGCTGGTCGGAGCTTTGGCTCCATATTACTGGACAAATCACCTCTCTCTACATCTGTGTCCTCAGTGTTAGCTGGTAATAATATAGAGCCCTTTCTACTTCCAAGAATTTTTTTTCTATTTGATACTGGGATTGAACCCTGGGTGTAGAACCCAGAGGGTGCTCTACCACTGAGCCACATCCCCAGCCATTTTTATTTTTTTATTTTGAGACAGGATCTCAGTAAATTGCCCAAGCTAGCTCAAACTTACAATCCTCCTGCCTCAAATCACCCACGAACCTGGGGTTACAGATGTGCACCACCATACCTAGCTTTTTGGAATGACTTTGAGAATCAAATCAGACAAACACAAGTAAAAGCAATTTAAAAGTAAATAATGCTATTATTATTGAGTTGTATAATTCCTCTACATTATCTCCCTACTTCTGGGCTGCTTTTCCTGTTGGGATGCTCTCCTGTTGCCTTGGTCCTTCATCATGGCATCAGTTAGCCCATTTGTCTTAGGTAGTGATATGACTCCTCTGGGTACATCCCAAGTTTCTTGGGGACAATGATCTCATCATGTATTTTCTTGGGACCTTATGACTTAACACAATTTTCAGATAGTAGTCTCAATGAAAATTGGCTTAACTGAATTTAAACATGTGGTTTACCTATGTGGTTGAGTGTGCACACACCTATATGTTCAAACTTACCATTTTCAGAGATTCAGGCCATAGGAACAATAAAGAAATTCCTTCAGGGAAAGGAACCAAAGAGTGGAATTATTATGTCAAATTTTACTTTACTCAAAATTGAGCTACAAAGTTGAATTTTAGGAATATATGATGTTAAAATCCAATCCAGCCTGGTGCAGTGGCACACGCCTATAATTCCAATGACTCAGGAGACTGAGGCAGGAAGATAACAAATTTGAGGACAATCTGGGAAATATAGGAGACCCTTTCTCAAAAAAAAAAAAAAAGGGCTCCCGGTACTGAGCCCGCGGGGACTGCTTCTTGGAGCCTACCCTTATAGGAGCTTACACCGAGCACGGAGCGGCCGAGTTCCGGCTCCTGGAACTTCCCTGGCCCGGGGCTAGGAGCCCGCGGAAACTGCTTCTCGGTCCGGGTCCTGCTGAGGGCCGGTCAGGACTCACCCGTTGCTTTGGTTGCCCGGCAAGGGGAACGAAATGCTGCCATTCGCATAGGATACCAACATGGCAGAGATCTGATGTCAGCAGAAAGCGGCGGAGGAGAGAACTTCATCAATACCAGCGGCGACAGAAACAGTTGGTCTCCTGGTAGGGGGGGTGAGGCACAGACACCCGAGTCTCCTCAATTTGTCGTCGAGCCAGAGGGGAGGAGCCGGGCCGCCGCCAGCGCCCGGAGCAGGCCCAGCGGCTCGCCAGCGTGGTGACCGCGTGACCCCAATTGGAGAGGGGGCGGAGCGGAGCCGCCACCCGCACCCGCAAGGTGGGCAGACCCGCGACCCAGTGGTACATGGGCGTGGTAGGAGGGGCAGGGCAGAGCCGCCGTTCGCGCTTGCAAGGTAAACAGACCTGTGACAGCCTGGCGGGTCAGGCCCAGTGGCCTGCCAGTGTGGTACACACGTCACCCCAACTGGAGTAGGGGCAGAGCAGATCCTTCTCCCACGCCCGGATCAGGCCCTGCCGGTGTGGTGGTCACGTGACCCCAATTGGAGTGGGGGCGGAGCGGAACCGCCACCCGTGCCCGCAGGGTGAGCAGACCTGTGACCAACCTGCAGATCAGGCCCAGGGGTCCGCAGGCGTGGTAGGAGGGGCAGGGCAGATCCGCCGCCCGCGCCTCCAAGGTAGGCAGACCTGCAACAGACCGGTGGATCAGGCCCAGGAGCCTGCCGGCGTGGTACACACACCACCCTAATTGGAGTAGGGGCAGAGCAGAGTCACCGCCCGTGCCAGGAACAGGCCCAGCGTCCTGCAGGCGGGGTAGTCACGACACCCCATTTGGAATAGGGGCAGAGTAGAACCGCCGCCCGTGTCTGCAGGGTAGGCAAACCTGCAACCGACTGGCGGATCAGAACCGGTGGCCTGCCGGCGTGGTACACTCCTCACCCCAATTGGAGTAGGGGCAGAACAGAGCCGCCGCCAGTTCCCAGAACAGGCACAGCGACCTGCTGGCGTGGTAGCCACGACACCCCAATTGAAATAAGGAGACAGCAGAGCCGCCGCCCGCACCTGCAGGAAAGATACGCAAGCAGTATGAAAAGACAAGGAAAGAAAGGACCACAAGCAATGCAGGTCAACGCAACTTTAGAAGAGGTAACAGCTGCAGCAGATGGAATGTCAGATAAAGAATTCAGGATATACATGCTTCAGATGATCTGGAGTATCAAGGAAGACATTAAACAGCAAAATCAGACAATGAAAGATCACTTCGACAATGAATTACGCAAACAAATCCAGGAAGCAAAGGATCAACTATACAGGGAGATAGAGGTTATAAAAAACAAACAAACAGAAATCCTAGAAATGCAGGAAGCAATAAACCAACTTAAAAACTCAATGGAGAATACTACCAGCAGAGTAGAACACTTAGAAGATAGAACATCAGACAATGAAGACAAAGTATTTCAACTGGAAAAGAACATAGACAGCTCAGCAAGACTGTTAAGAAACCATGAGCAGAACATCCAAGAAATATGGGATAACATTAAGAGACCAAACTTAAGAGTCATTGGGATACAGGAAGGTACAGAGCTCCAAACCAAAGGAATGAGCAGTCTATTCAATGAAATAATACGAGAAAACTTCCCAGACTTGAAGAATGAGACAGAATCCCAAATCCTAGAAGCCTACAGGACGCCGAATGTGCAAAATCATAAGAGATCCACACCTAGACACATTATAATGAAGATGCCCAACATACAGAATAAGGAGAGAATTTTAAAAGCTACAAGAGAAAGGAAGCAGATTACATTTAGGGGTAAGCCAATCAGGATAACAGCTGATCTTTCAACACAGACTCTGAAAGCTAGAAGATCCTGGAATAACATATTTCAAACACTGAAAGAAAATGGGTTCCAACCAAGAATTGTGTATCCAGCGAAATTAAGCTTCAGGATGGAAGATGAAATTAAAACCTTCCACGATAAACAAAAGTTTAAAGAATTCGCAGCTAGAAAACCATCTCTTCAAAACATCCTCGCCAAAGCATTACAGGAAGAGGAAATGGAAAATAACAATGAAAACCAACAGTGGGAGGTAGGACAGTAAAGGGGGGGGAAATAATCAAAGAGGAAAACAAACCATGTTTAGTAACAGAAATAAACAAATATGGCTGGAAGAACAACCCATATCTCAATAATAACCCTAAATGTTAATGGCTTAAACTCACCAATTAAGAGACACAGGCTAGTAGAATGGATCACAAAACAAGACCCAACAATATGCTGCCTACAGGAGACGCATTTGATAGGAAAAGACATACATAGGCTGAAGGTGAAAGGTTGGGAAAAATCATATCACTCATATGGACTTCGGAAACAAGCAGGAGTGTCCATACTCATATCAAATAAAATAGATTTCAAGCCAAAGTTAATCAAAAGGGATAAAGAGGGACACTACATACTGCTTAAGGGAACCATACACCAACAAGACATAACAATCATAAATATTTATGCCCCAAACAATGGTGCAGCTATGTTCGTCAAACAAACTCTTCTCAAGTTCAAGAGTCTAATAGACCACCATACCATAATCATGGGAGACTTCAACACACCTCTCTCGCCACTGGACAGATCTTCCAAACAAAAGTTGAATAAGGAAACTATAGAACTCAATAACACTATTAATAACCTAGACCTAATTGACATATATAGAGTATACCACCCAACATCAAGCAGTTACACTTTTTTCTCAGCAGCACATGGATCCTTCTCAAAAATAGATCATATATTATGTCACAGGGCAACTCTTAGACAATATAAAGGAGTAGAGATAATACCATGCATCTTATCTGATCATAATGGAATGAAACTGAAAATCAACGATAAAAGAAGGAAGGAAAAAGCATACATCACTTGGAGAATGAACAATAGGTTACTGAATGATCAATGGGTTATAGAAGACATCAAGGAGGAAATTAAAAAATTCTTAGAGATAAATGAAAACACAGACACAACATATCGGAATCTATGGGACACATTGAAAGCAGTTCTAAGAGGAAAATTCATTGCTTGGAGTTCATTCCTTAAAAAAAGAAAAAACCAACAAATAAATGATCTCATACTTCATCTCAAAATCCTTGAAAAAGAAGAGCAAAACAACAGCAAAAGAAGTAGAAGGCAAGAAATAATTAAAATCAGAGCTGAAATTAATGAAATCGAAACAAAAGAAACAATTGAAAAAATTGACAAAACTAAAAGTTGGTTCTTTGAAAAAATAAACAAAATCGACAGACCCTTAGCGATGCTAGCGAAGAGAAGAAGAGAGAGAACTCAAATTACTAGCATACGGGATGAAAAAGGCAATATCACAACAGACACTTCAGAAATACAGAAGATAATCAAAAACTATTTTGAATCCTTATACTCCAATAAATTAGAAGATAGTGAAGGCATAGATAAATTTCTTAAGTCATATGATCTGCCCAGATTGAGTCAGGAGGATATAGACAACCTAAACAGACCAATATCAATTGAGGAAATAGAAGAAACCATCAAAAGACTACCAACTAAGAAAAGCCCAGGACCGGATGGGTATACAGCAGAGTTTTACAAAACCTTTAAAGAGGAACTAATACCAATACTTTTCAAGCTACTTCAGGAAATAGAAAAAGAGGGAGAACTTCCAAATTCATTCTACGAGGCCAACATCACCCTGATACCTAAACCAGACAAAGACACTTCAAAGAAAGAAAACTACAGACCAATATCTCTAATGAACCTAGATGCAAAAATCCTCAATAAAATTCTGGCGAATCGGATACAAAAACATATCAAAAAAATTGTACACCATGATCAAGTAGGATTCATCCCTGGGATGCAAGGCTGGTTCAATATACGGAAATCAATAAATGTTATTCACCACATCAATAGACTTAAAAATAAGAACCATATGATCATCTCGATAGATGCGGAAAAAGCATTCGACAAAGTACAGCATCCCTTTATGTTCAAAACTCTAGAAAAACTAGGGATAACAGGAACATACCTCAATATTGTAAAAGCAATCTATGCTAAGCCTCAGGCTAGCATCATTCTGAATGGAGAAAAACTGAAGGCATTCCCTCTAAAATCTGGAACAAGACAGGGATGCCCTCTCTCTCCACTTCTGTTCAACATAGTTCTCGAAACACTGGCCAGAGCAATTAGACAGACGAAAGAAATTAAAGGCATCAAAATAGGAAAAGAAGAACTTAAATTATCACTATTTGCAGATGATATGATTCTATACCTAGCAGACCCAAAAGGCTCTACAAAGAAACTATTAGAGCTAATAAATGAATTCAGCAAAGTGGCAGGATATAAAATCAACACGCATAAATCAAAGGCATTCCTGTATATCAGCGACAAATCCTCTGAAATGGAAATGAGGACAACCACTCCATTCACAATATCTTCAAAAAAAATAAAATACTTGGGAATCAACCTAACAAAAGAGGTGAAAGACTTATACAATGAAAACTACAGAACCCTAAAGAGAGAAATAGAAGAAGATCTTAGAAGATGGAAAAATATACCCTGTTCATGGATAGGCAGAACTAACATCATCAAAATGGCGATATTACCAAAAGTTCTCTATAGGTTTAATGCAATGCCAATCAAAATCCCAACGGCATTTCTTGTAGAAATAGAGAAAGCAATCATGAAATTCATATGGAAAAATAAAAGACCCAGAATAGCAAAAACAATGCTAAGCAGGAAGTGTGAATCAGGCGGTATAGCGATACCAGACTTCAAACTATACTACAGAGCAATAGTAACAAAAACAGCATGGTACTGGTACCAAAACAGGCGGGTGGACCAATGGTACAGAATAGAGGACACAGAAACCAATCCACAAAACTACAACTATCTTATATTTGATAAAGGGGCTAAAAGCATGCAATGGAGGAAGGATAGCATCTTCAACAAATGGTGCTGGGAAAACTGGAAATCCATATGCAACAAAATGAAACTGAATCCCTTTCTCTCGCCATGCACAAAAGTTAATTCAAAATGGATCAAGGAGCTTGATATCAAATCAGAGACACGCCGTCTGATAGAAGAAAAAGTTGGCTACGATCTACATACTGTGGGGTCGGGCTCCAAATTCCTCAATAGGACACCCATAGCACAAAAGTTAATAACTAGAATCAACAAATGGGACTTACTCAAACTAAAAAGTTTTTTCTCAGCAAAAGAAACAATAAGAGAGGTAAATAGGGAGCCTACACCCTGGGAACAAATCTTTACTCCTCACACTTCAGATAGAGCCCTAATATCCAGAGTATACAAAGAACTCAAAAAATTAGACAATAAGAGAACAAACAACCCAATCAACAAATGGGCCAAGGACCTGAACAGACACTTCTCAGAGGAGGACATACAGTCAATCAACAAGTACATGAAAAAATGCTCACCATCTCTAGCTGTCAGAGAAATGCAAATCAAAACCACCCTAAGATACCATCTCACTCCAGTAAGATTGGCAGCCATTATGAAGTCAAACAACAACAAGTGCTGGCGAGGATGTGGGGAAAAGGGTACACTTGTACATTGCTGGTGGGACTGCAAATTGGTGCAGCCAATTTGGAAAGCAGTATGGAGATTTCTTGGAAAGCTGGGAATGGAGCCACCATTTGACCCAGCTATTCCCCTTCTTGGTCTATTCCCTAAAGACCTAAAAAGAGCATGCTACAGGGACACTGCTACATCGATGTTCATAGCAGCACAATTCACAATAGCAAGACTGTGGAACCAACCTAGATGCCCTTCAATAGACGAATGGATAAAAAAAATGTGGCATTTATACACAATGGAGTATTACTCTGCATTAAAAAATGACAAAATCATAGAATTTACAGGGAAATGGATGGCATTAGAGCAGATTATGCTAAGTGAAGCTAGCCAATCCCTAAAAAACAAATGCCAAATGTCTTCTTTGATATAAGGAGAGTAACTAAGAACAGAGTAGGGACGAAGAGCAGGAGAAGAAGATTAACATTTAACAGGGATGAGAGGTGGGAGGGAAAGGGAGAGAGAAGGGAAATTGCATGGTAATGGAAGGAGACCCTCAGGGTTATACAGTGGAGGGGGTAGAGAGAGAGGAGGGGAGGGGAGGGGAGAGGTGGGGAGGGGGGAGGGTGGAGGATGGGAAAGGCAGCGGAGCACAACAGACACTAGTATGGCAATTTGTAAATCAATGGATGTGTAACTGATGTGATTCTGCAATCTGTGTATGGGGTGAAGGTGGGAGTTCATAACCCACTTGAATCAAAGTGTGGAATATGATATGTCAAGAAATTTGTAATGTTTTGAACAACCCACAATAAAAAATTAAAATAAATAAATAAATAAATAAATAAAATAAATAAAAATGAATTTTATTAGCCTGAAAAAAAAAAAAAGAGTTGGGGATATAACTAAGTGGTAAGGCACCCCTGGATTTAATCCCCAGTAACATTTACACACACACACACACACACAGTGTTCAATTCAATCAAATAACTGGAAAAAGAAACTTGCAATAAGATAATATGATCTGAGATTATGAGAGTTACTTTAAGCTGGGTGTGGTGGCTCACACCTGTAATTCCAGTGATTTGGGAGGCTAAAACAGGAGAATCAAAAATTTGAGACCAGTCTGGGAAACTTAGTGAGACTTTGTCTCAAAATTAAAAATAAGTTTAAAAAATTACTGGGGATGTAGCTCAGTGGTATCAGTGGTAAAGTGCTCCTGGGTTCAACCCCCAGTACCAAAAGCGAAACGAAACAACAGTTACTTTACAAACACTTGTTTCAGATAAGCCTCATCAGCTCACCCACGAGCACCTGCCATCTGGGGCTCTCATCTAATTTGGCTTCAGTAATATTCTTACAATAAAAAACTTTGTAATCATAACGAGTAAAAGGTGGCCATTAGTCAAAATATCTGAATGCAAAGAATCATAGAAAATGATATGTGCATACCTTAAACATTTTAAGATAAAACATATAAACATGTATGTTTACTCACAGATTGAAAGCCTTTCCTCTAGGTAGAGGTCCACAGATGAACTTCCTAAAGTCTTTCTTGCATAAATAACATATTATCTCTAATTTCTAGTTTTGCTTTCATCCAAGTAGATTAAGACTAAAAAACATTTGGCTGAGTAATACGGATGCAAGACCCTTCTACAGTTTTCAGTTTTCCTCTAACATTTTTATTGTTATCTTCTTCTCCATGCCTGATTCACTGGTGACTTTTTTTGTAGTAACTCACTTTAAAAAACATTTTTTAAATTTATTTTTATTATTTTAATTTATTCTAATTTGTTATATATGACAGGAAGAAGCATTACAATTCACATTACACATATAAAGCACAATTTTTTATGTCTCTGGTTATACACAATGTAGAGTCACACCATTTGTGCCTTCATACATGTACTTTATTTTTTTTTAAAGAGAGAGAGAATTTTTTAATATTTATTTTTTTAGTTTTCAGTGGACACAACATCTTTATTTTATTTGTATGTGGTGCAAATAAAATAGGATCGAACCCAGTGCCCCGCGCATGCCAGGCAAGCACGCTACTGCTTGAGCCACATCCCCAGCCCCTTCATACATGTACTTAGGGTAATCTCATTCCACTGTCTTTCCTATCTCCATACTCCTTCCCTTTCCCTCCCTCCCCTTTGCCACATCTAGAGTTTGTCTAATCTTCCCATGTTCCCCCTCCCAACCCCATTATAAATCAGCATCATTATATCAGAGAAAACATTCAGCATTTGGTTTCTTGGGATTGGCTTACTTCACTTAGCATTATCTTCTCCAACTCGTAGTGCCAGCTGTTTCTGCTTTGGGTCTATCACCCAGGTAGATTTTTGCACCCTTTTTCCTTTGTATTTCTCAAATATCCTTAAAAGGTGTAAAGAAGTGGCAGGATGATGACTGGAAAGATAAGTGGCTTCATTGATTTTGGAATAATTGGAAAGGGGTATATATTCCCCAAATATATATATTCCCCAAATAATTGGGAAGGGGTATATATTCCCCAAAGATAAACTTAAATGCCGCAGTCTGGCTGGGCACAATCAGGAGCCACTTGTCAAAAGAAACTAACTTTATTTTTAGAACCACACACGCCAAACAAAACAGCCTCTCAGGAAAAACCCTCAGAGCCTCAACTGCCACCACCGGCTTTCCACAAGCCTCTCTCTCCCCCACAAGCTTCTCTCCACCTCCCACAATCCTCCTGCTCTTGAGGCCGATTGGCTGGGTCACGTGGGCGGAGCCAAAAAAGTCCCCCAATGAGCAGCTCCGTGGTCTGAAAGGGCAGGGAAACAGCCCAATGAGCATCACCGCAGAGGAGCCAATCAGCTAGATGTTGCTGGGGCCGCTGTGAGCCAATCATCAGCCGGCAGCTGGAAGTTTGCTGGGGCCCCTTCGGCTGTGGCTCTCAACACAACTCCATCCTTTTTACCTGCAAATGCCATGATTTTATTTATTGCTGAGTAATATTCCATTGTGTATATATACCAAATTTTCTTTATCTACTCATCTATTGAAGGGCATCTAGGTCAGTTCCACAGTTTAGCTATTGTGAACTGTGCTGCTATAAACACTGATGTGGCTGTGTCCCTGTAGTAGGCTGTTTTTAAGTCCTTTGGATATAGACCGAGGAGAGGGATAGCTGGGTCAAATGGTGATTCCATTCCCAGTTTTCCAAGGAATCTCCATCCTGCTTTCCAGATTGGCTGCACCAATCTGCAGTCCCACTAGCAATGTATGAGTGTGCCTTTTTCCCCACATCTTCACACAACACTTATTGTTGTTTGTATTCTTCTGTTTGGAGTGAGATGAAATCTTAGGGTAGTTTTGATTTGCATTTCTCTAATTGCTAGAGATGTTGAACATGTTTTTCATATATTTGTTGATTGTATATCTGAGAAATGTCTGTTCAGTTCCTTGGATGATTGATTGATTGGGTTATTTGTCTTTTTGATGTTAAGATTTTTGAGTTCTTTATACATCTTAGAGATTAGTGCTCTATCTGATGTGTGGGGGGTAAAAATTTGCTCCCATTCTATAGGCTCTCTATTCACCTTACTGATTGTTTCTTTTGCTGACAAGAAGCTTTTTAGTTTGAATCCATCCCATTTATTAATTCTTGATTTTAATTCTTGCGCTATAGGAGTCTTATTAAGGAAGTCAGGGCCTAATCCAACATGATAGAGATTTGGGCCTACTTTTTCTTCTATTAGGTGCAGGGTCTCTGGTTTAATTCCTAGGTCCTTGATCCACTTTGAGTTGAGTTTTGTGCATGGTGAGAGATAGGGGTTTAATTTCATTTTGTTGCACATGGATTTCCAGTTTTCCCAGAACCATTTGTTGAAGAGGCTATCTCTTCTCCAATGTATGTTTTTGGTGTCTTTGTCTAATATAACTGTAATGATGTGGGTTTGTCTCTGTGTCCTCCATTTTGTACCACTGGTCTACAAGCCTATTTTGGTGCCAATACCATGCTGTTTTTGTTACTATTGCTCTGTAGTATAGTTTAAGGTCTGGTATAGTGATGCCACCTGCTTCACTCTTCTTGCTCAGGATTGCTTTAGCTATTCTGGGTCTCTTATTTTTCCTGATGAATTTCATGACTGATTTTTCTATTTCTATGAGGAATATCATTGGGATTTTGATTGGAATTGCATTAAATCTGTGTAATGCTTTTGGAAGAACAGTCATTTTGACAATATTAATTCTGCCTATCCAAGAACAAGGTAGATCCTTCCATCTTCTAAGGTCTTCTTTAATTTCATTCTTTAGAATTCTGTGGTTATCATTGTAGAGGTCTTTCACCTCTTTCATTAAGTTGATTCCCAAGAATTTTTTTTTTTGAGGCTATTGTAAATGGGGTAGTTTTCCTCATTTCCCTTTCAGAGGATTTGTCACTGGCATACAGAAATGCCTTTTATTTATGGGTGTTGGTTTTACATCTTGCTACTTTGCTGAATTCATTGATTAGTTCTAGAAATTTTCTTGTGGAATTTTTTGGGTCTTCTAGGTATACAATCATATTGTTGGCAAATAGTGCTAATTTCAGTTCCTCTTTTCCTATCCATATCCCTTTAATTTCTTTCATCTGTCTAATTGCTCTGGTTAGTTTTTCAAGAACTATGTTAAATAGAAGTGGTGAGAGAGGGCATCCCTGTCTTGTTCCAGTTTTTAGAGGGAATGCTTTCAATTTTTCTCCATTTAGAATGATGTTGGCCTTGGGCTTAGCATAGATAGCTTTTACAATATTGAGATATATTCCTATTATCCCTAGTTTTTCTAGTGTTTTGAACATAAAGGTGGGCTATATTTTATTGAATGATTTTTCTGCATCTATTGAGATGATCATATGATTCTTTAAGTCTACTGATGTGATGAATTACATTTATTGATTTCCATATGTTTAGCCAACCTTGCATCACTGGGATGAGCAACTCACTTTTATCAATTTTGTTCCAAATGTTTATTTAGTTTTATAAACACAGCAATTATAGGAGACTAAATGTGAAGAAAGCCTCACACATAGTAAGTGCTCAATGAAAATTAGCTACCTTTTGTACACATATTTCACTCATATATCATAATTACTCAATTACAGTAAGAAATTTAACTGATGCAAGCAGACTTAGGAACTCAGACAATTAACTCTTGGTATACACTCAATCCAAATGGAAGGAGTAGCAAGCATTCTAGGGACATGTAAGACAACAGGAACATGAACATGTAGCATTCATAATCATTAATATGTTTGAAAAGGGAATGAAGACAAATTAGAAAGTTAAATGAAGGTCACTTGAAAGAGCTTCTTCCCTGATTAAGTCCTTCAAGCCTTTTACCCTTCACTGTGAATGCCATCTACAACTGGGGACAGTGTGGAACATGGCGCAGGAACCCACACAAAGGCAAACAGTAAAGGGGTAAGTAGGGGCTGAACCCCTCTCTAAGCCATGCATCCTGGCACAGGGCTCCATCCATCCAAAGAAAAGGCACCTTTCCCTAACTCCCATATCCATCCTCCTCATTCTCCCCCAGCGTCTGTTCTTGCTCAAGCACACATTACAGAGAGCACAACTAAAGCAGAACATCAGATTAGTGCACTGTAGCATACTGTAAATGACACCTTCATTAAAAACTACAGCATAGGCCTGGGGGTGTAGCTCAATGGTAGAGCACCTGCTTAGAATGCCCAAGTTCCTGGGTTCCCTCTCCAGTCCTGGGGGCAGGGCAGCAAAGTCAAATTTAAAGTATGCTTGCATATGCAATGCAATATACTTCTTTCAGACCAGGCCCAACCATAAATATGGATATAGCAACACTGCACTGAACCTAGCAGTGCCTGGCAATGTGAAGTGTGCCTCACATTCCTCTCACTTCATCCTCAGAGGCAGGCAAAGGACTTACCTATTTCTCATACTTTCTGAAAAGGACTCACATTTCTATTGAAAGTAACAAAAGTTTTTATTTGTAGAGTGCACTTTTTTTTTTCAACAACACAGTACATTGTTATTATTTCTACTTGGAAAGAAGAGGAAACTTTGAAAATGAAATACCGTGCTATAGTTTGGATCTGCAATGTTCCCCAAAGGTTCATGTTGAAGGCTTGGTCTCCAATACAGCTTTGCTCAAAGGTGGGGCTTTTGGAAAATGGGTTCATGATTGAACGGAATGGACTACTGTGAGGGGGTAAAAGCTATAAAAGGTAGTGAATAGCCCTGAAGTGTTCATCTTATCCCCAGACCCTTCCTCTCCTTTCCTTGCTCTCTCTCTTTCTTGCCCAGATCCCAAAACAATGGAGTCAGCTGACAACAAACAGGCTGAATTCTGAAACCTTAAGACATTGAGCTGTTTTTTTCTCAGATATTTTGTCACATTAAAAGGAAGCTGACAAAACATGCATTTATTTATTTGGACTCATAATGTTTGTTTTCCTTATCACTTTCCTAAAAACCACTTAACATATTTACTTTCTTTTTTATTGATTTTTGTATATATGACAGCAGAATGCATTACAATTAATATTACACACAAAGAGCACAATTTTTTTTCAAATCGCTGGTTGTATATATTCACACCAATTCATGTCTTCATACATGTACTTTGTATATGTTCATCACATCCCACCATCATTTCTAACCCCATGCCCCCTCCCTTCCCCTCCTGCCCCTCCGCCCTGTCTGGAGTTCGTCTATTCCTCCCATGCTCCTGCTCCCTACCCCTCTATGAATCAGACTCCTTATATCAGATAAAACATTTGGCATTTTGTGGGAGGTGCACTTAACTTTTTCAAAATACACAGTCAAAACTTTCCCTGCAGCTGGCTCAGTGTGCATGCCTGTAATTCTAGCAACTCAGGAGGCTGAGGCAGGAGGACCACAAGTTTGAGGCCAGCTTGGGCAACTGACACCCTGTGTCAAAATAAAAAAAAATAAAAAGGGGTGGGGATATAACTCAGTGGTATAGTGCCCCTGGTTTCAATCCCTAGTACCCAAACACTTTCCCTATAAAATCTCTCTTTAGGTGCTATCTGACAAAGTATTAGAATGGATGGTCTGTGTCCACTTGAGTTGCATATTCTTTTAGTTCTAAAGGAGTCAGTTAAATTTACTTCTTTAGATCTCACTTTTTTCAATCAACTGTCAATAGTCTGTGTTAATTTTCAATAGAAGTATCAAAGCTAATCCAAAATCATATAGGTGTTTAAATCTTATTGACGAGTATGGTTTGGACTTGGTTTGAACCCCAACAGCCCACATGTTGGAGGCTTGGTTCCCAGGGTGGTGACAGTGGAAGGCAATGCAGCCTCTAAGAGGTGAGGCCTACTGTTAAGTCCTTGGGCCCTTGGAGGGGACTCAAATAGTTCTAGAACCATCCCATGGTAGTTCTCAGAAGAGGATCATTATAAAAGTCTGAGCCTGCTCTACCCTACCTCCAGCTTCTCTAGCTTCCCGACTGCAATGTGATTGTTTACTCCTGCATGAGCTACCATCATTGCTATCTGCCATGATATAATACAGCTGACAGAGGGCCCTCACCAGAACTGATCTCATAACTGTGAGCAAAACAAACCTTACTTTATAGACTGATTCAGGTAATCCGTAGTAGTAATGGAAAAACAAACATATTACCAGCATCACATCTATCACAGAACAGACATTGAGCATAAAAAGGGATGGTTTCCTGGTGGTTTCAGTGCCCATGTAAATTCTTTGCAAAATGGGAATAGAGATAGAATGTGACTAGAGCCCAAAAGTGAATAACTGGCCAGCAAAGGGCTAGAAATCAAATCTAAATCTCCTGACCTCCAACTCCAGAAGCTTACTTCTTCCCTAGCTCCAATTTTATAATCAAATGGCTTAACAAGGGCTTGACAGGTTCAAAGTCAACATTAAAAAACATCAGATTCCACCAGCACAATCTTTGGCCTTTGTCTCTAATGAGAATTAACCCAATTAAAATTTCAACATCAGTCTAACCTGAGGGACCTTGGCTTTCAGCCTGAAGCTCTTGAAAACACTTGATTAACTCAGGAGTTCCTGCTATAAAGAGTTGAGAGTCTGCTCCAGCAGAGATGGGCCGGCCTCAGCACTAAGTAGGAACTGTGCTGGTTTAAATGGGCACCCCACCAGACACCAAGACGCATTCAATTTAACACATGGATTGTGCTTCCACGAGGGCTGGGGTTATCCAAGGCACTGATGGACACGCTACCATCAAGGTGACACTGGCTTCACTCTCAAGCAATTAGCAATTTAGCTAGACAAGGCTCCTCCAATGCCTGAGGGGGAAGGTGGACACAGGTCAGTAAGGCAGCAAAACCTGAATGCAGAACAGACTGATAAAAGGAAGCCTCAAACCCACCAGCCTCTTCTGCAATCAGTGAAGCAGCCTGTGAGCTATGGGTTTCAATTTATAAAGACTATTCCCCTAATGAAGACAGGAAGGAGAATAGAGGAAAAGATAATTTTCCACCCCCACATACGCACATACATATACAAAAAAAAAAAATGGGCTGGAAATTTCTTTCAAGAATGCAAAGGGTGAAAAGGGGAGACGGAGGACTAGAAGAATGACTTGCTCTGCCTCCTTTGCTAATGGTTTGGAGTTCGCTGTCATGTTACACAATGAAGGAATGTTCAGAGGTGAAGTGATTAGATTATGAGAGCTGCAACCTCATCAGTGAATTAATCCATCTGCTAGATTAATAATCTGAATGGATTACTAGGTGGTAATTGTAGGCAGGTGAGAAGTGGCTCCAGCACTGGTAGCATGCCCTTGCGGATTATACTTTCCTCTGCCACACTCTTCTGCCATGATGCTCTACCTCACAGACCCAAAGCAGACTCTAGAGTAAGCTGACTATGGACTGAGACCTGTGAAACTGTGAGCCCAAAAGAAACTTTTCCTCCTCTCAATTGTTCTCATTAGGTATTTTAGTCACAGCAGTGAAAAGCTAATAATATACTCCTCGTTGCTTAACAGGGCAACATTCAGGAAAAGCATGTAGTTTAATGACAGACAGACAGGAGTAGAAAGTCAGGTCCCCTAGTAACTCCCTGGGCACCTGTTCAAGCTAGAAGTCTTTCAGCTGTGAAAATATGAATGACATGTTATAAGAGATTAAGTCAACTAAAAACTTTTCTGGGTTTCAATAAGATAGCATTTATAATGTACCGAACATAGGTTCAGGCACTTATCAGATGGTAATATTATGGTAGTGTTTTAAATTAATAATGGAGGAAAGTTTTAGTACAAGTGCCTGGAAAATGATAGGTAGTCACAATTGTTAGTTGGCATTAAAAAGCTGGAGAGCTACCTGCATGGGGATGTGGAGTTGGCCTATGATGTGAAAAGAAGCCAGGTAAAGGGAATTCAGTAATGAAGTCAAAGACTTTGATAATGGCAGATCACTAAACATCTGTGGAATGAACGAATGAGAATTTAAATAACTGGCCTATCCTTGTCATTTACAACATAACTCTAAGCTGGGACTGGAAAAGTGGCATGAAAAACAACTGTGCTCCTAACCAATTCTCAGAGAATATCTCTGTCCTATTTTTCTTCTCAAAGGGATGGGACCTGCTGAGCTCTCAGATTTCCAGTTCTCAGATTCCATACTTCTATGATTCATACAACTAATGAGACGGGTGTCACATAGATCTGACCACATATATGGATGCATATGTGTGTAAAAGGATGTGACTACAAATACACTTATGTCACGAGTGGATGAGACAGGCATGTGTTCCTTTGCAACCAGCTCTATGTGGACGCAGAGATAAAATGCCAGGAATTAATCACCATCACCTTTTTTTGTACCTACTCCTTTGCCTCTAATTACACTGGCAGGCACATAAGCCTGGTTTTATTTATTTATTTTTTAGTTTTTTAAGCCTGGTTTTAATTAAGCAGAGCACTAACTGCATCACTCTAGCCACCAAAGCTTTGATCTCCCCATGGGGCATGTTTCTGCACTGTTGACCATGCTCCAAAAGCCTGAAATACAAGCCAGCAAGAGCCTTTGACAGTTCAGCCTTGACCAACTCTCATGGCCCCTTTACAGGTATGTGCAGCAGTGCTGGCCCCCAGAGGTGCAGAGGCCAAGGAAACGTCCAGAAAGGCACAGAAAGCTCAAGTTGCAAAGCACCAATCTCAGCACCAGGGAAGGTATCTTCAGTTCATGGAAGTCCTAGGGATTAAAGTCAGAGGCATGCTACCACTAAGCCATATCCCCAGCCCTCTTTATTTTTTATTTTGAGACTGAGTCTCACTAAGTTGCCTAGGCTGGCCTCCAACTTGCAATCCTCCTGCCTCCTTAATTAACTATAGCCAAAAATGTCTCTTCCCTGAGATAGCCCACAATTTCCCTTGAATGTGTATCTGTTTTCCTCAATAAACCTGCCCATGTCTCTTAAATTTTTTTTTTTAGAATTTTAATATTTATTTTTTAGTTTTTTGTATGTGGTGCTGAGGATCGAACCCGGGCCGCACACATGCCAGGCGAGCGCGCTACGGCTTGAGCCACATCCCCAGCCCCATGTCTCTTAAATTTAAAAAAAAATAATAATAATAAGTTCATCAAGTGTGCCTAGGGCTAAGAATTGTTAGGGGAAATGAAAATGGCTGCTGGTGGACACAGTGAGTCTTCTTGGGACGGTGAAATGGTATATTGAGTGTGGTCATGGTGGAACAACTTTGAAAATACTAAAATATATGACATAAAAATTATTTTAAAGCAAAAATTTATTGACTTGATTATGTTCGAAACACTGTTGTACATGCTATAATCTAAAAATATACTAAAAGCCACTAAATTATATACTTCAAATGGGTAAGTTTTGTGTGGTATTTAAATTATGTCTCAGTAAAGATGCTACTTTAAAAGAAGTCCATCAAGTAAAAGAAAGGTGCCATACTTGCAGGGTACCGGAAAAATGGTCAGGTGCCCATGATTGTGGTGATCTCAATGTGCAGTGAGACTCAGGGTCACAGTCACCTAACAGCCCCTCCAACCACAGCCATGTAAAAGCAGCCAACAAGCTAGGTATGGTAATCCCAGCAACTCGGGAGGCTGAGAAAGAGGATCATAGGTTCAAGTTCAGCCTGAGCAACATAGTCAGACCTCATCTCAAAACAATAAAAAGGACTGGAGATGTCGGTTAGCAGTTAAGCACCCCTGGGTTCAATCTCCAGTATAAAGACAAATACATACCTGCATATATAAAAGCAGTGGACATTGGGATGGGAGGATCTACTAAGCAGTACTGTTTAGCCATAAGACTGAATCCAAAAAGAGGTTTCATCCATAGCCTAGTGGTTTTCAGAATGTAATCCCTGGACCAGCAATATCTGGGAACCTTGAAAAACCAGTGCTGGGTCCTGTCCCAGACCTACTGAAACAGAATATCTGGAGCAGGGCCCAGCAATCTGCTAAAATATTTTGATGAGCAACTTCATTCTTAAGGGCACAAACTACAGGGCAAGGCTATATAAATTTGAATTTTGTATCATCCTCTGTGTGAACTTCAGCAAGGTACCAAGTTCCATGTATTAGTTTCTCACATATGCAACCCTATCTCTATATGACAGGGTTATTAAGAGAGTTACAAGAGTCAATTCATGACAAGCATGTACAACAGTGTTTAGTGCATAATAAAGTCGATAAATTTTTGCTTTAAAAGAATTTTTATGTCAGATTCAAAGTTCGGCTCAAGGACTTTCAGCCTTTCTAGGACAACAGGCAGGTAAACAGAACTAAAATACAAAAGAAAGGCCCACAGCCAGGCCAGTGGTGCATACCTGTAATCCTTACAACTTGGGAGGCTGATATAGGAGAATCACGGGTTCCAGACCAGCCTGGGCAACTTAGCAAGATCCTGTCTCAAAAAAATAAAAAGGACTGGGGACATAGCTCAATGGTAGAGCACCCCTGGGTTCAATCCTCAGTACGAGAGAGAGAGAGAGAGAGAGAGAAATGCACAAAATGAGCTGTCTTACAGCTATGTACAGACCTTTCCCCAACACACACACACACACACACACCACCACCACCACCACCACCACCACCACCACCACCACCACCACCAAAGAAGATCACAGCATTCCTATCTTCAGCTTCCCTAAAGAAAACAGAAAAGAACTTCTACTTTTTATGAAAGAGCAGAGAGAATAAAAAGCTCTGTATAAACGAGGAAAATCAATTCCAATAACAGCCTTTTAATCCCCTGATCCCTGAGAGGAAGAAAGAAAATGAACAATGCCTAGCATTCCAATCATAGCCATTACCAAGCAGCTTTGAACAGAAACTGAATAAACCATCATCTCTTACCCCATAAACCTGGAAAGATGACGTTTGCTGCTATCTTGAGGACTCCTAGCTTGACTTTTCAAGCTCATAATGACAAGAGCTTTGCACCTAGGCTCTTGGTCATGGTGGAGTTAATTCCATTTCCCCTGCATCCACTTTCCTCCCAAACTTTGACCAACGTGAGTCTCAGGGCCTGAACCTCCAACAAGCTCCATTGCCTGAAGTTACAGAGGTAACGTCTTTGCTATGAGAGAATGGACAGCATGAGAATGAACGGTGTGCTCACTGAAGACAACTGGAAAATGCATAAGTGTAGGAAGAAGAAATCAGAACAGCTCACTACCACTTCCCACAGTTAACTGCTGTTAATGTTTTGGTGTATTTCCTTTCAAACTTTTTCAATACCCGGGTTTCTGTTTGGAGTTTTGTTATTGCCACAGATTGATACTCTATTCATTCACAATTTTTTTTTTCTTTTAGCCAGTATTGAGGACAGAACCCAGGGGCAGTTTACCACTGAGTTACATATTTGTTCCTTTTTCATTTTTTATTTTGAGACAGGGTTTCCCTAAGTTGCTGAGGCTAGTCTCGAACCTGGGATCCTCCTGTTTCAGCCCCTTAAGTCTCTGAGATTACAGGTGTGACCCATGACACCCAGCCCTTTCCCATTTTTAAATTGGCTTATTTATTTTATTGTTGTTAAGTTGTAACTCTGTAAAAATATTCTGGATATTAACATTTTCTCAGAGAGTATGATTTTGCAAACATTTTCTCTCATTATGTATGATGCATTTCACTTTACTCTTTCCTTTGATGCATGGAAAGCTTTAATTTTGATATAGTCCCATTTATGTTTTTATTTTTGTTGCTTTAATTTCAATAATAAATCTAACCCAACATATTGAAATATTATTTCACTATGTAATCAACATAAAATTATTAATGAGATAGCTAAAATTTTTATACTGTGTATATCTAAATCTGGTGCACATTTTATGACAGCAATTTTTTTTCTTTCTTTCTTTCTTTTTGGTACCTGGGATTGAACTCAGGGGCACTTAACCACTGAGCCGCATCCCCAGCCTTTTTTAAAATTTTTTGTTTTGAGATAGGGTCTTGTTAAGTTGCTTAGGAGCTCACTAAGTTGCTAAGGCTGGCTTTGAACTTGTGATCCTCCTATGTAAGCCTTCCGAGCCTCAGGGATTACAGGCATGAGCCACTGTGCCTGGCATGACAGCACATCTTAATTCACACTAGCACATTTGAACTACCCAATAATTGTGTATACTTAGTGGCCACTGTATTGGATAGTGCCATGTATAGGACCCAGCTACCCAGCTCCATTATCAAAAAGCAAGGCAAAGCAGAGAATTGAAGCTGAGAGGCAATAAATTGATAACTGTCACAGAATTAGAGTAATGGAATATTACAAATAATTGAAGATGATGTTCTAAAAGTTGTAGAATTTTGGTAAAGACTGATATTATGTTAAAGAACAGCATATAGAATTGTGAATGAAGCTGGGCACACCAGATGTCTCAAAATAAAAAAAAATCAAAAGGACTGAGGATTAGCATTTGCTATCATGTGAGGCCCTGAGTTCCATCCCCCAAATAAAAAATAAAATAAAATAAAATAAAAAATGGGGCAGAGGGGTGAGAGAGAGAGAGAGAGGGAAAAAAAGGAAGAAAAAGAGAAATTTGTATACCCACACGAATGGCAGCATTATTCACAATTGGCAAAAGGTAGAGCAACTGCCCATCCATTGACAGATGAATGTGTACATAAAATGTGTCCTAGATGTACAAAAGGATATTATTCAGCCTTTAAAGGAGGAAATCCGGACACATGCTACAACAAGGACAAACCCTGGGGACACTATGCTAAGCTAAATAAGCCAGTCACACACAAAAAATACTGTAAGATTCCACTTAAATGAGGAACCTAAAACATTCAAATTCATGGAAACAATAGAACAGTGATTGCCAGGGGCTGGGAGAAAAGAAAGGAGAGGTGTTTTCTCTGGACATAAAGTTTCAGATTTGAAAGATGAAAAAGTTCTGGAGATGGGGTACACACCAACAACAGAACTATACACTTAAAAATGGTTACGTTGGCAAATTTTATGCTGAGTCTATTCCACACAATTAGAAAATTAGGATCTCCTGGTTCTCTTGAGCTTTTGAAGGTGGCTACTCAAAATTCTGAAATTACGTATGTGCTTGCATGACATTTCTAGTGGATGAGCTGCTCTAGACATTCCTCCATTGCCAGCTGACACAGTGCCAGGTCTTGTCAGCAGAGGGTGGTGAGAGGACACTGAGGGAGGAAGGGTTTCTGTTCCTGGTTCCAGTGCTCTTGTTTTGCTTCTATGGCACAGCAGGCAACTTCCTGGCAGATGGCACATGGGAGACCCAATGGCACACACCCCTCCATCCAGTTTTGCTGGCACCCTAGTGGACAGCTTCCTGCTTATGAGCCCTGTCCTGGGGCACCCCAGTGACTTTTCTGCCATCTGGGGGTGCAAGCACTGACTCTGCAAGGAGCTCTGAGTCACAATTTTGGGAGATCCTTTTTCTTTATTTGAATATTCTCCCTCAACCCTACAGATAGATGCTGCTCTGTGGGTTAGTCAGCTTTTCATTGCTGTGACAAAACACCTAAGATAATCAACTCGATAAGGGAAAAGGTTTCATCTGACTCATGGTTTCTACAGTCACTGGCTCTCTTGCTTTGGGTCTCTAGTGGCACAGTATGTCAGGGAAGGATCCGGTGGTTGAGAAGGACTGTTCACCTCCTGGTGGACAGAATCAAAAAGAGAGACCCCAGAAGGGGCCAGGGGCCCAATATCTCCTTCAAAGTTACACTCCCATGATCTAACTTCCTTCCACCGGGTCCAAACCAGTAATGGTTCCTCCACCTCCTCAAAGCACTGCAGGCTAGTGACCAAGCCATTCATACATGGGCCTTTGGGGAGCACTTCCAAATTATAGCATCTTGTATGCTTTAGAGTTCTCTTTACCCACTTAATAGTTCATTCTCATTTACTATTTAATAATTTTTTATATTAAATTTTTCTGAAAAGTATGAGTACGGTTTCTGTCCCCTGACTATACCCTATTGGATACAAATAGTAGTGAGGAAAAATAAATTGCTGAAGGAGTGTGAAAGAGACCTTGAGCAGCTGTCATGCACCCTTCATTTTCCATTGTTCTTCTGTCCTGCCCCTTGTCCTGTTTCCAATTTCCCAAAAGCAGGAATGTATTTTTCACTATACCACCACTCTTGGAGTATCATTCAGGAGCACTTCGTGAAGTCAAATTGAGGAGTCAATCAAGAAATATGTCTTCTAAGCTGGGTATGGTGGTGCATGCCTGAATTCCCAATGGCTCAGGAGGCTGAGGCAAGAGGATCACAATTTCTTTTTATTTTTTTATTAATTTTTTTACTTATATATGACAGTGGAATGCATTACAATTCTTATTACACATATAGAACATATTTTTTCATCTCTCTGGTTGTATACAAAGTATATTCATACCAATTCGTGTCTTCATACATGCACTTTGTTTGGATAATAATGATCATCACATTCCACCATCATTTCTAACCCCATGCCCACTCCCTTCCCCTCCTACCCTTCTGCCCTATCTAGAGTTCGTCTATCCCTCTCACACTCCCCCTCCCTACCCCACTATGAATCAGACTCCTTATATCAGAGAAAACATTCGGCATTTGGTTTTTTGGGATTGGCTAACTTCACTTAGCATTATCTTCTGTAACTCCATCCTTTTACCTGCAAATGCCATAATTTTATTCTCTTTTATTGCTGAGTAATATTCCATTGTGTATATATGCTACATTTTTTTTTCCATTCATCTATTGAAGGGCATCTAGGTTTTTTCCACAGTTTAGCTATTGTGAATTGTGCTGCTATAAACATCGATGTGGCTGTGTTCCTGTACTATGCTGTTTTTAAGTCCTTTGGGTATATACCAAGGAGTTGGATAGCTGGGTCAAATGGTGGTTCCATTCCCAATTTTCCAAGAAATCTCCATGCTGCTTTCCATATTGGCTGCATCAATTTGCAGCCCCACCAGCAGTGTATGAGTGTACCTTTTTCCCCACATAGGAGGATCACAATTTCAAAGCCAGCCTTAGCAACTTAGTGAGGTCCTAAGCAAATCAGCCAGTCAGTTAGACCCTGTCTCAAATTAAAATATAAAAAATTGAAGGGCTGTGGATGTGGCTCAGTGGTTAAGCACTCCTGAATTGAAGAAGAAGGAGAAGGAGAAGAGGAGGAGGAGGAAGAGGAAGAAGAGGAGGAAGAGGAAGAAGAGGAAGAGGAAGAAGAAGAAACATGTCTTCTATCATGTATTCCACAAACATTTACTTTAGTTCCTATTATGGAAGAGCAATGGCCTGGGTGTGGGCAGAGTGGTTTAGGGAATGAAAAGAAAGATAAAAGAGAAAAAAAGAAATGAACAGGTGAAACAGAAACTCTGGTTCCAAGTGCCTAATAATATAGCAAATAAAGAATGCTTATTATTATATCATATGCATGTACGAATATATAGCAACAAATCCTGCTATTCTGTATAATTATAATACACTAATAAAAATATGGAAAAATAAAGGATGCTTCAAGTCACAGTATCATGTAAAATTAAAATGCAAAAAATAAGTAAATAATTAATTAAAAATAAATGAGGCAGATATACCATTCTGCATCTCCTAATTCATCATAGGAAAAATATCTGAAGAAAACATAAAGAATTTCTCTCTTCCTTGGAGCCTTTCTCATGCTGGGATTCCCTCTGTCCCCTTTAAGTACCTATCCCATGTCTTATTCACGTAGGGTTCTACTATCAATCAGCAATTCTAGATGGAGTGTGTGTACGTCACAGGCCTAGTTCCTATTCTCATACTTGTTTCTGCTTCCTTCCTGAGCCACAGGCAAGCTTCACATTCCTGGGGACAAGCCTGAATCAACAGACAGCAGAACTCCATCAGTCAGCCTCAGACTCTAGCTTCATCCAAATCCTACGTTAATAAAGATATTATCTGTCCCCAGGAAAATTTTAGCCTAGAATTTCCACCTGATTCCTTTGAAAAGATTCCAGTTCTCTGCCCCAAATTCTCCATCTTATCATTTATTTCTTTGAACTTACTAATTGTAATTAAAGTCCATGCCTAATCACTGCAATGAATGAAGCTCCCGCGCAGTTCTATTTCTTTTGTTTGTTTCGTCTCTTGTTTTTCCATCACTTGGTTTTACCCACTTAAACATCTGGTAATGTTTGACTGCCAGATGTTGCATATGAAATATGGTAGCATTAATTTGAGCCTCTGCATGATATTATCTTTCTGCAGAAAGGACTTAGGTTTGCTTTTGGCAGGCAGGTGGGCTAGAGAAAAACAGCCTCGATCTATTTGAGCTGATTAGAAGCTGTGTCAGCCTTGTGGAGTGCTGGTCTATTTCCAGCTTGCCATTACTCCCAAGATAGAAGCCTTTGGGGGTCCAAACTAAAAGCCTTGTTTACAGGGCCCCTCCTCCTTGGCAAGCCTTGAACTCCAATTTCTGTCTCCCCAGTTCTGAGAAACTGCTGAGCACACTATGCATCTATTCAGCCTCTTTGCTGCCACTTACAAACAGGGAACTATCTGGAGGGGTAAAGTGCCACTAGTGTCAGGGTGACTTCTCTGCACTTCCCTACTCTCCAGGATCCTGGCCTTCCTGGGCTCACTGCCGCAGCATCCTCCAAACAAGCAAGTTTTACTTCTGTTTACACATAACAGTATGCATATATGTGCTTTTCTAATGCTCCATGAGGAAGGATCACTAGCTATAAACTAGTTTGACAAAACCAGAAGAAAGTTTCTAATTATATTTCAGAGCTTTTCAACCTAACCTCTATGCCTTTCCCTTTCAAACTTTCCAGCCCTTTATCTCTCTGTGCTGCTGTTTTGCAGCTCAGGGTCTCTTCTGGTGTGTTACTTGAGTTTCCATCCCCAGCAACCCTATGCTTTTCATTTCAGAGATCTCCACTTAGATCTTTTTTTATACTGGCCGACTCTTGTATAATAACCTCCTATTCTTCCTTAAGAAATCCTCCTCCTCCTGTCTTTCTCTGAGATTCTAAATATACACATTTTTAGACTTTTCTGATACAAGTGATAATAGGGGTATTTATCGCTTGTTCTTGGGTCTGGATTCTCTTGTTTGAGGTTCTCTCTTCCACTAGCTCATGGTGCTGGTTTTCCTTAAATGCTCCAAAAATTTTGTATCCAAACTCATATTTGACCCTCTGCAGCAGATGATACCATGGTTGAGCCTTGACCTATAGGATACACGACCCTGAAAAATGTTCTAAAGTAGGTTTTAAGGATTTTCCCAAGTATAGACAGTAAAACACTAGATTCTGTGCCTTATGCTGCACAGTTCTGGATTCTACTCTCATATAGGAGACCTACCCATCACTGAGTACAACTGTGGGAAATGAGGCTCCAGTCCACTGGCAAGGAGCATGGTCCCCACCCCAGGTCCATGCAGGAGGCTGGTACTAATCTCCTGACATATGCAAGGTGCACTAAAATCCTTTTCTAAGGCAGATTTCAAAGACTGGGCCATCAATCCTAATTCCTCTCCATTCCTGGCCCCTAAGTTTCCCTCTTGATTTTTAATTCAGTTATGATTCTTTTTTAAATTATTCTGGCATATACCTGTAATTCCAATGACTCAAGAGGCTGAGGCAGGAGCATCACAGGTTTGAAGCCAAAGTGGGCAACTTAGTGAGACCCTGTCTTAAAATAAAAAGGTCTGGGGAGGTAACTCATTGGTAGAGTGCTCCTGGGTTCGATTCCCAATATGAGTGTGTGTGTGTGTGTGTGTGTGTGTGTGTGTTCACCTATGTGTTTGGAACAGAGGAAAGAAGATTTTGAATGTGCTGACTCTACTATATCCACAAAAATTCTGCCAGGAAAAAAAAGTAATGGTCTATTTAAATACTACAGAGCTTGCATGCTTAAAAAGTTACAATTATTTTTTTATAAAGAGAGGATAGCTATATTAAGTAACAGGCACAGGAGTAAAAAAGACTAGAAGAACATACTCCACAAAGGTAAACAATGATAAGTCTGAATGTTGAAACTAAGAGCATTTTTTTTGCTTCCATATTTTAAACACATCTTATACAATTACATATTTATTATTGTCCAAGATGCTTTTCTCTCTTTAGGTTTGTAGCCCAAAGGGGAATGAATGGTGTTACTGCAGATAGCTTGAAGGCTCCTATATTCTTTCCTGCTCCACCGCCCCCCCCCCCCAGACATATTGGCCCTTCTGGGATTTAAAAAAAAAAAAAAAACTACTGGCTTACTGGAGAAAGAAGAGTTAAGAACAGAATGCAAGGCCTGTCATCAAAGGGCTATTAAAGAGGGGAGAATTTAAGAGCTCCCTGAGGGCAACACTAGCTTAGAAAGACACAAGTGATAATAGGGGTATTTATCACTTGTTCTCTAACTAGCAGCAGAGAGAGGAAGAAATATAGCACAAAGGAGGAAAAGTGAGCCAAATGGGCCTAGAGGTGAAAGTAATCACAGGTTAAATGTCCCTCATCCAAATGCTTACAACCAGGGGTCTTTCAGATTTTGAAGTTTTATGGATTTAGGAATATTTGCATAGACTTTACTGGCTGAACATCCCTAATCCAAAAATCTAAAATCCAAACTGCTTTGAAATCTGCAATTTTTTGAGTTCATGTCATAGTTTCAGATTTCAAAGCATCTCAGAACATTTTAGATTAGTGATACTCAATCTGCATTTTTTAAAAAAATGATAATTTAAAGTTAGTAATGACTTCAAGAGAACTTTTACAGAAAAGCTTCCCTGAGATGAACCCCCTACACACACACACACACACACACACACACACACACACACACACTCCCCCAAACTGAATCAGGCTACTATGAAGTTTTCCCATTGTCCACTTCCCTATACCTTCAGCTCAAGTTACTCTGAGCTCCTATCATCCACTTTACTATACCTTCAGTGTAATTATCAAAATCTGCATGTGCTACTTAATTTAGTATTTAGCTCTCCAAGGCCTGTCACCAGAGCAGGTGCTCAGTTAACATTCATTTAGAATGTTCAATACACCTGGGCACAGAGGCACATACCTGTAATCCCAGAAATATGGGAGGCTGAGGCAGCAGGACCACAAGCTTAAGTAACTTAGTGAGGCTCTAAGCAACTTAGCAAGATAAATATAAAAACAGCTGGGATGTGGCTCAGTGGCACAGCATCCCTGGGTTCAGTGCACAGTTTTTTAAAAAATAAATGTTCAATACAAGCAAACATTTTTGTCTTTAGTTCCTCCATTTCCACCACAATACTCTTTATTTCTGAATAGAAAATAAGTGTAACCAATTGTTTAAATAAATTTATGAAATAAAAATAGTCTGAGCTATTAGTGTTCTGCAGCTGAAGCAGAGGTGACTACGGGGTCTGTCCTATGCTATAGAGCACAATCCAAGCACTGTGCCAGGGATGAAGGCAGCAGGAGAGAGTCTGAACACAACTCTGGCTGTTGATGAGGGACCTGCAGGCACTTTGATCCTCTTTAGAAAAGGAAGGACTACATTCATGAACTCATAATGTATAAAAAGCCCTCCCATAAACACTACCTTGATACAACTTTCCTTAAGAGAAAGGTATAGCAAGTACTCCTTTACCCAGTTCACAGTTTCTTAACTGAGGTAGGGAAAGTAAGCCAGGTCCTTAGAGGCACAGTGGCAGGCACACCTTCTCTGGTGGAGAATGCCCTGGTCTATGGAGCAGGAATGCTGAGGAGAGGGTGGGGACAGTGCAGCAAGGTACACTTTTCTCATGACTGTGTTTTGAGTGTGAGAACACTCCAGGCCTTCAGGAAAAGAGAAGGCTACCCAAAACTCATGGATGATAAATTAAGGGATAATTTCATTGACTTGGGAGACTGGGGCAGAAGGATCAAAGCTCAAGGCCAATCTGAACAACCTTAGTGAAATCCTGTCTCAAAATAAAGAATAAAAAGGGCTTGAGATATAGCTCAGTGGTAGAGAGCCCCTGGGTTCAATCCCTAGTACCAAAAAGAAAAGAAAGAAAAAAGGAAAAGAAATAAGGGGGTGATCATATTGGCAGTGCCTAATCAGAGAAGACTAAGGTTTGCGCTGACATTTATCACTGCAGGCTCAGGACAAGAGAATTATGTGGGGTGTAAAGGGTAACAGGTACCCACTTCCAGGCCTCTGAGATCCAGGCATATCACTGGACAGAGAATAATTTCCAAGAGGAAAACTAACTAGATAATTTGTTTCTACTAAGATACTTCTTTTGGGAGGCTCACTTCTTCTCTCTCTAAGATTCCCCACAGCTCTGCTTTTACTGCCTGAGTTGCTCTCTGCTAAGACAGTGCCACTCTGGACTTGGAGTCTGACTGTAGAAACATTAGTCTTAGCCAAAACAATGGGTAGGATCCTAGTCAATCCCTCTGGCAACAAAGACAACACTTGTCCTCCCTAATTTCTCTAGCTCACCCTCTGGCAAAGTGACTCTGGACAAAATCCAGTCCAGGGGATGGGTCCATAGCCTCTCCTCTGTCTTTTTGATTAGGACAATTTTTAACTTTATTTAATTTTTTCATTTGTTAAAGTCAGTTTTTCTTTTTTTGTTATTGTTGTCTGTCTTTATTTTTTTCCTAGTACTAGGGATTGAACCCAAGGGCACTCTACCATTGCACTACTTTCTATTTTTTATTTTGAGACAGGGCCTCAATAAGTTGCTATGGCTGACCTTGAACTGTAATTACAGGTCTGTGCCACTGCACTAACCCAGCCTTCTATCTGAAGGGTTATCCAACACAGAACTTGTTTTTCTTTTTTTTTTTTTTTATTTATTTTTATTGATTTAAAAAAAAATAAATGACAGAGGAATGCATTACAATTCGTATGCAATATTGTGGTATATATGTGCAGAACTTGGTTTTCCATTTGACCTTCTTTCTGAGTCCCAGGTTCCAGTTCTAAGACCCTGTACCTATGAAGCTCAACTGCCTTGAAAATCAAATAATGTTCTAAGTTTCCACTGCTAACTTTTGCTGTCCTCTATCATAAAAGTTTATTATTCTTACCAAAGTAACAAAATAATACATGGCTGTTGCCAAAGCAATGAAGAATTTGTGAATATCAGAAGTAGAAAAAAATCTGCCAGATTTTCATTTCAACCCTGAAAAAATAAAAACAATGCCTTGAATATAGAAGCAAGAAATAAATGTGTTGAATGAGTGAATGGCCTCACCAAATCAATGCCCATCTTGCTTCCAGGATTCTTACCTGCACGCATTCTGAGGGTCCCCATCTGTATCTTAGTACTGAAAAGGTTCTGCCTTTTTTCTTCTTCTTCTTCTTCTTTTTTTTTCCTCCCCAAAACACTCTGAGCTCTTTAATGAAAGTGTTAGGATTGCAAAGTTTGTAAATTACAAGTTAATGACTCTTCAGTCTTTAAAACCTGTGATGGCAAAGTGCCATCTAGTACAAATTAAAACTGTCATTTACATAAACTTCCTAAGATTTGAGATTTCCCTGAGCAGAGCAGTGACTCTGTGATCCAGGGTGCCCAGTTACAAGTGAGGGGGTGCTCCTTTGATACAGAAACAAACCTTCGACAGCTATAGTGCACACACCTGCAAACCCAGCAACTCAGGAGGCTAAAACAGAGGATCACAAGTTCAAGGCCAGCCTCGGCAACTTAGCAAGACTCTCTCAAAATAAAACATACGTAGCTCAGTGATAGAGTGCTCCTGGATACCTGCACTCAATCCCCAGTGTGTACATAAAGAAAAACCTTACATGTATTATGTTATGACATATAATACTGAAATGCTTACCTTGACTTTGTCATTTTATGTTAATTTTATCAGGGGTAGCATGTGCTCTGAATTGTAGGACATGTGCTTTGAAATTTAATAACTTCCTATATTCCATCTATAAACAAACACTATTAAAATAGGTGAAACTAACAGATGAATCAAAGAGAAAAAATATTTTATGTAAACAACCACAAATAAAATTAGGAAATTATCTCACAAATGTCTTAATCACAATTTAATTGAATCCTAATCTTGAATTCAGCTTTTTTGTGCTTTGGGGTTTTGAGGTACTGGGGATTGAACCCAGGGGTGCTCTACCACTGAGCCACAACCCCAGTTCTTTTTATTTTGAGACAGGGTCCTTCTAAGCTGCAAGGCTGACCTCAAAAACTTATGATCCTCCTGCCTCACAGAGTCTTTTGAATTACAGGTATACACCACCAGATTTTACTAAAGTTTTTTCTGTACCTTCTTTGACACTCCCTTCCAGACATTGCTCTAAACATTCAGCTTAACATGACCTCAGACAACTTTCTGGCTGCCTTTATTTAACCTTTGCAGCCCACAGTGTCCACGCCTGCCCATATTTTGGCATGTGAAATCTGCACCTTGGCTGCTTCCAAATAATCACAGCAAGGTTCTTAGTTTTCCTCCAGGCCTCAACTGAGTTTCTCTGCTTTTCAATATAGTTGAGGGGAAGAAATTGCACCTCTACGCTGACAGAAAAAAATTCCATGAGTAAATTCTCTCTCTTCAAAAAAGGTATTTTTAGCCAGGTGTGGTGGTGTACAATGGTAATCCCAGTGACTCAGGAGACTGAGGCAGGAGGATCCCAAGTTCAATGTCAGCCTCAGCAATTTAGCAAGACCCTAAGAAACTTAGTGAGACCCTGTCTCAAAAAATAAAAAAGGTATTTTTTTCATTTAAGTCTCACATGTAATAGAAATAATCCAAACTATCTTGGATATAATTTCAGAACCATTTTCTTAAAAACTCTATATAGCATATACTGAATATCCTAAATAAAGTGTTAAAAAGTCTTTGAACAGAAAGCTAAGGTGGCATTGTGATCAATAAATGAGCTGAAGTGGCAATTGATGAGTCTATCATGGCTCTCCAATGACAAAATGTTGAAGCAGTAGTGTGATCTATGTACAAATTCTCCTAACACCACCACAGTCCATTTTCTTCCATTTTCTCAAGACCTAATCATCACTCATGACCTTAACCCTGCCCCAGGAGGAATGAAAAGAGCCACAGTAAAAAGTGAATGTTAGTTTTCTTTTTTCATTATTCTCTAGGAAGCTTCATGCCTGCTCAGAACTAGGCAAAATGTGCTCTCATTGTGATTAACATAAAACATAAAAGAAGTCCTCCAGGGAGTTAAAATATAGTGCAACCTCATAAGCAACCATTGCAAATGCAATGGGCCACCTGTGTGAGGCCATGGACCAGTTTGGCTTAATTAATTAGATAAAGTTAAAAGCACAGCTGAGGCAGATTTAGCATCAAATAATTTGCACTAAATTGATCAAACTTAAACACAAAAAGCCTGTCTGCTTGATAAAAGATGCACCAATCTGTATCTCTGGTATGTAAATGGATGACAGATAACCTCAAAAGTGTCAATACCACTTAGTCCTCCTACTGCAGAGTATCCTGATAAAATAGGGACACCCAAGCTCTTTATTTAACATCAGTTAAGTAAAATACCTCTCAAATGTCTGCCTGCACTCAAGGAAGAAATCAATAATGCAAGTCACCATTAGACATTGTCTATTACCATGCTTAATACTTACTGCTTAAGTTGAATACTAACCATGCACATTCCAACTCAAATGTTGATGGAGGAACTAAAACTTGATAGAACGTTTGAAAAGCAATTTGACAATACCTAACAAAATTGGCACATCCTCCAGTTCTACTATTTCCCATCTAAGAATAAGGCCTATAAAAACACAAAAAGCACAGAGAAAGATGGGAGTATATTCATTGCAACATTTCTTATAAATGGCAAAAAACAAATGTGTGAAAACACAAATATTCAATGGGAAAGTAATGAAATAAATAATAACTTAATCTATATGCCAAAGCACTATGAAGTCATTTGAAATAAATGAAATATCTGTATACATTAACACTGGAGGATATATATTATTTACCATTGAGTAAAAAGAAATAAAAGCTGTAGAAATGTACATAGTATGATCCTATTTTTTTGTCTTAAAAATTAGTAGCTGACATTTATTGAATATCCATGTTCCAGTCTTGACATATATATAAGTATTGACATAGATTTTAAATTTAATAATTGCTAACGATCTCCATTTGAAAATTAGGAAAAGTAAGGCTTGAAGAAGTTTAGTAACTTGCCCTATGTCAAAAAGTCAGTGAGCTGTGGAGTCAGGCATTGAAACAAGAAACCATTGTCTTAACCTCTGTGTGTGTGTGTATGTGTGTGTGTGTGTATGTGTGTGTGTGTGTGTGTGCATGTGTGTTTCATGTACCAAGAAGAAGAAGAAAAGGAATTGAAAGATCACCCAAACTGCTAATAATGTTAAGCTCTCCAGAAAGAGATAGTGACTTTATCTTCTTCTAAACATCTGGAGCTGGGCAGTAGTGCACACCTATAATCCCAGCAATTTGAGAGACTGAGTTAGGAGGATCACAAGTTTAAGACCCCCCTCAGCATCTTAGCAAGGCTGTAACTCAAAATAAAAAGGGCCAGGAATGTAGCTTGGTAGCAAAGTGCCCCAGGAGTCAATCCTCAGTACCAAAAAAAAAAAAAAGGAAAAGAAAGAAAAAAAAATGTGGCAGAACTGGCATTTATCTCCTTTTAAATAACGAAGAGAAAGTCATCATGATTGATCTTGGGTATAGAGTCTAGAAATCCATTGAAAACACAAAGGCACTATGCTCTTTGAGCATCTTCCCTGGGTAGTTCCCACACTCATTCCTCTATTGTCTTTTCACCATAATGTTGGCATCTCTTAAAATTTGCTAAAACGTAGCCCAGCATGATAACACGGGCCTATAAGATCAGATATCCAGGAGACTGAGGCTGCAGATCACAAGTTCAAGGTTAACCTGGGTAACTGAGAGAGACCCTGCCTCAAAATAAAATTGAGGGGAAATAAAAGGGCTGGGGATGTGGCTCAGTGGCAAAGCATCCCTGGATTCAAACTTCAGCACTTAAAAAAAAATGGACTTTTTTTTCTAAATTATAATTGAAAAAAAGAAAAGGAGAAAAGACAGTGAGGAAGGAAGGAAGGAAGGAAGGAAGGAAGGAAGGAAGGGAGGGAGGGAGGGAGGGAGGAAGGAAGGAAGGGGAAAGACAAGGAAAAAAAGAAAGACAATCAGCAGTGAATTCCTGAATAGGTTAACACCATGCAATTAGCTTAACCACTATCCCCAAAATGTAAGAATAGTGTTTAAGGGGTTTGTTGTTTTCTGGGAATAAAGCACTGATAAGTACTCACCATATTCTAGATAATAAGACTCATTGTCTGCTAAACGTACTTAAATAGAGGATCACACCAGCTTTTGCCCCCACTGGCCCAAATATGGTAAGAATACAATATATATATGTAATATGTAATATATATGTATTTATAATAATAATTGTGTGTGTGTGTGTGTGTGTGTGTGTGTGTGTCTAAAGTAACAGGAAACCCTTGGGATGAGGCCCCAGGAAAAGGACAAGTTCGCCTGATGAGGGCAACAAAGGTTTAGAGCTGAGATCCAGATGGAAAGTGACAGCCAGGGCAACACAGAGGACATGGGAAGCATCAGTCTGGCAGGCCACATTGAGTCATGGGTCTAACACCCACTCTGAACAACTGTGTTCCTTGAACATTATCCTTCCACCTCCCACCCTCACACTAAAACGTTTGCTTCCTTTGGCAAAAACCTAGATCTGCATGGCACTTAGAAGTTACCTCAAATTCTAGCAAATAGAAGGAAAGGAGGAGGCTATACAGAAGGAAGAAACTTTTAATCCTACAGCATCTTTCACTCCCATCTACAAATAAATATCAAGTTATTTAACTTGATCTGTCAATATTTATTCTTTCCCTGGGACACAGGCAGATAAAAGCTGCTTCCTGAAAGGTAAAGTTACAGAAAACGTTTTTCTAAGCCACCAATCTTTCCCTTAAATAGCAGTGATTTCAGTCTAAGACAAGAGATTTACTTAATCCCAATGACTCTGAAGGCTGAGGCAGGAGTATCTCAAGTTCAAGGCCAGCATAAGCAACTTAGAAAGACCCTGTCCCCCGTCTCAAAAATAAAAATTTTAAAAGAGGCTAGGGACTGTTTTTCAGTGATAGAGCACCCCTGGGTTCAATCCCCAGTTCCATACACACAAAAAGAGAAAAAAGCTCACAGAATAAAGCCTAAAACTGAGAGCCTCAGTGAGTCTCCTACAAGAGGAAGTTTCCTAGAAAACTGGAGATTTGTAGGGCTGCTCTGTCTAGAACCCAGTGCTTCCCACAAAGGCCAAAAGTCACTTTGAAGATTAACACTGTCTCCAGCAGTTATATGAAAGAATAATTATTGCTCCCCACCTGTTTCCTGGACTATGCCAGCAATAGTAATCCTGTAAAAAGAAAAAGGATTTTTTTTTTTTTTTTTTTTGGAGGAAGAAGGAGCACCAAGGAAGGAAAAGGGAGACAGGACCTAAAGGATTAGCAAAGAGTCAGAGCCCTGCCTGACAACACCGGGGTGGAGGAAGAGGCAATGTGTGGCTGGAGGCTGAGGCAGGAGGATTTGAGGCCAGCCTGGCAACTTAGTGAGACCCTATTTCAAACAAATCAAATTAAAAAGGGTTGGGGACATAGAGCATTCTGGGTTCAATCTCCCATAAGAAAAAAAAGGAAAAAGAAGAAGGACCAGACTCCTGGGACCAACACAATGAAAGACAGAAAGAAACAGGAGCTTATCCAAGCCCTAAAAAAACATTAATTCTGACTCCCATGTCCTCAGAAGCAACAGCTACTAATAGCTAATGTTGCTAAGCACTTATGGAGTACCAGACACTGTTCAAAGCTCTCAACATACTTAATGTCACCAATCACAATGACCCAATGGGTACTCTCATCCCCATTTTACAAGAGGTAGGGTTTCAAAGGTTAAGGACCTTGCTCAAGAATGAACAGCTGGTAAACAATGAAGCCAAGATTCCAGATGTCACATAATGCCCAGCAGTTAACCACTGCATGAAGCTACCTCACATCTACCTCCCATTTCAGCGATACACACAGGAGGCCTTCACCTGGGCTGGGTGGTGGGTATCCTGAGAGTTCAAACCCTATAGCTAAAACACTGTTTCAGGTCAAGCCGTCAGCAGATGCTCTACTGATCCAAGTCTGCGGGACAGAGAGGAGAAATCCAAGTGGCTGCAGAGGCAAGAGGGAAGCTGTGGCACCCAGAGCTGCATCTGTCCTCTGGTAGAGGAAGTACCTGGAGCAACCACGGGTGGGCAGTGGAAGGAGCTGGAAGAAACAGAGTGCCCTGAACAAACCTGACAACCTACTCCACTCCCTAAAAGGCTGGATTCCAGGAACAGCGGCAGGCTAAGGCTGGAGGCCACTCAGCAAGAGAAATTGGTCTTGGATAGATTCTACTGCTCGCCTGCAAATTTCACACATGATCACCTCCCCCAGGGACTGTGAAGCCTCTAGTCAATCCTGAAGACACTCTCATTCTATCTGCTAGCAAATGACAACTGCAGGACCTGGCCACAGCGGATGGCAGGAGTGGTAACAACAGAAATCATACCTATTATTGTTACTACAAAACTCTTATAGTGTTTGCTCAGGGCATAACCAAAGAGGCTTGGTTTCCAATAGGGAAGAAAGCTCAAAGCACTGCCATTATAGCAGTATGATTAACCTGACATTTTTTGAGGCCAGTGGTGTTGTCCCACTTTCACAGATGAGGAAACTGAGGCTCTGTAAAGACAAGTGATTCTGCAATCAACGCAGAGCAAGGTCTTAGGTCATCAGTCAAAAATTCTTTCTTCTACAGCATTATTTTTCAAATTTTTTAAAGTCCTGCAACTGCTTCAAATAGAATCTTCCATGTAAGATCAAATTTTAAGTCAACAAAAAGTAAAACTGCTCTTATGGACTCAGATGTGCCAGGGCTCCTAGCAACAGAGAAGGCCAAGTTCAAATCCCAGCTGGACCACTTACTAGCTGTGACACCTTGAGGATGTTAGTCAATCTCTCCAAGATTGTTTCTTCCTCTCCAACAGGGAGGATAATACTGCCTACCTCACAGCTGTTTGTAGGAAATAAACAGGATCAGCTGGGCATGGTAGCACATGCCTGTAACCACAGCTCCTGGAGGCTGGGACAGGAGGATTGCAAGTTCCGGGCCAGCCCAGGCAACTTAGCGAGACCCTGTCTAACAAAATAAAAGAGCTTTTTGTCTAGCATGCATAATGCCCTGAGTTCAATTCCCAGTACAGCAAAAAAAAATAAATAAATAAAAGGGAGGGAGGGAGGGAGGGAGGGAGAGGGAGAGAGAGAGAGAGAAACAAGATAATGAAAAGTTCCCAGATGCTTAAGACCTGGCATATTGTTATTATCATCATCATCATCACTCCTACTACTATATCTATGGATGGGAAGAAAGGTGATATAGCTCAGTGAACCAGACAGGTAAAGCAGCCAATAGTTAATCTAGAAGCTGATGCTGACCAGACCACAGAGAAATGTACATAACAGGGGCAAGGAAACCATGTAGAGTGGCACACACACCTGTAATCACAGCAACTCAGGAAGCTAAGGAATTCCCCACATTGCTTTGGCCAGGGCAGGAGACCCCCAGACATTTGAGGCCAGCCTGGGCAATTTAGCAAGACCCTAACTCAAAACTTTAAAAAAAAAAAAAAAGAAAAGAAAATTTAAGGGCTGGGGATGTTGCTCAGTGGTAGAGGGTCCCAGGGTTCAAAGTGCCCCAGTACAAAGGAAAGAAAAGTGGAGGAGGAGGAAGGAGAAAAAGAAAGGGTGCCAAGCATAAAGAGAAAGGGGTACGTATGGGTTTAAATATATTCACGGGGAAGAGTGGGGATTGTGCCCTTGTTCTGGAACCAGTGAGTCAGTCCTACATGCTCACTTTGCCTCACTGGCACCAACTACAATTGGGACATCCATACTCATTAGAACACACAGGTGGTTGATCCAGAAGCCAACGCACACATTTCAGAACCCAAAGGGGAAGTAGCCTGGTCCAGCAAAGAGCCCAAATTCAGAGTCGGTCAAGTCTGAGTCTTGCTGGGCTTTTCCTCTGAGCCTCATCTTCTTTATCTAAAGGAGACAAAACATAGCCCTATCTAGCTGAGCTACCCCACAACTGGCACCAAATATACACAAACTCTTTCCTGCCTTCCAAGTCAGTCACTTGGGGCCTCTTCCCTAAACAGCAGGGAGGTTATGACAGAGAGCCTCTGTAAATGATAACAGCCCCACAGTAATAATACTTGTACCAGCCCCAATATGCTACACATGCTAATTCATTTCACCCCACCATAACCACAAGTCTCAAGCTTATAAAGTCAGCACTCATACCCTTCCTCACCTTCTGGTGTGTGTGTGTGTGTGCGTGTGTGTGGGGGGGGGGGCAGCAAATTCTGGGGTCTGAATCCAGGGCCACTCTACTACTGAACTACATTCCCAGCCCTTTTATAAAAATTTTAAGACAGGGTCTCTCTAAATTTCCCAGGCTAGCCTCAAACTTGCCTCAGCCTCCAGAGTTACTGGGATAACAGGTTATGCCACCATTTCCAGTTTCTTTCCTTATCCACTTGAAAGAGAAAACCAAAGCACAGAGAAGTTAAGAAACTTGCCCAATATCACACAGCTGGTAATAATAGCACCAAGAATTAAATCAAAGTTCCCTGGATCCCTAGTCAATATTCATAATATAACAATTATTTTTAATATAATTATTTTCTCTTGCATTTTGTGGTACTACTAGAGTTACAATGGGATTTTCATGTTATTTGCAAATATACATGCCAGTTTATGCTCCCATTTGGCAGACCAAAGTAGAGATGTTAAGCAACTTGCCTATATTACTTGCCTACAGGAGGACTGAGTGGCAGGGCTGAGACTTAAATGCAAGTCAAGTCACCAAGAGTAAATTACAGTCCAACTGTAAGATATAAAACCCACTCTATAAGATTATCTAGTTGATAAAATCAGCTTCAAAGGTGTCATTAATGTTCCCTGACAGCAGCATCAATTCCCCACATTGCTTCAGCCAGGGCAGAGCTAAATGTGCACTGATCCTGAGACAATCTCCAGTCCCAATCTAGGTTCTCTCCCCTCATGGCTCTTTTTAAATTTTTTTATTTTTATTTTTTGACACTGGGGATAGAACCCAGGGGTGCTCTACCTCTGAGCTTTAGCCCCGGCCCTTATTTTATTTTTGAGCCAAGGTCTTGCTAAGCTGTCCAGACTGTTCTTGAACTCATGATCCTTCTGCCCTGGCATGCACCGCCATGCCCAGCACCCCTTGTGGCATTTTTGTGTAACAGAGGGTTTTTGTTGTGGTAGGTAGGCCTAGCACACAACAGCCACAGGAGGTCACCAGCAGACAGGACAGTAGCAAGGGGACACAGGTGGCTCCGGGTAGTGAGCCACTAGTGAGAGAGCAACCTGAGAAGGCAGGAGCGGGTGAGCACCAGGCAGAAGAAAAAGGAATGTAAACAAATGTCAAGAGACTCAAGAGTGATGATGACAGGAGAGAGAGGGAATTGGAGCAGGTCACAAAAGTGCACAGGAAAGGCTCTGCCCCAGCTCTACATACCATCCCACAAACAGGTAAACAGCAAAAGCAGGACACGGAGACCAGAGAAGGGCCCGAGAACAGCAAACTGCAGTTAGATAAAGAATATGTGCATGGTACACACCTGTAATCCCAGGTGCTAGAGGCTAAGGCAGGAGCATCGTAAGTTCAAGGTCAGATTCTGCAACTTAGCAAGACCCTGTCTCAAAATAGAATGTACAGTGCTTGCCTAGCATGTGTCAGGCCCTGGGCTTGGACCCCAGTATGGGAAAAAAGAAAGAAAATAGAAAAAACAAGCAGGTTGACAGAAAAAAAATGGGGGGCACAGGTCAATTAGCCACTTGAATAATGAACAGAAAAGGGAAACATGGAGGATCATTTTTGACTGGAAAATGAATTATCGAAGTAAAATCAAAATCTTATTCTCTAATTCGCACGGCACTTCATTCCTACAATTAGTGCAAGCATTATTATTTCCTCTCTCCTTTTCTCTCTAACTAGACTCTGAGCTTGGGGAAGGCACCTGTATATCCGCCTCTCTGTCTCTGCTGCCTAGCATAATGCCTAGCAGAGTAAATATTATACTGACATTAACCAAGTTAATGCATGAATGAATGAATGAATGAATGAACAAAGTAACAACTGAACAAATGCTCAAGGGACTGAAATAAAAGAATAGCTCTGAAATCCATGGGAAAGGAAACTCTGGTTCCATAAGGCACAGCATAGAAGACAAAGCACTCATGTGAAATTTAACTAAATTCCATTTTATACATTCTGCAATGGTTTCATGTACATAGGTCCTGTCTCCACCAAAAACCCCTAAGTCCTTGAGGTCTGTAAACATCTACATCTATAGCTCCCATTATGGTGCCTGGCACAGCACAAGATTTTAGGTCTTAAATAAATATTCATTAAATAGGCTTGAATAAGGAAGACGAGAAGAGACAAGTCAAGTTACTTCTAGCAGGCGAGGTTCTTTCAGTTTAATTTACAGGAGAAATGAGCTGGCTATTTATCAGGCTTCATTGAGATCCACATTCCTCGGGACAAAGGCGGCTTTCAGAACTACACGAGTGGCAGCCCCTTCTCCAGAGTTCTAGGCTCAGTATTTCCAAGGGAGAGCTAGGGGTCACTAGTAAAATCCGCTGGCACAGGCACATGCCAGGGAAGTTGGCAAAGCACCTGCGCGAGCTGGGACGGACTCCAGGCAGCCTGACTGAAGTCAAGAAAGCTCATAATTCATCCAGAGGAGAACTGAAAAACAATCCAATTCGTTGGATAGGACTGCAGATTGGGCATTTGAATGTCAGTCAGAATTCAACAGTGAGGCCAGGAAGTAGGGAGGGAAAGAAGGGGCTGAGAGCATCCCTCTTTTTTTTTCCAAAGGACACAACCCAGGAGAAGGTGAAAGGTCTCTGCTTCTTGCATTTGGCAACTTCAGCCACTGCAACCTGTCAGCAAATATGCCTGCACAGGATCAGTGGGAGCGTCTCCTCCCTTAATGCAAACATTCCTGAACAGGCAGCTCCCCATATAACCACCCCGGAATTAAAGGGGCAAGACAAAGGAGCTAATTACTAGAGAAGGAAAGGAAAGGCTGAGAGACAGGAAATACAGTTGGTTATTATAGCTGGAACTGTGTATGAGGTTTCCAGGGCATTAAAGCACATATGGAATAAAGCAAGAGGTCACGGGCATGAGCTCATTTCCTTTCTTTTTTTCTTTTTTCTTTAATACTGGGCATTGAACTCGGGGATGCTCTACCACTGAGATGTATTCCTTTTCATTTTGAGGTAGGGTCTCTCTACACTGCCAAGGCTAGCCTCAAACTTGCGATCCTCCTGCCTCAGCCTCCTAAACTACTGGGATTATAGGTATGAACCACCATACTCAGTTAGTTCGTTCCTTTCTAAGGAAATAGACTAGGGCTTCAAGTTACCCTTGAGTCCTTAACCCCATACTTACATTCCTGGAGGTTGGGGAGATGGGCAGCCAGCCCTGCCTTGATCCCCCAGAAATGCTCTCTACCTGCTTTGCCACACCCACTTTGCCTAGACACAGTGTCCCACCCCACCCCATATTATTCAGGAGAGTCTAAAATGATTACACCAGGCAAGAATTTGCAGCTTGTGACTTTTGAGCTCAAAGTACCCAGGTGACTGGCAGGCCTTCGAGGGACAGTCTTTAGGCTCATCCAGAAACTGGTACTGCCATATGCCACTGAACCTGATACCATCTACTGCATGCCAGGGCACTCACTCCCCAGAGAGTTCCTAAGGTAGCAGCAGCCAAAGTTCAGAGAGCAGTCAGGGAACAAGAATCATCAGGGCAGGAAGGAGAAGATGTAGGAGCGTCTCCACACCCATTTCATAAGAAATTGTCCACCACCACATATACTGCTCCTTTCCCAGGTCCCCACCCACAGTTGGGGCCCTGAAAATGTCCTGCTTTAAATAAGAGTCTAGCTTTACAGAAACCTCCAAGCTTTTAAAATTACCCTAGGTCTGGGGCTGGGCACAGTGGAGCGTGCCTATAAAACTAGCCACTTGGGAGGCCAAGGCAGGTAGATGGCAAGTTTGAGGCCAGCCTAGGCAACTCAGCAAGAAAAGAAAAAAATAAAAAGGGCTGAAGATGTAACTCAGTGGTAAAGTGCCCCAGGTTCTAAACCCAGCACTAAAAAATACAAAATAAATTACTCCAGGTCTCATCCTATTCTCCATTCCACTGGTACCATCAAACATATACCTATTACCAGATTTGCAGGGAGAAGTCACAGCTTACACATGGTTCACCCCAACCCCAGTCACTAAGAGTTTTCCAATCTTTATGTGTCATTGAGGATTTGGGGTAAGGAAAGTAGATAGTACTGATACACAGAAACTAGACTGTCCATGAGGGCAGGGCCAGCCCCCTTCGCCCACCACTATATCCCAGCATCTGGCACAGATGCTGAAAACTTACTAACAATCAACTTAAAAGTAAGTTACCTGGTCACTAAATATAAGAAATGGAATCTAGCTGGGCATGGTGGCATACAACTCTGGAGGAAGAATGAAAGTTTGAGGCCATTCTGGACAACTTAGGGAAATTATCTCAAAGGAAAAATAAAAAAGGCTGGGGATGTCACTAAGTGTTAGAACATCTCCGTGTTCAGTCCCTCATACCAAATCCCACAGCCCCACCCCACCCCCAAAAGAAGAAGACGAAGCAGAATCTACAGGAGATCATCTGCTCAGGCCACTGATTACACAGCCCCTGAGTTTTATATGCCATAAAATATGTTCTCTGTCTCAGAGCAAAGGCCACATGATGAGCTGTCTCACCTTTCCCTGTCCCTTCAAGTGTAAAATGGAGCAATACAGGCAAGGGTCACTCAATAACACAAAGCACCTCCTTCCACAACCTGCATGGAAGTTTACCAGTTATGACATCAACTAGATATGACAAGCCAGGCCCCTATTCCTGATTCAGCTGTGAAACAGGCTTCAGTCCTCTCACCAACCATCTGATTTTATGGAGTCTTTGTACTGTTTTATGTAAAATTATCTTTTGGGGGAGGGAGGCTATAAAGTGCTGAATTTAAATATAAGCTACTCCTCTGACCCGAGGCTGACACCAAAGCCAGGCATTCTTAATTTAGCAGGTCCTCCTGGTGACAGGACACCTAAAGACACAGACCCTTGTCAGTGTTATTTAACCAGGAAATGGTCAGCTAGTTGTAGACAATGGAGCCACATAGGAAGGAAGGAAAGTGGCTCCCACAGGGTCTCAGTCAAGAAAAATGCAGGGAATAAAGAAAAGCAAGAATTCTGACAGGAAGAAGATGACCACAAAACCCACCGTCTCACTGGGTTTTTAAAGCCCTCAAAGCAAGTTATCCCCCACACACACCCCGTACTGGGAATCCTCCTGCCTCGGCCTCCCAAGTAACTGAGATTACAGGCATGCACCACCATGTCTGACTAAATTATTCCTTTTATAAGTGAAAAAGAATCACCAAGAACTATATGCTAAGGACTAATGTATATCCTCCCGAATTCATATATTGAAGCCCAATCACCCATTTTGATTATATTTGGAGATAGGTTTTCTGGAGATTTAATTAAAGTTAAATGAGGTCACAGGATGGGGGTGAGGGCATTCTTAATGCAATAGGACTGGTAGACTTATAAGAATAGGAGGGCCAGACACGGTGGCACATGCCTATCATCCTAGCAACTCGGGAGGCTGAGGCAGGAGGATAGCAAGTTCAAGGCCAGACTCAGCAACTTAACAAGGCCCTAAGCAACTTAGCAAGACCCTATCTCAAAACAAAAAAAAAATAAAATAAACAGGGTAGGGGATGTGGCTCAGTGGTTAAGCACACCTGGGTTAAATCTCCTGGTACAAAAAAAAATAGTACAAGGAAAGAAGCTGGGTGCTGTGGCTCACACCTTTATTTAATCCCAGTAATTTTCAGAGACTAAAGCAGGAGGATTGCAACTTCAAGGGTCATATAGTAAGACTCTGTCTAAAAATATATATAAGGATGAGGGTGTAACACAATGGTAGAGCATCCCTGGGTTCAATCCACAGTATTAAAAAAAATTAAAAAGAATAGTGTGCATGAACCTAGGAAAGGCCATATGAACATGCAGCAAGAAGGCAGCCATCTGCAACCCAAGGACAGAGCCCCCACCAGATGCCAACCCTGCTATCATCTCTCTTTTCGGGCTCCATAACTATGAGAAAAAAAAAAATTCCTGTTGTTCAAGTCCCTCAGTCTATGGTATTTTGTTATGGCACCCAAGTTAAAACAATAAAAGCCCCAAATGGTCTCCTGGTTTTCCCTAGTCCTGTCATTCACCCTCATTTCCAAAACCAGATGGAATCCATTTTGGATTCATTCTCTCCATACAAAGACACAGTTGGACATGGTAGTAGCACAACACTGTAATTCCAGGTACTTGGGAGGCTGAGGCAGGAGAATCACAAGTTCACCAAGACTCTGTCTCAAAATATAAAAATGAAAAGGGCTGGCGATATAGCTCTGTAGTACAGCACCCCTGGGTTTAATCCCCAATACCAAAAACAACAGGAAAAAAAATGCTTGGGTAGATAAGAGGAATAAAAATAGCAAGTACACAATGGGGGCTTTGGGGGTAAGACCAGGTTCACAGAGGATTGATCAGGCTTGTGGGCAGCACTGCAGACCCTGCAGCATCACAGATGCTGAGGACCAGCTAGGTCTGACACTGAGCCAGACACTGAGTCTGCAACAATAGAGATGAAAAACTAAAGGCAGGAGGTAGAAAGAGGAGAGTCAGTGTCTTAGAACCATATGGGCATGTCACCCTCATCCTACCATCCAATTCAAGCTGCCCTCCTCTTCAATGGTCAGGGAAGCTAGGTTATAAGTGCCTAAACACAGCACCCATAAGGAGCCACTGCTGTGGCCTCAAAGCAGGTGATTACCTAAAGGTAATTACAAGTGGCATAAATGTGTCCAGTTGATTACAGAGCGGAACAGGCACTGCATGAAACCCTATACAAACCTGCTCATGGAAAGCAGGACACCACAGAAAAAAGTGCTGGCCTTTGAGAGCTCAGTAATGTGACAATCATGAAAAAAATAATTTCCAGAGAAAGTGGATTAATTTTGGTTCTCAATCACAGCCAATTCCCATGACAGCTGACTCAGAGCCATGAGAAGATAGACAGAATGTGTCAGGGAAAACATGGCTTTTTCTTGCTGTGTAATAAGGTAGAGCAGCTAACAGGAAGCAAGGCAGGCAGAGCTTGAGGTAGGTCACTATACCTGTGACAGTGTGTGATGGTCAAGCCAGAGTCCCACAGCCTCCCCTGAGAGTTTACTTAATGCATCTTCAAGTCCACTCCCCACTCCAAAGCTGCTGGGATTTTTGTTGTTGTTTTTACAGTACTGGGGATCAAATCCAGGGATGCTCTACCACTAAGCTACATCTGCAGCCTTCTATTTTTTGAGACAGGGTCTCACTAAGTTGTTGAGTCTGGCCTCAAATTTGTGATCCTCCTGCCTCAGGCTCCCAAGTATCTGGAATTACAGGCATGCTCCAGGTTGTCTGGAGACATTTTTTATTTTCACAACTAAAGACTGATACTGATGTGCATTGGGTACAGGTCAGAGATGATGCTAAAGACCCTAGAGTACACAAGACAGCTCCCTCCTGCAAAAAAAAATTATTTGGTACAAAATGTCAATTGTAATAAAGTTTAGAAACCCTAAATTAGATGCTAGATAATTGAATTAGAATCCATTCACTTCAATATTTATTGAGTATATGGATATGCCAGGAACTTTTATAAGCATTTGGGAATTAAAGAAAAATAAGACATATCTCTTGTCTGAAAGCTGCATTAAACAATTATAAAATAACAAGGTGGGATATGATCCAAAGTTAAATGTGGTACATAAGTGCTCAGGGTTCTGAGAAAAGTGTGACAATAGTAGGCCAGTGTTAGTCAGGAAGAGGCTGGGTCCCAAACTGGAACTTGGAGGATAGGGGACATTTGGATACTTAGGCTGGGAGGACCCTGGAAGGTGAGCAGAATGAGCTTCAGGGCACTGGTAGCATCCCTGGCCTTGCTGAGGGAAATACATGCAGCACGCTCACCTCTGGTCCTCCCACATCACAGCCAGCTGGTAGAGGCCAAGGCTGATTAGAACCTATACACTTTACCTCCTGCCTCTGTTCCCCAGCCTGGATCAGGAATGAACTTAGTGAATATAAAATAATTAGATAAGGACAATAAAAATAACATAATAACTACCTCTTAATGAGGATTTCCTCCATGCCAGATACTTGCTTAACACTTTATCCACTGTATCTTGTTCAATCTTCGATGACAACCCTGTAAAATATCTGGTATTACCACTTTAAAAAAAAAAAAACTGACTGAATCAACACATGTGCCAAGAGTAAATAAAGGACCAGCTTGAACAGCTCTGCTTGTCACTCAGACTAACCTGTCATCCTCCTAATCCTGCTGTCCCCTGGGTTTCCAGCCTGACCCATCCTTCAGCACACTCACTCATGCAGTGTCTGTCTCGCACCTCGCTGTCCAAAGCAGAGGTGTCCAGTGGGCAGACGGTGAATTTGCAAGGACCTCTAAGGCTCTTGTGACCCTGGCACTATGTCCAGGACTTCCCAGAATTCATGCTGGCCAGAAGCCAGGACCACAAAAGGGACCAGAGCAAGGACACTGTTCTAGGACATCCTCAAGAGGTTCAGGATCCCTGGTCTATGTTAAAACACAGGCAGCTTCTTTTCACTAGTGCGTTTCACATACTCTCTAATTATGTGATAAAAATCCCACTGGCGACTGCTTTTTCTAGAGCAGCACATTATGACCATCCAAATATTTCTCAGTCTCTAAATAATAGGGTAGTTTAACAAGGCACGTAACTGCAGCAGCTGCAACAGCACAAATGGATGCTGGTTAATTCCTTCTATTTTTATAGCCTTCCTACCATTTATAGGATGTCCTCATGGCTTTATTTCATTGGGTCCAAGCAATCATGTTATGAGACAGGTCATCTTATCTTCATTTTACAGTTAAAGAAATTGAGGGTCAAAGAGATAAAATGAATTACCCATGGCTGCACAGCAAGATCTTCTGACCACATCAAATTTGTCTGGTAACAACAATGCTTCATACCAGTCTTGTATGGCCACTTTGCAATGGGTAATTTTCCACTCCCCTTTCCTTGCCCTACTTAATTTGTTAGCAATAACAAATAATGCATGCTTGTACATTAATAAAAAGATCACCACGATACAAACCTTAACAATCCCCTCCTAGTATTATAACAAGAATTAGCCAATTTCAGCTGTTGGCAAAGGTTTTCTATACAAGGCCAAAGGAACAAATATTTGGGCTTTGCAGGAAAGACTGCCTCATTCATAACTCCATCACTCTGGGACTTGTACAGACGCAACCATGAACAAATGAGCACACTTTATGTTGCAAATAAAACTTTATAAGCACAGGAGGTGGGAGGGGGGACACATTTTTGCCTGCAGATCTAGTTTACCCAATTCTAAACAAGATGATAGGGTCACCCCCATCTTCTTACAAATCTCACTAACCCAAAGGAACCAAATCTACAAATTAGGAGACAAGAAAACAGAAAATACTGTGTCTTTTTTTTCCTTTTTTGGGGTGAAAAGTGGTGGAATTTGATCTAACATGCTCTAGTCCATTTTCCTTTCCAGAGCTCCTTGAAATAAATATTCCTTTACCCTATTCCTAACTAAGTAGCTAAATATTATTCACACACCCCTTTTCTGTGTGTCAGTTCAGGAATTGAACCCGGAGTCCATAGGGTAAGCTCTCTACGATGAGTTACACCCCCACCCCAGCCATCCTGACCTTGCTCTTTTTCTTTTCTCTTCTTTTTTTTTTTTTTTTTTTTTTTTTTTGGTACGTGTGTGTTTGGTACTGGGTATTGAGCCCAGGGCCTTGAACATGCTAGGCAAGTGCTCTACTACTAAGCTATATCCCCAGTCCTTTTCATATTTTATTTTTAATTTGAGACAAGTTCTCACTAAGTTGCCCAAGTTGGCCTTGAACTTGCAATTCTCCTACCTCAGCCGCACAAGTAGCTGGAGTAGCTGGGATTGCGGGTGTGCACCACCATGCCTGGCTCTTTCCTTGCTCTTTTGAGTTTTCCAGTTGCTGGTATAACATTTTCTAAACTGCTTTCTCCTGTTGCTTTGCCTTTCAAAATGTAAACAGAAGACTCCTAAGTCCCTGGCAAAGTGGTCTTCACTTGAACAGCATAAACAATTGCTCTACTGAGATAATCCAACTATATGAAAGCCTTCTGACTCTTGACACCACCAAAGAGCCACTAAAGGCCCCAAAGCCCTATTTGGTTCATGGAGTAAGGTCTATGGAGTGCAGAATTTTGCAGGGTGGCTAATGCACAAGCTAGCAATTACAATAGGGCTGACCTAAAGCAAGACAGCTATGATTCTCAAACGAATAATTCTGTGCCAGTCACCCTGAAAAGTCTCCCTTAATAGAGACAGTCAAAAGTGAGGTCACTAGAATATCCCTGGAAAAGCTGTCTGTTACTGTGAATGAAAAATGCCAACAGAAGCATAAGTATGGGTGTATTAGAATGGTTATGGAGAGGTAAGGAAAACCTTTTAACTTGAATCCCACTTTTTAAATTCTCGTCTTTTTGTTTCTGTTTTTTGGCGGGAGTTGGGTTGGTTGAACCCGGAGTCACTCTAACAATGTGTTATATCTCCAGCCCTTCTTTTATTTTATTTTGAGTCAGGGTCTCACTAACTTGCTGAGGCTGGCCTTAAACTTGCAATCCTTCCTCTCAGCCTCCTAAGTTACTGGAATTAAAGGCATGTGCCACCACGCCCAGCTTACTTTACAAATTGCACTTTCTCTGGCCCCCATTCATTTAATAGTTGCTCTCTACTAAGGGGGGAAAATTGTGGTATGGCAGATAAGAAGAGCCAAGCTCATTATTAATGCTTTCTCCTATAATCAAGTGGCAAAAGTAAGCTCCATGCCCCATTAACTAAACATCCAGACCTTCTAAAATAAATTCAAGATTACTTCTCAAACATTCCAAAAATAAAGCTCAAACTGTTACTGTACCTGGGAGAAACGGAGTGATGTGTATTCAGGTTCAAGTATGCCTGACACACAACAACCAATAAATGTTTGTTCAATAAATATATGAATAATCACCAGGAACCAATATCTTGTCTGAGGCTCAAAGATTTTCTTTTCATGTCATTTTTTTATTAAAAGACTAAGCACTGCCAGATGCAATGGGGCACATCTAGAATCCCAGAAACTCAGAAGGCTGAAGTAGGAAGATTACAAATTTGAAGCCAGCCTCAGCAACTTAGTAAGATCTTGACTCAGAATAAGAAATAAAAAGGACTATCGATGTATTTTAGTTATAGAGCACCCCTGGGTTCATTCTTCCCAGTACAAAAAAAAAAAAAAAAAAAGAGCTATGCATTAGTAATGTGGTTTTTATGCTAAGTGAAGTATTACAAAACAGCTTCAATGCCTTGTGTTATTCAGCCTCATAAATGTTTGGTTTTACAGAGAACCTGGATATCTTATCCAATTCAACAAAAATCTGGAATGAATTTTAGCAGCTTTTTTCTTGAAGCCCCCCCAGTCATACCCTGTAAACAAATCACCATCCATTCACTTCCCTCACAGATAATTGCTGCAACACCAACCCAGTGATTCAGATTCATAAACGATTTCTAGGAATTCAGAAAGCCTGAGCTTGACATATACATTCCTCTGTCCCTCCCCCTTTTAAAAGCCATCTAAATAAATGGGAGCAGCTGCACTATCAAAGGCTGGGACTCACACTATGGGGGTAAGAGGCACTAACACAGTATGTGCCCAAGAAAGATGTACACAGAATGATGCCCAAGAGGCAGAGGACACAGGTCCCCTTCCTCCCTAACAGGGGTGGTGGTGCACACCTGAAATCCCAGCAACTCAGGAGGCTAAGGCAGGAGGACTGTATGTTCAAAGCCAGCCTCAGCAACTTAGCAAGGCCCTGTCTCAAAATTTAAAAAAAAAAAAATTAGAAAGGGTTGGGGATAGAGCTCAGTGGTAGAGCACCCCTCAGTTCAATCTCCAGTTCCAAAACAAAAAAAGAATACCTTCCTCCTGGCTCCTACTGTGAACTATGTTCAGAGTGACACCACCACTCTGAACCCACTGGCCAGCTGCAAGATTTGTGGTCCATGCCCACTCACCACCTGCCTAGACCGAGGCAACAAAAACATGAACCATTTCACTCTTCACCATCAGCAATGGGCTATTCAGCCTCCCAATCAAAGGATGAACAAAACTTGAAGGAAGTGATACATAAACATAAACCTTTAAGATGACCTAAAGCTTTGGAGTTGGGGGTGGGGCACAGTTAAGGAGAAGTGGATGACACCTGGGTAGGTCTGAAAGCCAGTGAGAGCATGGTTTTACTGAAAAAAGAAAAAATCTAACAGCCAGGGGTGGTAGAACACACCCGTAATCCCAGGAGGCTGAGGCAGAAGGATCACAAATTCAAGGCCAGTCTCAGCAATTTAGCAAGACCCTGTCTCAAAATAAAATAAAAGGATTGAGGATTTAGCTCAACAGTAGAGTGCCCCTGAATTCAATCCTAAGAAGCGCGCGTGCACACACACGCACACACACACACACATAAAGTCACAAAGATAGACATTTTAGAGGATGTGACCCAGAGATCATCTGTGCCCCTGCTCCCTGCTCCCTCTCCCAGATATGCCTGGGTCATTGCAATTAAGGCACTGACCAGTGGGGGAACCTGCATGAGAATACACATCCTTTAACTCCTAGTCCAGGCTCACTCCACTACATCACTGCTGGGATAAACACTGGTCAGTGCTAGGAAAGCTTCTTGTTCCATGCAGTGAGATAAGGACTCTAATGAAGGTGATAATGAAAGAAATGGAGAGGGGAAACTGGCCACTTCCCTTGACTCCAATCTTTAGGTGAGGATCAAAGCAGAGAGACCCTGGTTGTAAAGTAAAGGAATATACTTCTAAAAATCTGAAGAAGTTAATCTGTGGAGTGCGCACGCAACCTATCTTAAGTATTTCTCCTGCTCATAAGCAACAGGGCAGCATTGTGTCTTGGCCTGTCACCTCAGAGTAGCACGTAAGTAATGAAATGTCCAAAACCCCTCCGTTGAGTCCTTCAAGTTCTTTTTTTGGGGTCGGTAAATAGCATGCTTGGGGCATCTGCATCTCTGTGGCTGAATAATCACCTGGATGGATGAAGGAACAGATAGGTTTACAAGCATGAGGTGGAGAAATGAGCTAATAAACAACCCCTTAAGGCTCTATAACCGACCTCCTTTGTCTAATAAAGAATGTCACAGGAAAAACACAATCTTTTTCATGTCAGCGAAACCAGATATAATGGGACCAAAGAAATGAGCAGTTCTTCTGACAAAGTCAGGAGAGATGATTCAGGCTGCCTGTCCAATCCTGTAGACACCAACCCTGACTCAAGGCTCAACTACAGCCACCCACACATACCCCTAAAAAATGCCACCACAGACAACAAACCTTCACTAATGGGGAAGAGGAGAGAACTGAATCCTATGGACATTAGTTGAGACCCTGTGTCCAGGCATACCGAATTTTTAGCCCCAAATTTTTTTCCAGTTACATAAGCCAATACATTTCCTTTAGGGAGCTTGAGGATATATCTTAGTGTTAGAGCATTTGCTTAGAATGTGAGAAGCCCTAGGTTCAATTCCCAGTACAGAAAGAAAGAAAGAAAGAAAGAAGAAACCAACACATTTCCTTTTTATTCAAACCAGGTCAGGTTAAGTTTTCTAATCCTTTAGAGCAAAAACATCTTAATTAATATGGAATATAATCGGGCATAACATCTCTGTAAAAAATGTAACAATATAGATAAAAAGTTTTCAATTGGTCCTATGCTTGGACCCAACAAATTCATTTCTAGGGACTTAAAAATAATCTGAAACACATACAGAAATTTAGTTATAATAATGTTTACTATTAAAGCACAAATAAGCACATAAACTTAATGGTTCACATTAGAGGAAATTATTAGACAAAATCCTACTTATCTTTAGCACAGAATTTTATAAAACCATTAAAATGGATGTTTATCACAAATTATTAAGTGTAAGGTTAAATATTTTGCCTATAATCTTACATTAAAAAGTAAAAATCAAAACTATACGAGTATTATGATTTCAACTTCATGTGTGTGTGTGTGTGTGTGTGTGTGTGTGTTGGTTGGTTATACTGGGGATTAAACCCAGGGGCACTCTACCACTAAGCTACATACATCATAGCCCTTCTTAAGATAGGGTCTTATTAAATTGCCCAGGCTGGCCTCAAACTTGAGATCTTCCTGCCTCAGCCTCACAAGTCGCTGGAATTACAGGTATGTGCCACCATGCCCAGCTGATTTTAACTTTAAAAAGAAAAATTTAAAATACTAGAAGATATTATGTCAAACAGTAATAGTGGCTGCTTCTGTATATTACAAGTATTTCACTGGTTTTTGTATTCTTTATTCTTCAAATGCTGTACAATGAGCACATATCACTTTGATGTTCATGGAAAAAATGAACAACATACTCCCCCAAATGAAATTCACTACTTCTTTTATTAAACAATCTCTCTCCCTAAAGCCTGCATCCAAGAGTTCTATAATTCCAATGATAGGATCTTTGGAAGCATGCATGGATCCCCCAACAGCCTTTCAGGTATTAAAAATTCTATCACATCTGAGTTTTGCTCCCCCAGGTTCAAATCCTTGTCTAACCTTCCAACTCACAAACTAAGGCAGGCTCTTCAACTCTCCTCTGAACATGTTCCAATAATACATCCTTGTCCTTTTAAAACTGTGCTGTTCTTCACAACCAGTATAGGCAAAATAGTAAGATGGTCTCCAAAGAAAAATGCAGTTCTGTCTCATCACAATGCTCAGGTACCTCGTGTCCAGGGAATGGGATTTTTTACCTCCCTGTTCTAGATATGCATCTATATAAAAGTCTAACCTAAAAAATACATTTCCTCTACCTCAGGATAGAAATGAATAGATCTAATCAGGGTCCTGAGACAGAGGTAGAATTCACCCATAGCAATATACATTTCCCCTCTCTTTCGAGAACCCTTGATTCTCCGCAGGTCATCCTCACATCTTCCAAGGAATTCCTCAGGGGTGATGTCCCTCTAAACCAAGTCTAGCACTTTCTAAATCCCAGGGGAAGGGTACCAGGGAGGCTGCAGCAGAAGTCCCAAGTTTAAAAGCTCTCTGGAGACAATCCTCTCTGCTCCCTGATGGCACCATGCCTCACAAAACATCCCAGCACTTGGGCAAGATTTCCTTTAACCTGCTTTCGTGGGACCAGGGAAGGTGGGCAGCCTGCAGCCTGGCATCCACAGAGAGCGCCTCTCCATGTCTCAGAACCTGCCTTCTAGGAAGTGAAGAGGGATGCTTCATGATTATTTTTCTGTCATCATAAAGGTCCTGAGGGAAATTCAGGGTTAGGTTTCAAAACCCAAGTTCCAAGGCTGGCACAGTAACCCACACTTGTAATCCCAGTGACTCAGGAGGCTGAGGCAGGAAGATTGCCAAGTTCAAGGTCAGCCTGGGCAACTTATTGAGGCCCTGCTCGAAATAAAAATTAAAAGTTCTGGGGATGGAGCTCAGTGATAAAGTACTCCTGGGTTCAATCCTGGTATCCAAAACATTTTTTAAAAAGCCAGATCTTAGACTGATGGAAGAAGGAACCCTACAAAGGCCATAAGAGTAAATCACACCAAATATTCACATGTGATTCACATGTCACCTGTCACATGTCACACGTGGCCTTTTATTCTTCTCTAGATGGCCAGTAGTTCTCTCCCTGGAAAACATCACAACTTTGGATAAAACTGACCTAGGAAAGAAATGGCAAACACCCTGTCATTTTTTTCTTCTAAGGAATGGATGGAACAACCAAACTGAGGAAGTAAAACAGGTTCACTAAGATCTCACATAGTAAGCCACCCCCAGTGCCCAGCAGCTTCCATCTCCAGGAGCTCAATTTCTGCCACTACTCACTGCCTCCTGACAAAGCAAATGGGCATCCACTGCCCTCTGGATTCCAGGACCAAAGCATTAATTTGCATCTTGCTTAATTTGCATTTGCATACAGAATTCATAGTTCTTAATTTCAAGTGGGCAAATCAAACAATTAGCCCAGACTACTACAGTTGTTCTCAAACCCAGAATTATGTGTTTTAGCCACAGAATAATAATTGTTATAACCAGTTCATTCAATTGTATCCCAGGGCAGGAGTATCTGGGGAATGGCTGTGAAGGTTGGCAGTTTTTCAGTACTCATTCTGAGGACAGAAGAATTCACATGAATTTACACAAGCACACATCCATGTGTGATCTATGCTCTGCTGTTCAGGATTGTCAAGGGAATCCCATCTCCTGGACATGTCCTATGTAAACTATAGAAACCACTCAAAGCTCATGACTTCACCTACTGCATATTTCTCAGAAGGTCTGGCAAACAAGGTGGGAAGGACAGAGACCCAGACTGCAGTCAGCTCTGCCTATTACCTGCTGTTTAGCCTCAGCAAAATTGGAATCACACTCTCTATGGAGCCTTACAAAGTTTCAAAGATTAAACAAGCCTGAGGAAGTAACCAGTGTATAGCAGCATAGCAGACAGTCCATACACGGTACTATCCCTTTTCTCATCCGTTAAAAGGCACCTTTGCAAGATTCTGCTAAGAGAGCAAAGCCCTCTATCCAGTCTCCTCCTACTTCATCCCACATAATTCTAGAAATAGAAGGAGATTTGATGGTCAAATGCAGGTTAAAACTGCATTCGTGGTGAGCCAGAGGGAACCTGGCAGGGCTTTGCCCCTTTAAGGCAAAACCCTTTGATGGCAAGTCTAGAATCATTTGGTGATAATGGCAGGAAAAGTTGTAAGGAATATCTTGGCCATATTTATTCAGTGTATATTAGTTGAGTGACTTATTGTTTGGGGGTATTATGCAGGACAAACCCTAATCCTGCCCTCCAGCTGCTTATTTACTATCTAACTGGGAAAACAAGGCCCTCAAATCTGAGACTTTGGTTAAGACACCACCCTCTCTGACCCCATCTACATAGCTTGGTGGTGCATACTTGTAATCCCAGCTACTTGGGAGGCCAAGGCAAGAGGATTACAAATTCAGGGCCAGCTTGGGCAATTTAGCAAGACCTTGTCTTAAAATTAAAAAAAAAAAAAATGAAAATAGTTAGCAATATAGCTCAGTGGTAGAGTGGTTGCCTAGCAGGCATGAGGCCCTGGGTTCCCTTCTCAGCAATGAAAAAATTAATAAATAAGTATTGGGGTGCTGTCCAGAGAGTCTCAAGCAACCCTCGCACATGAACTCTGAAAGTAGGCAACTTGTCTGGTCTGACAAAAGGGTCAGCAAGAAGTAACATAGGGAAGGCACTCGATAAACACCAAATCAATAAATGAAAGAATGAATTAAATTAGAGTTAAACAATCATTAGGATATCTGCTGCATATTGATACCAAATATCATGTGACATACTCATTTTCAAGGCCTATAAGGAGAAATCTGAGTATCCTCAGGTCCTCCTGAGACCCACCTCAGAAGTCAGGGCTGCAAGAAAAAATCAGGATCCTGCATTATCTTCAGCTATCTTTTGGAATTGGGTTGACTTTTGCTTCAGATTTTTAAAAAATTGCCCTGAGCCTGGCATAGAGATGCACACCTATAACCCCAGCTACCCAAGAGGCTGAGGCCGGAGGATCACAGGTTTGAGGCCAGCTTGGGCAACTTAGTGAGACTCTGGGTCACACTTTAAAAAACAAATAAATAAAAAGGGCTGGGGGTGTAGTTCAATGGTAGAGCACCCCTGGGTTCAATCCCTAACAATGCAAAGAAATATGAATAGCCCTAGAAATGCCTGAATCAGACTCTCTGGCAAGTCAGTTATTATAACCTAGGTTCCTCTCAGCCTCTCTCTACCCAGGACAAGATCACAAAAGGTTAGACTGACAGCAGCCTTACAGTCAACAGAAAGCTTAAGCCTCAGCACCTCCGATTCATATGCAGATGCCTCTGATGACTAGAAAATAAGAAGGGCTATCAGGGAAGATTATAGGTCTGACAACTCACTGTGTAATTAAAATGTCATTCCCTCCCAGGCTCCCTTAGCTGCCGCCCAAAGCCCCTAAATGAGTGTGGCTCTCTCCCACACCCTTTGCTCATCCCTCCCTCACCATCCTCATAAAATGCTTTCCAGGTTTGACCTGGAGGAGGCTGGCACTGGACTGCAGCCACCTGGCCCTTGACCCTCCGCACACTGCCTGACAGCAGCTGGGGGCTGTGGCACACTCCTGGTGGGACTGATGGACCAATCTTCCTCTCCCCTGCCCCCCACCACATTCCTTTCTACTGGGGATTGAACCCAGGAGTGGTTAAGCACTGAGTTATATCCCCAGCCCTTTTATTTTTTCTTTTGAGACAGAGTCTCAGTAGATTTCCCAGGCTGGCCTGAAACTTGTGATCCTCCTACCTCAGACTCCCTAGTTGAGATTATGGGTGGGCACCACCATACCCAGTTCTGATGGACCAATCCACCCTCTTCATACTGCATGCACTGAGGAGCTCTCTCTTGCAACAGCTTGAGGAACAGGCTGTCTGTGAACCCAAGTTCACCTGGAGCACCTTGTGGTGAGGTGCAGGGCGGGGGCCAGAAGGGTGAGTGCCCTCAGCCTTCCATCCCCTGAAACCAGGTATCTCTGCTTCCTCACTCAGAAAAGTGAAATTCCAAGATATTACCCACCTCGTGGTAGAATAAAGCCCTGAGAGAGAAATTCAGCAGAACCAGGCTGCAGGCCCAGCCTCTACGTGAGTTTCCTCTCTTCTGAGCCTGCAAAGAGCTGGGTAAGAGAAACCCTAACTGGCCTTACTGCTAGTATCTGTCTCAGACACTTTCTCCACTAGTTGCCAATTGAAAAGCACTTTACTTGGTTCTTGGTGACTTATTTTTATGAACAGTTCAGGCTCAATGAACTAGTTCCATTCTACAGAAACTCAGACCTGAAAACTCCCAGATAAGATTCAGCTGCAACTAGAAAACACAGCAGCCAGTGCATCCAGCTGCCAAGAAACTCTACTGCAGAACCCTTGCTGGTGGTACACACCTGTATTCCCAGCTACCCAGAAAGCTGAGGCAGGAAGATTGAAAATTTGAGGTCAGTCTTGGCTTGTCCCAATTTTTTAAAAAAAATAGTAGCACCCCTGGGTTCAATCCCCAGCCCCAAAACAACAAGAAAAATACCCATAATCCTCTTTGGGCAGAGCACCCTCATAAATGTGCCCTCCACTGCACATGAGGATATGCAAGGAAAACAGACATGTCACATGGTTGAACATGGCCACACAAAACCAGCAGGAGCTTTCCCCTTTATTTCCTCTTGCTTATTCAAAAGCTTTTGAGGTCAGGCCCAGTGGCACATGCCTGTAATCACAGTGGCTCAGCTCGGGAGGCTGAGGCAGGAGGATCGCAAGTTCCAAGGCAGCCTTAGCAACAGCAAGGTGCTAAGCAACTCAGTGAGACCCTGTCTCTAAATAAAAAATACAAAATGGGCTGGGGATGTAGCTCAGTGGTTGAATGCCCCTGAGTTCAATCTTCTATACCAAAAAAACCTCCTAGACCAGAGGTTCAGCCACTGCCCCCAAAAAAAACAAATGGAAAAAGTAATGGTGAAAAGCAGAAAGGAAACTTTAATCAGCACCGATACAGTGGGAAAACTCAGGGGACCAGTGTTTCTAGTCCTTTCTTCAGGTACACTGACATAAGCTTCTGAACTATACAAACCAGGGGACCAGAAATATGCACAGTCAAGCAGTCGTGGTGAAACTGTGGTCTGGTTGATCATTATCTCAGAATTGGGTTCAATCTGCAGCACCAAAACAACAAGGTGGGGTCTTGTCAAAGGTGATAAGAAAGTTGCTGTTGGCTTGGGGAATCCTTTGGACTCATCATAAGATGTTTATCAATCAGACCCTGTTCCTGGAATCCAAGATGACTCAGAGCAAAGGAGACAGATGCAAAATGGATGCAGAAATACCAATTGTCTCCCACATTTGCAAATCTAAAAGTCAATGTTTTTAGCAAAAGCAGCCTCTGAGACCTGTAGGTGGTCTTTGCCTGAAAACTCTCATTGAAGAGAAACTAAGTATTTCTTGATTATATACAATTGAGCACCCAAGACAATGCCATTAGCAGTTAATTATTACTCAATGACATGGACTCTGCCCCCAAAACATGAATTTTATGCACTTTCCAGTGGACATCCATGCAATAGTGGCCTTCTTGGAGCTTCCCCACAATGAAATGGGAAAAGGAAAGGGAGAGCCACTAATAAATTCTATTCTAGTCATTCCTCAAAAATTCTCCTTTGATTATTACTGAAAAATGAAAAGCTGCTATCTTAATTAACAGGTTTGAGTATGAAGAAGAAAGAAAAGGGGCAAACCTTAATAGAGCCTCCATTCCAACTCTTCTCTGGATTTGTTCACTCCATAAATGTTTACCAGCTATTTATCTGTGTCAGGCAGTTCCTTCCACCAAAACAGTCCCTTTGTCATCTGTAAAGTTTATGATCATTTAAATGCTTTTTATATTTGGCCTCAAAAAATATCAAATGAACCAATCTATAACTTATAGTTTAATTCAGAAATAGGTTGGTATGAAGACAACATGGATAAATAAAACCCATTAAATAAAGGATAACCCCAGTGTCACTATTAATCATTCCCATTTCCTTTATTGGCACCAAATACATTACCTTCCTCCCCAGATGACAGGTTTTCATCTTATACAGCTTTATACAAGCATGAACTCTTCTTTTTTCTTTCTTTTTTGTACTAGAGATCATACCCAGGGGTGTTCTGCCCTCATTCTTTTTTATTTTTTTATTTTGAGACAAAATCTCACTAAGTTGCCCAGCCTGGCCTTGAATTTGAGATCTTCCTGCTTCAACTCTCCCAAAGTCACTGGGATTACAGGTGTACACCACCACGCCCCACTCGCTCTATCCTCTCATTGCCACTGTACTTGTTGTCTCTCTGTGAGGCTATACTCCTAGGCTCTTGAAAGCTCTGGTAACGTCATGCCACCCATGGCATCCCAGCCTCTCCAACACCTGGCACAGTGCCTGGCACAATGAACAGACTCAATAGGTACATGTATTAAATAGCTAGATGAAAACACCTCTAGTTTGCTTTCCTTTTTAAAATTTGTTCCAAATTTTAAACATGCTCCTCTATTCTACAATGCTCATTCTGTACTTCGTGCAGCCTAGAATTAACAGGTTTGAGTAGGAAGAAGGAAAAGGAACAAACCTTAGCAGAGCCTCCATTCCAACTCTTCCCTGGATTTGTTCACATAATAAATGTTTACCACCTATTTATCTATTGTTTATTGAACTCTCTTCCTGCCTCCCCAGTTACCATTGTATTTGCCATGTCCTCTCCCTTATTTATTTATGCCTGCCCTCTTGACTTGAAATGCCTTTTTTCTTTCCTGACAGCATTCTATATGATTTTTTTTCCCTTCCTGCATTCCTTCTCTGCCATGGTATATTCCACAGCCACTCCTGCCCACACCAGGCCCACTCATGATGTCCTGTTTCATGTAGAGCTCATAGGTCCTCTTGTTATTGGGTTGAATTTCTGATGGATATTTTTATCCTTCCAAGTAGACTGTCGGATTCGGGAGAGTAGGCGCATGCCATGTATTGTCTCTATTCACCATAGTCATAGATCAGAGCCAGGTTCTAAGTAAGAAATAAGCCACTGTCGCCACACCTGTAATTCCAGTGATTCCAGAGACTGAGGCAGGAGGATCACAAGTTTGACCCTATCTCAAAATAAAAAATAAAAAGGGATGAGGACATAGCTCAGTGTACCCCTGGGGATTCAATCCCCAATACTGGCAAAAAAAAAAAAAAAAAAAAAACCTACTATGAGACAGTCCCTGTTCTCAGAGAACACCAGGTCTGGCATTTCCTTTTTTTTTTTTTTTTTAACTTATGTCCCCTCCACCTCTTTCTCTCTTTCTCCTCCAATTCCTGTTCTCATATTTCCCCCAGGGGTTCTTTCCTGAGTGGGACTTAGGTGTCTCCTCCAAGAGTTCTCATGCACTGGTGATAATTAGGTCAACTGTGTTGGAAAGAACGTGGGTCTCATTTGACAGTGTTCTTGTTCAAGGAATCACAGAATTAAAATGTGGAAAGGGAACGTCAGATAATGAAGACGGGCTTATGATCCCACCCCTTCATCTCCCTTGGTACTGGGTCCTCTATGTTTCCTCCTAATTTGTTTTTCAATGAAGAGTTCACACTTGTTGATGGGTGCAATGGGAAAGAAAGGGGGGGGGAGGGAGAGAGAGAAAGGAAGGAAGAAAGAAAGAAAAGAAAGAGAAAGATAGAAAGAAGGAAAGTAAGTTATGTTAATATTAATAATTGCTAATACCATAATTCATAAAGTGACAGCTTCCCTTTACTGAACATCTGCTACATGATGGGCACTATACTCAGGGATTGAACCTATGGGTGCTCTATCACTGAATACCTCTTTTTTTAGACAAGTCTTACTAAATTGCTGAGGCTGGACTTGAAGTTGTAATCCTCCTGCGGCAGCTGGGACTACAGGTATATGCCCCCAAGCCTAGCATACTTGATACTTACTATATTACCTCACTGAATCCGCACAGAACTCTCTACTTACTACCCCACCCCATTTCACTAGAGAGGAAGAAATGTATAGAAAAATCACAGAACTACTATCAGGCAGCCCCTGTGCTCAGGGAACACCATCTCTGGAATTTCCTCCTCCATTGCTGGCACAGCCACTCCAATCCAGACAGGTCTCCCAGGAGCAATGGGGTAGGGCTGACAGGCAGCCAAGCAATCCTCCAAGAAACTACAGCAAACCAGCTCCTGGAGGTTCATTTTGTCAATACTAAGTATGACAACCCAACTTCAAGTGCCTTTCCTACGATTTAAAAGCAGTTCTACTTCCTCAAAGCATTACTATCCCCCTCCTACCTCCCCTTCTGCATCTCTCTATCCTAATCCCCAAGGACAGCCAAGGGCTGTTGGCGAGACAACTGTCTCAAACCTACAATCCCAGACCAGAGGTAAAGAGAACACTGGCAACCTTGCCAAGCCCCCAGAACAGTTTTTATGTGCTCCTTTTGATCATCTGTGAGATCATTTAAGAAAAAAGGACCATTTTCATTTCTGAGAGCCCCTTTGGAACAGAGTACAAACCTTGGAAGGTTACAGGGAACTTTTCCACAGGCACAGGACTTCCAACAGGGAAGCAGAAACCACAGTGCCCTTTGAGAAAACAACTCAAAACAAACAAAGGATATAGCCAGCAATGAAGATTAGTTCAACCTGGGAAGGCTCTCCTCAGGGAGAAAGAAGGGCTCCCAAATTAACCTAAATTCACAACCTATTGGTAGGGTCCAACTAGACTCCCCACTACCCAGGCTGGGCAGCAAACCTGTCTTGGCCAAGGGAACAGACTATTTTCTCTAACAAAGTAGTAAAGACTGTATTGAATTCTTGTTTTATCAGAGAGGGGAGGGAAGATATATGAGAGAAAGAGATGAAGGGAAATGGTAATTGAGAAATTGGAAAATCACATTAGAAAAACTGATGAAACCAGGTCCCGTGGTCATGCCTATAATCCCAGTGATTCCAGAGGTTAAGGCACTTCGTAAGTTCGAGGCAAGCTTGTAAAACTTAGTGAAACCTTGTCTCAAAATAAAATAAAAAGAGACTGTGGGTGAAGCTCAGTGGTAGAACACCCATGGGTTCAACCCCCAGTACTAAGGGCATGGGGTGGGGGGTGAAAAGAAAAGAAGATGGAGCCTGGCAAGGGAGTTCACAACCAGAATTTCCACAAAGAGACAGGCAGGAGGAGCACAAGTTCAAGGCCAGCCTTGGCAATTTAGTGAGATCCTATCTCAAAAGCAAAAAATAGAAATAAAAAATAAAAATTGCTGAGATGTATACTTCAGTGTCACAGTGCTCCTGGGCTCAATCCCAAGTACTGAGGAGGAAAATTTAAAAACCAACAGGAAAAAAAAAAAAAAACAGATGGAAACTGGGCTCAGTGGTAGACACCTGTAATCCCAGCAACTAGAAGGACTGAGGCAAAAGGTTCCCACGTTCAAGGCCAACATTGGCAACTTAGAAAGACCTTTTCTCAAAATAAAACACAAAACAGGGCTGGGGATGTAGTTCAGAGGTAGACTGGCCCTGGATTAAATTCCTAGTACAAAAATAAATAAATAAATAGATGGAGATGTGGAGATGAGTAGAGGGGTCTGAGATATGAAATAGGAAAATACGTCTGTGGTATTTATTTAAGACTATGTGTGGGGAGTTCTGTGAGCAGTGTGTGTACATCTGACACTTGCTGAAGTGACAGTCCTGCGTCTCTGCAGAGCCTGTGCCATGAGAGGCTCAGCAGTTGTGCCACACTCCAGTAAAGTGGCCGCTTTGCCTTGTCTCTCTCGGTAAATCCTTGCCAATAGCTCAGATGGAAAAGTAACCACTTAATTGAAAAGAAAGAGAAAAAGGTAAAGAAACATCTAGCTAGAAATGGAAAACAGAGCAGCAGAACCAAAATAATAGTTGGTAGTTGGGGTGGCGGGGGTGAGGAAGGAATGGCCCCAGGCTTTGAGAGAAGGGTCAGGAAGAAATAGGAAAGATCTGGCTTCATCTCTAAGAAACAGCCCTTTTCACTGGCTCTCTCTGAAATCAGGAGAGATTCCTTAGGAAATTGTCATGGCAAGGGTGAGAGCAACCTGACTAAATAAAGATGGAACTCATGAAAATTTGTAGTCTTTTGGCTTCTACTCAGCAAGACAGACAAATATTTCTAAATGATACAGGGCGGAAAAAAGAAGCACAAATTCTACATAGCAGCACAATTTGGGGGCAGAGAATTACCACAGATTGGACCCAGGGGCACTAAACCACTGAGCCCTAGACCAAGCCCCCCCCCCTTTTTTTTTTTTTTTTTGAGACAGGTCTTGCTAGTTGTGAGGCTGACCTTGAACTTATGATTTCTCCTGCCTCAGGCTCCAGAGTTTTGGGGATTATAGCCAGCCCCATCACTGCTGACTACAGTATAATTCATAAACACACTTCCAGCCCTCAGGCCATCCCAGCTTTCTTTCATGTAGAATCTTTTCAACAGCTCCATACCCAACAACTATGACTGCACTGAGTTCCTCCCTTTAAGCCAGGGCACTTGGATGAGCTCCAATACAAAAAATCCCAGAATCTTATCTTCCTTCACCTCAGTTTACCTCCACTTCAGTCTGGGTGTGCCCTCAAGACAGCATGAAGCCAATGGAATATAGACAACCTGTTATTAAAATAAATTTAAAAGATAAATAAATAAATTTTAAAAGGAGATCTAGGGTTCCTATTGTTATAGAAGAACCCAGGGTTCCAAATTAGTTCACTTCCAGCTACCTCAAAATCACCCCTTCATTTCCTTATAGCCCAATGGTCATCTTTTCAGTAACAATTAAGAAAAACCTACAACCCTTAGAATAATCTTATTACTTACAGAATGTTCTCAAAAAGTCAAGGTGAGGGGCTGGTGTTGTAGCTCATCAGTAGACCACTCGCCTAGCCCGTGTAAAGCCCTGGGTTCCATCCTCAGCACCACATAAAAATAAATAAATAGAATGAAGATACTGTGTCCAACTACAACTAAAAAATAAATATTTTAAAAAATAATAAAGGTCAAGGTGACTTTTCTCATCACAGGAATCTCATTGGCAAAGGCTGCCAGTTCCTCCAGAGACAGTCAGGGATCAAAATAGCAGACAAAATGACATAAACTCTCAAGCCTTAATTCATAATCTGTCATTGAAAGTCTTTTCCTACTCCCTGACACTTGAAATGTGTGAACCAGGCCTTTTGTCCCCCTCCTATTCTTAATCAAATTAATCTAGAAGGGCTGGGGCTGGGGCTGTAGCTCAGTGGTAGGTAAAGCCCTTGCCTTGCATGTGTGAGGCACTGGGTTCAATCCTCAGCACCACATGAAAATAAAGATATTGTGTGTCCATCTACAACTAAAAAAAAAAAAAACAAACTTAAAAAAAAAAACAAATTAACCTAGAAAATATTACAAAAGTCTTTTCCATTAAAAAAAATATTGCTTTAAAAAGTTATCATAAAAATAGCCAGGGATGGTGGCAAAGGCCTATAATCCCAGACTCTAGAGGCTGAGACAGAAAGATCACATGTTTAAAGCTGGCCTGGGAAACTTAGTAAGACCTGTCTCAAATTTTTAAAAAACAAATAATAATCTGCATCATGTACAACCAGAATGAGAAGTTATACTCCATACATGTGTAACATGTCAAAATACATTCTACCATCATGTATAACTAATAAAACAAATAAAAACTACAAAAAGTAAATAAATAAATTAAAAAAGGGCTGGTTGGGTTCAATGCCCAGTACTGGGGGGAAAAAAAAATCAAACATATAATAGATCTACACAGAAAGATACAAAATCACCTGGGGTAGGGGGTGGGGGGATGCGGGGGACAAGTGCTCAGGCCTATGAACCTATTACTAGATTAAATTATTTAAAGACCTCCATCTATGCTTACACCCATTCAGATCAGGAAAGGGATAGGCCAGTGGAAATCCAGAAAAGCTGAGACCTGTGAGTAAGCAGGTATGGCCCATGGAGGCACAGACCAAGGAAGGGCAGCTCTGACCCAGAAATGTACTGCCAGAGCCCCATGGCAGGATACTTCCTTTCTGTGGAGGTGAAGTCAGTGTCAGGCTCTGTCTTCCTCTGATTGCTCTAACAGGAGTGTCAGGTATATCCCTCTTTTTCAAATTACAAGCCCCAGTGGCCCCAGCCTGCTCCACCACAAGTCTTATGCTGTGCCCCAAATGTCATCCTTCCTATAATCCCAGTCACTTAGGAAACTGGGGCAGGAAGGTTGTAAATTTGGGTGGGAAACATAGGGAGACCCAGGCTCAAAATTTAAAAAAAAAGAGCTGGAGATGTAACTTAATGGTAGAATGCTTGCCTAGCATGCGGGAGGACCTGGGTTCAATTCCTCAGCACAATTTTTAAAAATTCTGTTCTTTTTTTTTTTTTTTTAATTTTTTTTTTTTTATTGTTGGTTGTTCAAAACATTACATAGTTCTTGATATATCATCTTTCACACTTTGCTTCAAGTGGGTTATGAACTCCCATTTTTAGCCCAGCTGGGAATGGAGCCACCATTTGACCCAGCTATTCCCCTTCTTGGTCTATTCCCTAAAGACCTAAAAAGAGCATGCTACAGGGACACTGCTACATCGATGTTCATAGCAGCTCAATTCACAATAGCAAGACTGTGGAACCAACCCAGATGCCCTTCAATAGACGAATGGATTAAAAAAATGTGGCATTTATACACAATGGAGTATTACTCTGCATTAAAAAATGACAAAATCATAGAATTTGCAGGGAAATGGATGGCACTAGAGCAGATTATGCTAAGTGAAGCTAGCCAATCCCTAAAAATTCTGTTCTTTGAGAACCCTTCTGAGATCTTTCCCTGATCAACAGAATCATCTTAAGAGTAACAACTTTCACAGTTTAGGCTGAAAGGACCCTGAAAATACCTGGGGGAAAAAGTCAGGATGATGGCTTAGACCAGCAGTGAAGAAGCTTAATCAAATATCAGAATCCTCTGAAGGACTGTCACAAATCAGATTGCAGGATTGCTGGCCCCAGAACTGGGGATGTGGCTCAGTAATAGAGTACTTTCTTCCCACATGTGAGTTCCTGCGTTGATCCCCAGCAAAACACACACACACACACACACACACACATTTCTGGCTGCATGCAAACCATGAGTTTATGATTCAGCAGGTTTTGGGTGGGCCTGAGATCATACACTTCTAGTAAGTTCCCAGATGAGCCTGATCTGGGAATCACACATTGAGAATCACTGGACTAGACCATTCAAATAATCCAGGATACAGAGTTGGGAGGCCAAAGACACTTTTTGTTGTTGTTGCTGTTCCCTGTGCTGAAAACTGAACTGAGGGCCTTATGCCTTCTAAGCACTGAGCTAGCCAGGCCCAGTGGTGTACACCTGGAATTCCAGCAACACAGGAGACTGAGGTAGGAGGATTGCAAATTTAAGGCCAGCCTCAGCAACTTATTAAGACTGTGTCTCAAAACAAACAAACAAATGGATGTGTAACTGATGTGATTCTGCAATCTGTGTATGGGGTGAAGGTGGGAGTTCATAACCCACTTGAATCAAAGTGTGGAATATGATATGTCAAGAAATTTGTAATGTTTTGAACAACCCACAATAAAAAATTTTAAAAAAATAAATAAAAAATAAAAAAAAATAAAAAATTTTCAAAGGACTAGGGTTGTAGTTCAGTGATAAAGTGCCCCTAAATTCAATCCCCAGTGCAGAAAAGAAAAACAAATGAATGAAAGTTAAAAGAAAAAGAAAATGAATAAAATAAAAAAGAAAACAAGCACCAAGGTATATCCTCAGACCAAAGATACTAAGATACTATCACTGAAAACCCCAAACAAAATCCTTCAAAAAGATAACCACCCCTCCCAATCTGAGTAGTGGTGAAAGCAAAACCCATTAGTTCAGCACCAACAACATGCCAGAATCTAGGCAAGCACTTGAGCTTACATTATCTAATTCTAAATGAATAGGGTAATGCCTAGGCTAAATGAATGGTGTGACTATAATGACAATCATTATAATTATCATCATTATTAAAATTAATGGGCCAATAAATTTTGATCAGAAGGATCAAGAGTAAATGACAAACACAAAAAGGTCCAATTACAGGATAGATCTGGGCTCAACTCTCTCCTATCCTCACTCTGAAGCAGAATGTAGAGGAGAGGAATTTAGCCAGTTATCTGGAAGAAAGCAACAAGAATTTCTGGAATCCCTTATCTTCTCTGCCAGCCCAAACACAGTTTCCTTAAGCTACTCAGTAAATCAAAGAATACACATTGAGAGAGGGGTGGGAAGTGAGGATGACAGATGACATAGGACTCTTCTCCCATACCCCTCCTAGCTGATGCCTGGAGCTGGCAGCCAGTGGGCAAAACCTTATAATCTGAGATCAATGATGTGGAGAGAAAACAGAAAGAAACAGGCAGGGTAGCTGTCCTCCACAAATCTCTGCATGAGTATGCAGTACCTTCAAGCAGGAGAAGACCCTAGGAAAAGGAGACTCAATAGAGTTGAAAAGAGATACTAACCAGGGAAGAAACAAGGTAGCCTGCTGACATAGAGGGGCAGGGCAGAAAAATCCTCACAGCAGTGCAGGGATAATTCCCAACCTGGTGTTGCTGTACAGAGACTCTCAGTGGTATGGGGTACACTGAATTGCTAAAAGACAGACCTAATGCAAGCCAAAAGATCTTCTGCCTCCCCGCTCCCTGCCCCCCCCCACCCAGTACTTGGGGACTGAACCCAGGGCTTTATGCATTCTAGAAAAGCACTCTTTTTATTTTGAATTTTTTGAGACAAGATCTTTCTAAATTGTTAGGGCTGGTGGTAAATCTGCAATCCTGCCTCATCCTTTGGAGTAGCTGTGATTACAGGCAAGTGCCACCATATCCAGCCAAAGAGCTACTTTAAATAACACTGATATGGGGCTGGGGTTGTGGCTCAGAGGTAGAGCACTTGCCTAGCATGTGTGAGGCACTGGATTCAATACTCAGCACCATATTTTAAAAAATAAAAATAAAGGTATTGTGTCAACCTACAACTAAAAACTAAATGTTATAAATAAATAAATAAATAATACTGATATGGGGCCAGTTCAACTACTGTTTGGTAGACAGTCCTAATATGGGCAACAACTGTCAAATTCTAGTCACAGAGTTCCAGTGGGACTGAGCATGGTGGCGTGTACCTGTAATCCCACATATTACATATGGGTTGGGGGTCTATCTCAGTGGTAGAGTGCTTGCCTTGCATGTCAGGGCCCTGGGTTAGATCCACAGCTCTGCAGGGGAAAAAAAGTCCTAGCAGTGGGCCCTCCTCCAGGACTCCAGAAAAGTAACACAGCAGGGATCCTTTGCTTCTAGAAACAGACACTACCTTCAAAAACCTTGACTATGCTTACCCTAGTATTTCATCTCTCCTCCACTGCCCTCCTCAGATCCAGAATTTTGATCCCTCCAATTCCAAAGGTTCTCAGACATATTAAAATGTCTTTGAAGAAGCAAGAAATCCTGGACTTAAAGAGCTCAAGAGGAGTAGGTAAGGATGGCTAGTAATACTAGAGATGTTTAGCCTGGGACGATGGGAGTCAACTATCTGAAGAGTTTTCATGAGGAAGTGAGATGGCACATGTTTTATGAGGAACTAGCTGAAAAAGGGTGAGGAAGTTCAGACAGACACTGTAAAAATTGTTTTTGTTTTGTTTTGTTTTGTTTGGGGGGGTGTGCAATACTGGGGATTGCACTCAGGGGTCCTCTACCACTGAACTATATCCCTAGCCTTTTTTATAGTTTAAGATAGGTTCTCACTAAGTTGCTAAGGCTGGCCTCCAACTTGTGATCTTCCTGCTTCAGCCTCCTGATTCTCTGGGATTAAAGCATGCTCCACCACATGTAGTGCTGGGGATCAAACCCAGAACCTTATACCTCACCCAGATAGTTCTCTAATGATTTATTATAGAAAAAAATGAGATATTTTTGTCAGAGGTACATTAATTCTTATCCTAAGCAATTTAGAAACAGTCTGTTGTGTCTGATATTATAACTGGCCTTACTCATTTGAACATAAATCCCACAAGATAACAGAACTCACTCATCTTATTCACCTCTGTTTCCTAAAACACACTGTCAGATCATAATACTCAAATATGTCAGTCAAATGAATATTTATTGAAACAAAGGACACAGTCCAATTCTTTATGAGAAATCTGGCTCTGTATATAAAGACATGTTTATTTTGTATCTAAATTATGAAAACTAGTTTGCTTAAGATAAAAATTAACAGAGCACTAACAAAAAAATGGCACATTTGTTCATAATAAATCACCTAGCCAGGTATGGTGGCACACACTTGTAATTGCAGCTACTTGAGAGACTAAGGAAAAAGGATCACAAGTCCAGGTCAGCCTCAGCAAATTAGCAAGCTCCTGTCTAAAAATACAAAATAAAACGGGCTGGGAATGTAGTTCACTGGTATGGTACCCCTGGGTTCAATCCCTAGTACCAAAAACAACAACAAAAAAAGGAGTAAATCATTAGTAGAACTAAATGATCACCTTCCACATTTTCCATGTTTCATATAAATGAAGTCTGCTAGATAGGAAAGTTATTTTGTTTTTTTATAATGACAGTTTCAAATGATAATTACTGGGTAGTTATTAATAGCTGAAATGTTCAACATATAAAAAAGCCATTATTTGGAGGGATATTTTCTGGTTTGCTTGTTAGTTGTTTTTGTTTGTTTGTTTTGCGTTTGTTTTTTGGTAGTGCTGGGGATCAAACCCAGGACCTTGTACATGATAGGCAAGCACTTAGCCACTGAGCTATATTCCCAGCCCCTAAAAGACCACTCTTTAACTTTCCATTTTAAAGTAATATGGTGTGGGCTGGGGATGTGGCTCAAGTGGTAGCGCGCTCACCTGGCATGTGTGCGGCCCGGGTTCGATCCTCAGCACCACATACAAAACAAAGATGTTGTGTCTGACGAAAACTGAAAAATAAATATTAAAAAATTCTCTCTCTCTCTCTCTCTCTCTCCTCTCTCACTCTCTCTTTAAAAAAATAAATAAATAAAAAATAAAGTAATATGGTGTGATATAAATATCATAATATACACAATGATAAAAATCCAAACTCTATACCTCTTTGGGAAATACTAATCTTAACATCAACCAACGGATCTAATACTTGAAAATGAAAAATGGACATATTTGTCATACTCCATATCAACCAACAAAACTTACTACACTTCCAGAATGGGATATACCACCATACATGCAGCCTATTTTCAAACTACATCTGTAACTTTTTCCAAAGATTCAGCAGTCAGCCAAGTTGTTCTCCTGTGTTGATGTTTACAAAATTTAGCCATTCATTTTTATTTTTTTTAATTTACTCATTCTGAATACTTAGTGCTGGAGTTACCTCTTAGGATAGAGTCCACAAACATGAGTGCTGCCCCTGAAACTCTAAAAATCCCATTTCAATAAAGCCAGTGATCCAGGTCTTATGAGGCACATTAACAACAGAACATTAATCAAGCATTATGAAAACGGCCTGTATGGAGAGTCTGTGAGCTCACTCCAACAACAGAAATATAGGAAAGAATTAACTCATTAAATAGATGTTTATGGAACAGAATGCTGAGCAGTACAGCATTCAGGCCATAGATAATTCACAAAAGGACTGCAAAGGGCTCATTTGCTTATACAAAATAGCATCTTTTATCTGATAACTCCAATATGCCATTTGACCAGAGGCTGTTTCTGTCGAGTTCCTAAATATGAGTAAAACTTGATGCCAATTTTCAAGAGTCCCCTCTTCTACTGGGCAGAAGGGAAAACAGTCAATGAGTGCTTTAACTGATTGTGACTTTGGGCCACTGATGGTTCTCTTTGCCAGGAAAGGGCCTCCTTGCAGTAAGGATGACAAGCCAGGGACAAGAAGATATCATACCACCACATTTATGGGGTGCCCCAAACTCCTCAAAATGCTTTCTGACTTCTGATCCCTCCATGGCTGCATGAGTGTACCTTAGTCACACAGAAAGGAGCCTGGCTTCTACTCAGCACATCACATGGTGCCTGAAACCTGGGAAAGTTTCGGTCAGCACAACAGACAAGCAGTCATGGCTCTGGATGTGACTGTAACCACAAGATCACTCTGATTCAGATTTCAGCTCACCAAGAAATTTGCCTAAGTACCTCACTTCCTCATCATTGGCGATCTATCTTCAACCAGCTTCTATTCCACCAGCTTCACGGGTCTACAACATACATATCTATAATGGAGAGGATGGTAGAAAACCCAGCACGCTCTCACACCCGGAGGGTATGATATGAGGTGGAGAGTTGATAACATGTCTCAAAAGTCTTAAAATTTTGCATACCCTTGAATACAATTCCATTTAGAAATTTATTCTAAAGGAATAATTTTGAATGTGGTATGTCATACAACTGAAAAAATGTTCAGAGAGACCCATGAGAAACTAGAAATGAACTAAATGTTAAAGGAACACGGTTAAATAAATTATACCATGTCCATTTAATAGAATTTAACTCTATTTGGCCATTAAAAATGATGCTGTGTTTCAACCTAGGTGCCCTAAAGAAAAATGTGGTATATACATGCAATGAAATATTACTCAGCTTTAAAGAAGAATGAAATTATGCCATTTGCCAGTAAATGGATGGAGCTGGAGAATGTCATTCTAAGTGAAATAAGCCAATCCCAAGAAACCAAAGGCTGAATGTTTTCTGATATGCGGATACTAATTCACAGTAAGGGTGGGGGCGCCTAGAGAAGAATAGGAAGGGAGGGGAGAGGGCATGTTGGTAGAAAGGAAAGTAAAATGAAACAGACATTATTACCTTATGTATGTGCTTCTATAACATATACAATCAGAAAAATGAGAAATTATACTCAATTTATGTATGATTTATTAAAGTACATAAATGTAGTCTACTATTATGTATAACTAATTAGAATAAATTTTTAAAAAGGAAAAAAAATCATACTGTGGGATGGGGGTGAAGCTCTATGGCAGAGAGCTTGCTGTTTGCTTAGTATATGTGAAGAGGTTCAATCCCCATCACTGGAAAAAAAAAATGCTATAAAGGATTAAAGACACAAAGTAACCTTATAAAATACTAAGTGAGTAAATAAGATTCCAAAACCTTCTGAATTAGGCACAGTGGCACACACCTGTAATCCCAGGAATTTGGGAAGTTGAGGCAGGAGGATCACAAATTCAAGGCCAGACTTAGCAATTTAGTGAGACTCTGTCTCAAAATAAAAAAATAAAAGGCTGGGGATGTGGCTCAGTGGTACAGCACCCCTGGATTCAATCCCCAGTACAGAGAAAAAAAAAAGAAAGAAAGAAAGGGGGAAAAAAAAAAACACTTCTACACTTCTGCAAGGTAACATCTCATTTTTGTTAAAAATATTCCATTTTTGCAAAACTTACAACCTGAAATGATGGACATTTTTTCATATATGTGTTGATTGACTGTATATCCTCTTCTGAGAAGTGTCTGTTCAGGTCCTTGGCCCATTTATTGATTGGGTTATTTGTTTTTTTGGGTGCTTAGTTTTTTGAGTTCTTTATATACCCTAGAGATTAGTGCTCTATCTGATGTGTGAGGAGTAAAAATTTGCTCCCAGGATGTAAGGTCTCTGTTCACCTCACAGATTGTTTCTTTTGCTGAGAAGAAACTTTTTAGTTTGAATCCATCCCATTTATTGATTCTTGGTTTTAATTCTTGCCCTATAGGAGTCTTATTAAGGAAGTTGGGGCCTAATCCCATATGATAAAGATTAGGGCCTACTTTTTGTTCTATTAGATGGAAAGTCTCTGGTTCAATTCCTAGGTACTTGGTCCACTTTGACTTGAGTTTTTTTCATGGTGAGAGAGATTTAATTTCATTTTGTTGCATATGGATTTCCAGTTTTCCCAGCACCATTTGTTGAAGAGACTATCTTTTCTCCAATGCATGTTTTTAGCATTTTTGTCTAATATAAGATAATTGTAATTTTGTGGGTTAGTCTCTGTGTCCTCTATTCTGTACCACTGGTCTACCAGTCTGTTTTGGTGCCAATACCATGCTGTTTTTGTTACTATTGCTCTGTAGTATAGTTTAAGATCTGGTATAGTAATGCCACCTGCTTCACTCTTCCTATTAAGGATTGCTTTAGCTATTCTGGGTCTCTTATTTTTCCAGATGAATTTCATGATTGCTTTTTTTCTGTTTCTATGAGGAATGCCATTGGATTTTGATTGGAAATGCAAATCAAAACTACTCTAAGATATCATCTCACTCCAGGCAGAGTGGCAGCTATTATGAAGACAAACAATAAGTGTTGGCAAGGATGTGGGGAAAAAGGTACACTCATACATTGCTGGTGGGACTGCAAATTGGTGCAGCCATTATGGAAAGCAGTATGGAGATTCCTTGGAAATCTGGGAATGGAACCACCATTTGACCCAGCTATCCCCTTCCTCAGTCTATACCCAAAGGACTTAAAATCAGCATAGTACAAGGACACAGCCACATCAATGTTTGGACACAGCCACATCAGTGTTTATATCAGCACAATTCACAATAGCTAAACTGTGCAGCCAACCTAGATGCCCTTCAGTAGATGAATGGATAAAAAAATTGGCATATATACACAATGGAATTTTACTCAGCAATAAAAGAGAATAAAATCATGACATGTGCAGATAAATGAATGGCACTGGAGAAGATAATGTTAAGTGAAGTTAGCCAGTCCCCCAAAAAAACAAATGCTGAATGTTTTCTCTGATATAAAGAAGCTGATTTATAGTGGGGTAGGGAGGGGGAGCATGGAGGAATAGACGACTCAAGATAGGGCAGAGGGGTGGGAGGGAAAGGGAGAGGGCAGGGGGTTAGCAAGAATGGTGGAATGTGATAGACATCATTATCTAAAGTACATGTATGCAGACATGAACTGGTGTCAACATACTTTATATACAACCAAAGATATGAAAATTTGTGTTGTGTATAATAAGAATTGTAATGCATTCCACTGTCATTTATTTTTTTAAAAAATCAATTAAAAAATTATAACCTGAAAAGTGTCAGTCAATCTGCTCAGGTTGCAATAATCAAAATATCATCGATTGGTGGCTTACATAACAAATTTTGTAATTTCTCAAATTCTAGGGGCTAGAGAATTCAAGATCAATGTGGCAACAAATACAGTGTCTGATGACAGCCCACTTCCTGGATTGCAGATGGTGTCTTCTCACGGTCTCCTCATATAGCCAAGACAGCAAGTTCTAGCCTGTTCCCCTTCTTATAAGGGCACTAATCCAATCACAAAGGTCCTCCTTCATGACTTCACCTAAACCTAATTACCACCTCCTGATACTGTCCACCTTGGGTTTGTGTTTCAACACATGACTTTTGCAAGGAACATAAACATGCAATCCATAACAGGAAAATACATACCAAAATGCTTTACAGTGGCTAGTTTAGGCAAGGGGAACTACTGGGGAGGCATATTTTTTTTTTCTATTGTCTTTTTAAAAATATATGTACAACATAATAAGATTGGCCTAAGTTGCTGAGGCTGATCTTAAACTTGGGATCCTTCTACCTCTGCCTCCCAAGTCACAGGGGTTATAGGCATACATACAGCATACCCAGTTAATACACTGGCTTTGAAGATTGCAGGAAGGGACTATGAGCCCGGGAAAGCCACAACCTCTTGAAGCTTGAAAAGGCAAGGAAATAGATTCTCTAGGAATTTCAAAAAGGGATGCAACTCTGCCTACACCTTGATTTTAGGTCCATAAGACTGGGTCAGACATCAGACATACACAACTGCATAATAAGTTCATGTGCAATTGGTTATTACAGTAATCCAAGACAATGTAGAGGGGTGACGATGTAGCTCAGTAGTTGAGCAATGGCCTAGCATGCACCAGGCCCTGGGTTCAATTTCCTAGCACTGCAAAAAGGTAAGGAAAAGGAAGGGAGGGAGGGAGGGAGGAAGGAAGGAAGGAAGGAATGAATTAGATAGTCTTGATTATTCAACAGTTGGAACCATTGTTCCCACAACAGCATAAAAAAAGACTTCTGCCTTGATTGAATCCAACCTTTCACTCAGTCGCAGGAACTACTGGAAAACAGGGCTGACCACTTCCTTACAAACATCCTATGGAGACCTTTCCACCTGTGCTGGACACGGTATGGGTGGGACACAAAGGACTATGTTAGAATATCCCATGATGTAGTAGAAGGAGTACCATTTTGGGAGTCAGGTAAAATTGGGTGGGTGAAAATCTCAGCTCACCAGACACAAGTAACCCACAGAGTCACAGTTTTCTCATTAGTAACAATGTAAAAATACCAACTTGACAGTATTGTGACCAAATATAAAGATTATATGCCATGTGTATGACAGCACCCTGCAGAGTGCCTGTCAGAGATTGGACACTTTATATGGCGGCAGCTATAATAATGACAATTACTAATAATCTATCTCATTCTGGGCCTCTGAGTAAGAAGCACTATGACCCTGGGTTCCAATATCCCAGGGCCTGGCTTCCTCTTATACCAAATGAAGAAAGCAGACAGCTCTTTAGCCATATCACTGCACAGCTCTGAGGATTAAAACAGCAATGGTTGGGGGGTACTGTGAAAAATACAAGCGCAACACAAGTGTAAAGCAGGACGTCTTCATTTCTATCAGGAATTCTCTAGAGTCCCCCATAAGTGCTGTCCTCCTCAGGATGCTGTGAGAAAAGATATTGTGTGCATATTTCAATTCAGATGCTAGTGGGTAGTAGCCCACCATTCTACCTGTCAAATATGAGGAAAGTGCTGAAGAGAAATTTTACAACATCTGAGAGTCTGATGGCCCGTGAAGCCATGAGGAAACCAACTGGACATTCTAGGCTCCCTCCCCAAAAGGAGACCAAACCCATCCCCTGATCCTGGCTGTCAGGAAACAACCATTCCAGTACACTTAGTTCATTATCAATGCTACCACCTAATTCAGAAGGTCCTTGGTAACTGTTATCTGGGGACAGTAGGTGCTTAAAAGGCTCCTGATACTGGAAACAACCTGGAGCAAACAGTGAACAAGTAAGAGCTGACAGAGACTTAATCTTTTTAAATGAGGGGGAAATTATGCAAAATGAGGTTACTTAAAATGTAAAATATTATTTGAAATGTGAACCATTTAGATTATATTGAAATTGCAGTAATTCTTGGCCCACACTAAGTTAATTCATCTTGATTTGTTGTAATTTTTGCAACATAACTACACAATAATATGACATCCTTTATTTCACCTCTGACTTTGACAATAATACTACTCAGAGGAGAATCTTTGCAAAAATTCTTTAAGGACTTCCCTTTGCTCAAATGGGTGTCTTAATATTCAAAGATATTCAAATCCTACTCTTTTGAAGTGGGTTTCTTGTCAGCATGTGGTTGTTTTTTCTCATCAATTATGAGTGGGTCTTATCCTGCCCAGTTCTCATTTGTCTGTAGAGAGGTGTGAACAGTTCCCCGGCATTCCTTTTATTGACTACCTATAATCCTACATCTTCTGCAATATTTGCATTTTACTCTGAAATATATTTGCATGAAATTTGCATCATATTTCCAGATCTGAAAGCATAAGACTGGCTGACAGGCCTTGAGAATGGACAAAAATAGATGTTGCTTTTAAGAGGAGAATGACCGAATGGGTACTGTTTTAGTTTTCAAATGGTGCATAATAAATGACCATAAACTTCACAGCTTAAAAGACACACGTTTATTATCTCCCAGAGTCAGGGGTCCAGGCATTGTTTACTGGGGTCCTCTGTTCAGGATCTTTTTGTGTGTGTGTGTGGGGGGGGGGGCCGTGCTGAGGATCGAACTCAACCACAGAGCCACATCCCCAGCCCTATTTTGTATTTTATTTAGAGACAGGGTCTCCCTGAGTTGGTTGGCGCTTTGTCTTTGCTTAGGCTGGCTTTTTTTGTGATCCTGCTGCCTCAGCCTCCCCAGCCACTGGGATTACAGTCTTGTACCACCATGCCCAGATGCCCAGGATCTTTTAAGGTTATAATCACAGTATCCACTAGGCTCTGTTCCCTTCCAGAGCCTGGAGTCCTGTTTCAAGTTCACACAGTTGTTGGGAGAATTCAGTTCCCTGTGGCTATAGGAGGGAGGTCCCATTTCTTTGCTGGCAGTCAGCAAGGGACCATTCTTGGCTCCTAGAAGCCCCTCTAGCCCCTTTCCACATGGCCTTCTCACAACATGGGACCATACTTCTTTGATGCCTGCAGGAGCTGCTCTTACTCTGTCTACTAAAACAGTCTTAAATAATATAATATAATATAATATAATCATGGAGAGGATTATATTTGGGCATGATGCACTGGGGGTCAACTTAGTGTGAATTCACCATCTGGTCTATTTTTATAAGTGATTGGCTCATGAGTGAATATGTTGTCAGTATGACTATTGTTGCTTTTCTAGCACCTCATAATTCAGAAACCCAGATCCTAAATACCTATATAACCCTGATCCTTATCTCCCAGATCCATCCTCCCCACTGCTATGGCTCCACTGCCAACATTCTAGACAGAACTAATGAAATGGAATCCAGTCTTGCTCTCCTCCTAATCTACCCTCTGCCCCTATGAGAGAGCAATCTGTAAAGCTCACTCTATTTCTCCTCTCCTAATAATTTGTAAGTAGCTCTCTACCACTAGCAGTTTGAGTCAAAGCTTTTTAGCAGGCAAATCAGTGTCTTCATCATTTATTTTTTAAGTCCTGGGAATTGAACCCAGGGGTACTCTATCACTGAGCCACATCCACGATGCTTTTTTATTTTTATTTTATTTTATTTTTTGGTATCAGGGATTGAACCCAGGAGCTTAACCATTAAGCCACATCCCCAGCCCATTTTTATATATTTTTTTTTGAGACAGGGTCTCACTAAGTTGCTGAGGCTGACTTTGAAATTGTGATCCTCCTGCCTCAGTCTCTCAAGTAGCTGGAATTACAGGTGTCCACCACCACACTGATCAATATTTTCTTCATAACTCAGACTATAGGATGTGTCACTGGCAACAGAAAACAGATGAATACATTATGGCTCAGAGAAGGTTATTCAACTTCTCTCTGTTTTGGTTTCATTGTCTCTAAAGTAAGAATAATAGTGAAACAAAAAGAAGCAAAACTAGACATATTATTACCATATCAATACAGCAATCATACTTCTTGGTATTTTCCCAAATGAAATGGAAATTTATGTCCACACAAAAACTTGCACACATGTTTATGGCAGCTTTATTCATAATTGCCAAGCCCCAGAAGCAACAAACATGTCCTTCAGGAGGTGAATAAATAAATAAACTGTGGCACATCAAACAATGGAATATTAATCAGTGCTAAAAAGACATGAGCTATCAAGCCAGAAAAAGACATAAAGGAAACTTAAATGCACATTACTAAATGAAAAAAAAAAAAACAATATGAAAAGACTACCTGCTGTATGATGCCAACTATATGACATTCTGGAAAAGGCAAAATTATAGAGACTGCAAAAAGATCAGTGGTTGCCAGGGGCTGGCAGGGGCGGGGGTGGTACATGAGAGAAGATAACTAGGCAGAGCAGAGGATTTTAAGACAGTGAAAGTGTAGTACACTTTATTTCTTACTTATTTTTGTTTGCAGTACTCAGGATTGAACCCAGGGCCTCACACTTGCCAGGTAAGCACTCTACCACTGAGCTATATCCCTAGCCCTTCTTATTTTTTAAGACTGAGTCACACAAAGTTGGCCTCAAACACCTGATCCTCCTGTCTCAACATCCTATCACTAGGATTATAGGCATGCGCCATTGTTGAAATGAACTTTGAAGCTGGGCACAGTGGTGAATGCCTGTATTTCCAGCAACTCAGAAGGCTGAAGCATTTAGATCACAAGTTCCAGGCCAGACTCAGAAACTATGCAAGACCCTGTTTCAAAACAAAAAACAAAAAGGAGGGTAGATGTGGCTCAGTGGTACAGCACCCCTGGATTCAATCCCCAGTATTAAAAAGAAGGAAGGAACGAAGGAACGAAAGAAAGAGAGAAAGAGGAAAGAAAAGAGAAAAATGAACGAGCTTAATGAATACAGACCAGGCAGGCAGGAAAGAGACAGTAGAAATTCCAGAAAGAAAAAAAAAATGTATAAAGACAGAAGAGCTAGGCAAATAGGACACTACACATTGAAAGACAGTATGTAACTCATTGGCCAGAGAACTGGGTATCTCTGGCAATGATACAAAATGACTTTGAAGAGGCACAGTGAAGCTAGACCAGGGAGCCCCCTAACCACCAGCTGAGGACTCCGTATTCATTCATGGGCAATGGGGAGCCACTGAAGGTTTTCCAGCGAAGACAAGAGAGATTTTAGTAGATCCAAAGGTATGCTGTGTGGACAGGAGGAGCCCTCCCTCCAGCTCTGCTTATGCACAGTTGTCCTCTGCAAGGACAGATGCATGCATGACACATGCATACAGTGGCCCTGCATGTGCATTGCTCCTCTCCAGGAGCAAACACAATGGATTCTTTTCCTTCTTTTTTGTTTGTTTTACTTTTTTTCAGTACTGGAGATCTCTTGCATGCTAGATAAGCACTCCACCAATGAGCTACACCCCCAGCCTAAGGACACTAGATTCTTAAAGAAGCTGTCTGAAGGGCTGGAGTTGTGGCTCAGATGTAGAGTACTTGCCTGGCAGGTGTGAGGCAATGGGCCTGATCCTCAACACCTCACAAAAAATAAATAAATAAGACAAAGGTATTATGTCCATCTACAACTAAAAATTTTAAAAAAATAATTAAGAAAAAGAAGTTGTCTGAGTATTTGAGTATCCACCATGCAATTAAATGCAGGGTTCTGGGAATGGGTTTCTTCAGTGAAAATCATAAATCAATATGACCTCTTTCAATAAACAATCCAATTACCAGCTCCTCATGGGCCCCTCAGTAGCGTGCAGTTGTTCAGTTTAAAGGCAGTCAAATTCTTACTTAAATTAAGTGTCATCCCTGCTAAATGAAGACCAGATGTGCAAACCAGCAAAGAAATCTAATCAGGTTTGGAGTAAGGATTTCTGTAAATGAGAAACCTGTGGGGGTGAGGGGGAACCTTGGTCAGGGGATAGTAGGTTCTAAGGAGAACAATCCAACTGGGGCCCCAAATCAAGTCAGGTCACTTGGCGAGGAAAGGCTGAAAGCAGCCCCAAATTCTTTCCACAGAGGATCTTCATCTGGAAGCAGCCTCTGATATCTTGTGAGGCAGTTAGAATTCCATCACTCAAAAATCCCAGCCAAGGGAATCAGACCTTTATTTTAATCTTCAAGTTCCTGCCCAATTCCTGAAGTGGGAGAGAATCTTTTTAAGACTCACACCAAACAGGACCAACCCAATGCAAAGCAGGTGGTTTGGGCACTCAAACCTGAACGAAGACTGCAATGCAACCCTTACTGCCTCTGCCCTGTAAGCTTCCTATTCAACAGGGAACAGAAATTTATTACACCATAGAAAGAATACAGAAATTTTGAAGCCTCTCTTTTATGTATCATCTAACTCTTTCTACCCGACCACCAATCCCCATAGTGGGGATTGAACCCAGGAGTGCTCTACCACTGAGTTACATCCCTAGCCCTTTTTGTTCTTTATTTAGTGAGAGAGAGGTTCTCACTAAATTGCCCAGGCTGGCTTCAAACTTGCACTCCTCCTGCCTCATCCTTCTGAGTTGCTGGGATTACAGGCTTGTGCCACCATTCTTTGCATCTAAGTTTTTCAATGGAGGAAGGGAGGGAGGGAAGAGAAATGGTAAGGAAAGGGAAAGGCAGAGAGGCGAGGGACAGAGAAAAAGTGTTCAAGAACAACCCTCCCTCCTGCCCATGAGCCTCAGTACAGTGACAACTCCTACGTCGCTTGCACATGATTTTCAGGCCTTTACTCTTCCAAGAGATCAAGCAACCGCTGCCAGAGACCCTTCTCTCCATGCAGCCTGACCCTATTCATCAGCTCTTTCTGTACCTGTACCAACTGATGTCACAAAGCTTGGCTGAGGACCCAAGACAAACAGGTTGGTTTGGAAGTCCATACCTGAGCAGTCTGGCTTAATCAGCAGCTCAGAGAAGGGTGGAAGGCCCGGGACTGGTTTCAACAGGATGGAGCAAAGACTACTGCTGGTTCCATGCAGGAAGAGGCCCAGGAAGAGAGGTGAGGCTGTGCTATGCAGTGTCTCAGAAGCAGAGAATCCCAAACAGGATGATAAAGTGGTGGTTTTTTCCTTTCCTTTTCTTTTCAGAGGATCAAATCCAAGGACACTCTACAATACAGCTTCATCTTCAGCCTTTTTTTTATTATTATTTTAATTTTGAGACAGGCTCTCCCTAAATTGCCCAAGCTGGCCTCAAACCTCAGCTTCCTCAGCTTACCTAGTAGGGGAGTAACAATCTCTATCTGCTTTAGAGAGACAACCTAGCAGGCAGGAGCCCAGGTTCTGGAGAAGAGGTGAGCTTAGGCAAGTTGTGCAAGCATTTCTTGAACAACTTGAATTCGAGATTTGCTACAAGCAAAATGCTTAGAGAAGCACTAGTGATCTAACAACTGACATTGACACAGACATGCTATATCACTAGTACTTCTGAACTAATAACCTGAATTCTGATGTGGTTCATCAGTGTCACCCAAGAAATGAAACTGTTTCTTCCCTGTACTTTCCTTGTTTTTTTCATGAAGCAACTTTTAGGCTCATATCTCTTTAAAAAAGAAAAAATCTGAGGAGTTATCAAGCAAATACACACACACACACACACACACACAAAACTGACAGGAGTGGTGGTAAAACCTTGTAATCTCAGCAATTCAGGAGGCTAAGGTAAGAGGACCTCAGGTTCATGTTCAGCCTGGGCAACTTAGATTAACCCTATATAAAAATAAGAAATAAAAAATGAACTGGGGATATAGCTCAGTGGTAAGGCACCCGTAGGATTAATAAGAAAGAAAGAAAGAGAGAGAAAGAAAGAGAGAGAGGAAGGAAGGACAGACTAATACTCTACATTTTTTATTTTGAAATGATCTCACTAAGTAGCCTACAATGGCCTCAAATTTGTGCTCCTTCTGTCTCAGTTTCCCAAGTAACTGTGATTACAGGTGTGCACCACAATGTCCAGCTCAAAATAAACCATTTAGAAAAGGGATGGGAATATAGCTCAGTGGTAGAGCACCTGAATTTAATATCCAATACCACCAAAAGAAAAAAAATAGCAACTAGTATACATCCAGAAGTATTAAAAATGCTTTATCTTCCAGCTCCTCCCAAGCCAGGATAAAGAAAAGATCCACTTGGGTTAACAAGTGACAAAAGTAAGCAACAAGAGGATAGGATGCTGTCAACAAGGCCGCGATACCAAGCCTGGGTTGAGCTGCTCAGGAAGTGCCTCTTCCCCAGAGAGGCTGTCAGTGGTCAGGTAGAGGGCGGTCCCAGGGGTCCACATGGAAGCAGCAGCTCACAGCAAACACAGGGGCAGGAGGGAAAAAAGTCTAGGGGCTTTGGGGAGGGATCAGCCTGCTTCAGGGCAAGAAGGGGAAATGGGCTCCCATAGGGAAATGAGTCACATGTGAACCTTGGAGCCAGGAGCAGGTGATGAAGTCACTCAGGACGTATGTCTTGGGCAAGCAAGGAGCAAAACCAGGACTCTTCCAGCCCAGGGCCAGGTTTTTCCACTATGCAGGCCTGAGTCTCAGATAACTAGAGGAGAAAGGAGAAAAAGATCTTGGCATGACTGTTTTCATAGGATAAATCCAGGATTTAAATAGGCACCACCTATTTAACCAGCCCTAGGGCAATGAGAAGAAGAACAGTGGCAAAACAGAGTGCCAACTCTTCCCAGGATGGTTAGTGGCTAAGGAGACGGTGTGAATTGCTAATATCACACTAACGAGGGTGATTTCCATGGTTAGACAGCAGGGTTCAGCACACTGTAGAGAAGTGATCTGTCATTCCCACAGCAAGCCACAGTGCAGCTAATACCTCCCCAGGGAGTGGGGAGACAGTGCAGCCAGGGAGCCTGCGGAGCAGCAGCTGCCATACTATCTTGTGCACTGATTAAATGCCAAAGGGCTGGGTGCTGTAGGGAATAGCAGGGACAGCAGCTCTCTTCTCTACAGGTTTTCCATCCTTACGAGCGTACCCAACTCATTCCCAGAGAAACACCTCCAAGTGGGGGACTTTCCATCCAGTAAGTATCCTCACCAAGGAGGTCTGTGCTGCCAGTTCTCACTGCTGCATCCAGCTGCTACCTATCAGCACAGGTACTTGATAATTTGCAAAGCTTTCTATGAAGTATCTCATTTAACTCTCATAAAACAGCCACTAGGGTAACAGGGCAGAGGGAGACCCTCACTTTATAGGTGGGAAGACTGAGATTCAGAGAAATTAATATGCCCAAAGACACAGTGTTGGAGAAGGAAAATAAAAGGACTTCCATTTCCACGTCAAGAATCATTCAGGACAGATGCAGTGGGGCACGGCTGCAAGCCCAGCAACTCAAGAAGCTGAGAGTCAGGGCATCACAAGTTCCAGGCCAGCCTCAGAAACTTAGTAAGACCTTCAGGAACTTAGCTAGACCCTGTCTCAAAATAAAAAGGGCTGGGGATATAGCCCAGTGGTACAGCATCCCTGGGTTTAAGCCCCAGTACCCCACCCCCAAAATTATTCATAAGGAGATATGCAACAAATGACAGTGTCCCGGGATAACTGAGAAAGGTTTTCCTCTAGCCATACACGTTAGGGATGTAGAGGGAAGGTGTGAACATCCACTGGGTATTTATTAGGGCCAACCATGCATGGTGCTAAGGACCTGACACCATTATTACATTTTAATTCCAACAGGAGTGATATCTTCTCTATATTACAGAAAAAGAATAAGCAGTTCAGCAATTCGCCCCTTGGCTTTCAAGATGATTGTCACAGTCTTTGCCCTCAAGGAGACAAATGCATTGTGGCAAATGCAGAGACATAATTCTCTATAGATGGTAACATAAAAGAAGGGCAAGCTACTTTGCAGGCAGCAGGGAATGCTTCTAAAAGACATGAAAGCCTGAACTAGCTCATGAAGGACAAGAGGTTGAGCTGAATCCCAAGGAGACACACTTGAGCCACCCTGAGGAGGGGGTGCTTCCCAGACAGCAGGAAGAACAGAAATAAAGGTGGGTCCCAAGAGGGCACATACAGGCACAAGGAACTGTGCCAGACAGAACCCCATAGACCTTGCTCAGAGTTCAGAATCCAGGATTTAGTTGATGAACATCCCCAAATGGTTTTAAGCAGGACAGTGCCTTACAGAATTACCTCTAGAGGGCTATGGCAGATGTCCATATGATAAAATAGCAGGGGCCTCCACTTGGAGGGCGGAGAGGGAGATACACATTTGAGAAATATTTTTAAGGCAAATCATGCGGGGTTTAGTGACAGAGAATAGTCTAAAGTAACCCTGAGGTTTCAAGCTTATATTCTTGGGTGGGTAAGATGTCTTCCAATGAAATAAAGAGACATGAGAAAAAACATAGAGGAGAAGGTTCAAAGCAAAGACTAGGCACTGCAGAAATGATGAATTCTGTTTTTGACATATTGAATTTAAGGTGTCTTTTGGGACATCCAAATGGGGGTGTCACACAGGATATATGAGTCTCAAGCTCTAAAAAGAAGTTTATAAAATCAAATAACGACCTTATTTACATCTCGTGCTCTGCACTGCCTGGCAGTGTTCCCAGACTGAAGAGAGGTACAATCCGGGACATGAATGCTGCTGCTTGTGATAAAGCAAGAGTAGTCAGGATGCTCTCGTGGGATGCTGGACCAGGAGTCAGCAGCCTGGACTCCAACCTCTGTCTTCATACTACAACCACAACATGTTCACACTCTGGAGTAAATCCTACATTCCCCACTTACCAGCTCTGTGAGCTAAAACAAGCTATTTAACCTCTCTGGACTCAGTTTCCTATCTATAAAATGGGATGATAATATCTATGCCACACAGAGTTGTTGTGGGGATCAACTAACATAATACCTCTAAAATGCTCTGCATGGAGCTTGCCACAGTAACACAGCACAGCGCAATCCTGATCCAACTCTGCTTGGTACCAGGAAAGACAATGACTATACAATTAGTTTGAGCAAGACATTTCACTTCTGTGAGCCTTACTATAAAACAGCCATAATATTTGCCTTTATGGATTACTAGAGACTAAAAGATAACAAGATATACAAATTCACTTAAACAATCGTCAAGTGCTACATAAGTAACAAATGGGGCCTTCTCAGCAAGGAGCAAAGAAGTTTGTCCTCTTGGAAGCTGAGTTTTCAATGTACCATGCTAAAGATGCTTCCTTCATGGCAGCACATCCTGTCCTAAGTATGTTGTTTTGGGTCCCAAGAGGAAACCAGTAAACTGCACATCAAAACCTATGTAATGTGCTAAGTACATAATGTCACAGAAGAAATCCTTTTCAGCCATACAAAGGCATGAATAACCCTGAAAACATGCCTAGTTGAACAAGCAGATATAGGAGAAATATTAAAGAAGACTTCACCTTTGCAAATCTCTAGAATAGGTAAATTCATAGACACAAAAGGCACAACAGAGATTTCCAGGGCTAGGGGAGGAGGGAGGTACCATTATAGAGTTTATAGCAGGGGTGACGAAAAGGTTTGGGAATAGAGAGTGATGATGGGTACAAAGCATTGTGATGTGTTTAATCCCTACTGACAAAATGGATAAAATAATTTATTTATGTAAAGCCAAGAAATTCATCAAAATAAGGAATAAATGTTCAGCACTACCTGTTGCAGATGCCCGGAATATGATCAAAGAATACCTAGAGGCTGATTAGTGTAGCAGCAATGAACTAGCGCTCTGCATCTCCTCCTCCTGCAATGGATAAACACTGATGGTTTCAAAAGCCCCACCACCACCACCAAGCTCTAAGTGGGTCAGTGCAGAAAACTGTGGAGTGGGTAGGGAATATTCAAATGTTCCTATAGAAACTCAAGGACATTATTTCTTACTCTTGATCATAAAGGGTTTTAATAAAATAGGCATATGTTTGACTTTGATAACAACTCTGGGTTATTAACAGCTTTGCCCCAATTTACAAATCATTCCTCAATCACTCACCTCAGGAACAGAACTAAATTCATTATACTGAGTGATTTTTCAGTCTGGTGCAAATTCAGGGAAAAATCAACATATTTGCTCAAGTGTGTTCAGGTATTTAATAGGTTCTTAGATTCTCTTGAAGTGTAATTCCTGGGAATTAATTCCTAAAAATAATCTTCCATTCTCCTTCAGGCACCTATGTCTCCATTCACTCTAAGCTTCTGGCTATTCCTTGAACCTGCAAAGTTTATTCCCACCCCAGGGCCTTAGCACTTGCCAGGTCCTCTGTCTAGAATACTCTTCCTCAAGATTCCTATAGCTCACACCTCTTTCATTCATATCTCTAACAGACCTAAGTGTCACCATGACACAGAGGCCTTCCCCAACAGCTCATATAAAAAAATAACCCACCCCCCTAACTTGTGGCATGGTCTAGTCTCATGCCCTGCTTTACTGTTCTGCAGGAAGTCACATGAAATACCATAATATGCTTAAGTCTCTTCCTCCATCTCTTCAAACCACCAAAATAAAATAAGCTTCATGTGGACAGGGATGCTGCATCCCCAGAGCAGCAATATTAAAACAATATTAACTCAAAAACAGAATGAGGTTGGATGTGGTGGTGCACCCTGATAACCCCTGATACTCAGGAAGCTGACACAGAAGGATCACAAGTTCCAGCCTGGACAACTCAGTGAGACCCTTTCTCAAAACTGTGTGTGTGTGTGTGTGTGTGTGTGTGTGTGTGTGTGTGTGTGAGAGAGAGAGAGAGAGAGAGAGAGAGAGAGAGAGAGAGAGAGATACTGGGGATTGAATCCAGGTGTGCTTTATCACTGAGCTATATTCCTAGTCCTTTTTATTTTTTATCTTGAGATAGGATCTCATTAAGATGCTGGGGGTCTTGCTAGTTGATGAAACTGGCCTAGAATTTGTAATCCTCCTACCACAACCTCCTGGGTCACTCAGATTACCAGCATGAACCATGGTAACCAGCTCAAAATAAAATTTTTAAAAGAGCTGGGTTGTAGTTCAGTAGTAAAGCACTTGGCTAGCAGACATGAGGCCCTGTGTTCACTTCCCAGTACCAGAAGAAAATGAAAAAAAAGTCAATACACTTTTTTTAAATAAGTGGGTAAAAAATTAATTAGGGGCCAAGTGGTACATGGCTATAATCCCAATAACTCAGGAAACTGAAGCAAGAGGATTGCACAGTCGAGGCCCAACCTGGACAACTTAGAGAGACCCTGTCTTAAAATTTTTTAAAAAAGGGCTGGGGACATTGCTTAGTAGTACAGTACCCCTGGGTTCAATGCCTAGTAACACAGACACACGCACACGCACACACACACACACACACACACACACAAAGCAATTGCTATCAGTTTATCAGTCTTTATATTGATAAGGATGCTTTGCCCAACTATCTCTGAGAAAATACTGATTTATTTCCTTCAGATGAGAAAACAGCCATAATCATCCTATCACACAATGCTCAATCCACATCAAGTGTTTTCTAAAGTTTGGTAAAGTTGAATCCCCTTTTAAAAAAAAGTGTTTGAATGAATAAACACTGCATAGTATACCAATACTCCAGAATATTATTCAGAAAAAAAAAGGAAATGAAGTACTGACCCATACCACAGCATGGATGAACTTGAAAACACAATGCCACGTGAAAGATATCAGACACAAAAGACCACATATTATATGAGATCCATATAGACAAGATGTAGATTAGTGGTGGCCTAGGGCTGAGGGCCCAGGGACATTGGGAGATGACAGATTAGAGGTGCAGATTTGGTTGAAGTGTAGCTCAGTGGTAGAGTGCTTGCCTAGCAGTCAATCCCCAGCAATGCAAAAGTATAAAAATAGAGGTGCAGAGTTTCATTTTGGGGTCATGAAAATGTTCTAAAATTGATTGTGGTGATTGATGCATAAACTACGAATATATACTAAAGCCCACTGAATTGTATTCATTAAATGGTTAAATTGTACAATATGTGAACTGTATCTCAATAAAGCCATTGCCGACAAAGGGCTGGCAAATCATTTAAATATGGAAAACATAAAACTAGACATAAACTACTTATACATATAGGCTTTATACAAATTTATAAGTTAAACACAAATTAAGTAACCAATAAATTCAAATAAAGTTCTAATGTCAGGGAAGACATTTTTTATAAAACAAAATATCACTACTCTCAACAGGAATAGGGCAGTAACCTTACCTAATTCTCTGCCCCACCCCCAACTACATACTAAGAATTGAACCCAGGGACTTTATCAATGAGTTACATCCACATTTTTTTTTTTTTTACTTTTTAAATTGAGGCAACATTATATTAAGTTGCCCAAACTGGCCTTAAATTTGCAATCCTCCTGCCTCTGCCTCCCGAGTTTTTGGAATAATAGGCCTATAACCACCACATCTGGCCTTTCCCAAATACTAAGGTGTAATGCTCAGAATTTCAAACAACAACAACAACAAAAACTGAAAGTAATCAGAACAAACACCATCCATAAACAACTCAAGCAGTTGCACCATGTGACTATGTATCAGCTCTGCCTACAGTACACACACCATGTGCCAAATCCACTTTTCTGCCACTTTCCTCTATTCCAAGTACTATAAGGTCTTAACCCATAACTCACGACTGTGCAAAAGCTAGGCATATGCCTCAGGCCAGGTATTCATTACATACATAGTAAGAACCTTCCTAAACTAGGTGCAATGGCACATGCCTGTAATCCCAGCACCTCAGGATGCTGAGAAAGGAGGATTGCAAATGCAAAGCCAGCCTCAGCAACTTAGTGAGGCCCTAAGCAACTCAGCAAGACCCTGACTCTAAATAAAATATTTAAAAAGACTCGGGTTGTGGCTCATGGTTAAGTGCCTCTGGGTTCAATCACTAGTAAAAAAACAAACAAACAAAAACCCTTCCTGTTCTTCCTTTCTTCCCTGAAAGGGCATAACAATTACAAAAGAACTATTTGGTGCCCACAGAAGCAGATACAAGCAAATACAATTTTGGAGGATAAAAATCAAATGACACTGCTCAGTTACAAGATGGCGCTTCCAACGGTCCAGAATAGGCTTACTTTGCTTTCCTTGTATTAGGATCAAAAGAAAACGCAATGTTTTAAAATTCTTATAGACAACTCTCAAATCTTAAAATCCGTAAATTCCAAGAGAGCCACAGAACCCATTTTGAGAAACACTAGTCTACAGACTGGTTAAAGAAAATAAGTACTTGGCCTCAAAGTGAATAAATGTCTTGAATAATAGCTAACTTTTATCAGGTGCTTACGTGTCCTGGTAGCCAACTTGTATGGTTTCCTGATTCCCCTGTTCTTGCCCAATACACAGTAATTAGGAAGCAAAAGAACCATTATTTATGGTGTGGAATCCACGTGCCAGGTACTTCACCCACATTTAACTGTAAAATCCATTTGCCAAAAAGATATTATCTCATTTTAATATTTTATTTGATATTTTATTGATGATTAAACGAAGATGGATGGGTTAAGAATTTTGTCCAAAGCCACTCAGCTAATAGAAGGATTGGGGTTTGAACTTAGTTCTTTTTGATTCTAATACTAGAGCGCCTTATTAAAGGGTGGTATCTTTCCAATTCCTGCTAGAAGCCTAATGCTCTAGCCCCATTGTGGAAGGTAAAATAATCCCCCCCCCAAAGGTGTTCATGACATAATCCCCAAAACCCATGAATGTTACTTTATATGACAAAAGGATTTTGTAGGTGTGATTAAATTAAGGACACTTAAGTTAAAAAACGAAGGTGGGAGGAGGCTTCTCTGAATTTGGGCAGGAGGCAGTCACAAGGGTCCATATAAGTGAAAAGCACAGGCAGGAGAGTTAGGGGATAAGACAGGAAGCAAGGGTCAGAGGGATATGAAGATGAAGGGAGCCAAGAAGCAAGGGATGCAACAGACTCTAGAAGCTCAAAAACCCAAGGAGCAGCTTCTCCCTTTGCGCTTTCAGAAGGAAAGCAGCCCTGCCAACCCCTTCAGATTAGCCCCATCTCAGACTTTTGACCTCTAGAACCATAAGATAAAAGAGTTGGTGCTGTTTAAAGCCACAACCTTGGAAGTAATTTATTATAGCAGCATAGTAAAGTAATGAGGCCTTGCCAACACAACGAGCAAGAAATTGGTCACAACTCTTCAGAGGTGGATTTGTCAACTCTGAACTTCAGACAGAACAATTAACACATTTTACCCCAGTATCCCATGTGCTATATTTGCCAAATGTTCTATTTATAGGATGGCTTATATATGTGAAAGATACTATATTGTCCTATTTATAGGACAATCTATTTTCATCCTTAATGATAAGAAAGGATACCTTAGCTCCAGATTATGATTTCCAACCCATTTGAATGCACCTGTGTCAATCTCATTGAAATATTCACAGGACTGAAAACTCAGACCAGTGGAGCAGAAAAGGGGAATCAGGGAAGGGAAGGGGAGAGGGAGTGGGCTACTGGGGAATGAAAGGGACCAAATTACGTTATATGCATGTGTGAATATGTAACAACAAAGTCACTGCTGAGTATAATAAAAATGCACCCAAAACTTATATTAAAAAAAAAAAAAGAAAAAGAAAGAAAACTTGAGATTTAATGGGTTAAAGACAGAGGAGTAAAGGGTGCTGAGTGACGACAGCCACCTTGGAGAAAGTTCTAAAAAGGGACAGAGTGACTTTGGGACAAAGCCTCCAAACTTTCTCAGCTGAATGTGTGGAGAGAGGCCGAGGCCCACTGCCAGGGGAAGGACAGAGGCACACAGACAGAAGGCAGCTACAACTCTAGTTCTTGCGTCCACCCAGCCAGCCGTCCCTGGATTGCTCCCAGGAGCATTTCATCCAAGGTGTCCAAGAGAATTTCCAGAGTCAGGGCCAGGGATGTAGCTCAGTGGTAGAACACTTGCCCCGCATGCTGGAAGCCCTGTCAATCCCTGGTACTGCTGAAGGGTCGGGGGGAGTAAACAGAGTCTTTTCTTTTTTTTTTTTTTTTCCCCCATATTACTGTTTTCCTTGAGAGAAATTTCTGGAATAGTGTACAATACTGGAAGGGAGCTGCAGGAAAGGAAGGACTTGGCCAATTCCTGGTCACCAAACCATTCTGTTCAAGGCCATGGACCAATGCCACTCCTGAAAGCCACATTGGTATAATCAAGTCATGTTAAATAGGAAACTCTGGTACCCAACTGCACCATTTTGGAAGCTATTTGCAGCATAGACAAGAGCATGCCCATCCCACATCCAAAAGAGCCACACAGGAGACTAAAGCTCTGAGTGTCACCTGGCCACTAGCACAAAGCCCTCCAGTGTCACACCTGCACAGGTTTCCAAGAAGGCTGTATCACATTCTACTGCAGGGATTTGTCCCCTGCTTTTTCCACGGCCAGCAATCTGGGCATTAGCCACCAGGACAGCTGTACCCTTTAACACACTGCAAGGTAAAAGAGGAAGTACCTGCTGACAGTCTGGCTCCATCAACCAGCGCTAGGCCAAGCTACAGAACTGGTCCAGTCTGACTTCAAAACAACTCAGTGACACTTCCCTTGGTTTCACTGCCTTATAGTCACATGGATATCAATAACATCAATTTACTCACTCAGTTGTAACTTGCCAGGTGTTGTGGCACATACCTATAACCCCAGCAATTTGGGAGGCTAAGGCAGGAGGATCACGAATTTAAGGCCAGCCTCAGCAACTTAGTAAGACCCTGTCTCAAAATAAAAAATATAAAGGGCTCAGGGTGTAGCTCAATGGCAGAATACCCCTGGGTTCATTCCCCAGCACCACAAAAAATAATAATCATAATTTGCTCAGTCATTCAACCAATGTCTACTGAACATAGACAGGCCATGTGCCAGACACTGGGAATATAGTTGCTCCTAGTGCCACCAAGGGAGGACTGTAGTACCTCAGCAAAAGAGAGGACACGATGACCTATTCAGGGAAACCTCCCCAAGAAAGGGGTGTTTGCACTAAAACCTGAAAAAAGATACTGGCTGGAAAGAGTATCTAGATGAGGCAGCTCAATATTTCTCTGAATATTTATCTGCATTTATGAAATGCGTTGAAACCCAAAGGAAGGTATAAGAATGATACCAATGAATATAAATAGCCCTTTATGGTTTATAAAGCATTTTTTCACCCATTATCCCAGATTCAACAATAGCACCAGAGAGACGAACAAGAAGTGTCATGCTCTCTCTTATAAATGAGAGAACTGAGATGAACAGCAGCTGATGCCTCACCAATGTCACTCAGTAAGTCAAGGAGAAGACTCAACCCCACTCTCATTACTCCTCACTGCCAGCTCTTCTGATGACACAGCACAGCCTTCCCAAGGAAGCTGAGAAGTGAAATGACAGCAGCTGGTATTAAAACCTGGGAACAGGCCACGTGTGGTGGCACATTTCTATAATCCCAATGACTCAGAAGGCTGAGGCAGGAGGATCGCAAGATCAAAGCCAGCCTGGGCAACTTAGTGAAACCATGCCCCAAAATAAGAAATAAAAAGGTCTGAGAATGTGGGTCAATGGTAGAGCACCTCTGGGTTCAATTCACAGTACTGTTACCAACCCCAATCCAATATTTAGGAACAAAGGACACACACAGGTCAGGCACTCTGTTAGGCACCAGAGATTCAAGATGGCTATGTGGTACCAGGAAGAAACTAAGTGGATGAATTTATCAGAGCTTCTTAAAATGTACCATCCCTACCCCAAACTAGACTCTATCCCTGCTTTTTGGTTTTTTTTCCCAAATTAGACCTTTTTAACTTCTGCTTCTCTAACAATTTCCTCCTTCCAGAAGAAGCAGGTCTTCCCTGAGCTGTGACAGTCCCATCCAGGAGCTACCTGGCTGCAGCAGCTCCTGATCACCAACTTCATTCCTTAGTACCCCCACAAGGCCTTCCATGTCTCCCAAAAATTCAGTTAGATCTTCCAGTTATATACTTTCTTTCATCTTTCTTTTTTTTTGGGGGGGGGATACTGATTGAAACCAGGGGTTACAGGCACAAAGACACAGCTCAGTTGCACTTTCTTTACTGCTTGCCCTTTTCCTAATAATATTCATAGCTCTTCATGTGCCTGTGTCGCATGCTGAGTACTGCTCCCAACAGGGCCCAGCGTGGAACAAGAACTCAAAGATACCTGACACATGATTGAAAACACACACACACACACATACACACACACACACACATGGGTGGCAGATATGGAGGGTAAGCCAGGTCCTTTCTCCCCTCCCTGCCTATCTCTCATAAAGTAAGTTAACAAATAGGAACACATTGGACTGATAAAATGAAATAATATATGCAAACACACTTTTAACACCATGAATGTGGGAATTACAAATATATATGAATACAGTAGTCCCTCCTTATCTGTGTTTTCAATTACCCTCACCATGAACCAAAACTATTAAATGGAAAATCCTAGAAATAAATAATCCAGATGAGCATTGGCACATGGCTATAATCCCAGTGATTTGGAAGGCTGGGGCAGGAGGATTGCAAGTTCTAGGCCAGCCTCAGCAATATAGCAAGACCGTTTCAAAATAATAATAAAAATGGCTGGGGATATAGCTCAGAACCCTTGGGCTTCAACCCCCAGTACCAAAACATAAAATAAAAAATAGATCATAGAAAGTAGAAAGGTGGTTCTCAAGGGCTGGGGAAGGGAGAGGGAATTATATTTAATGGGTATAGAGTTTCAGCTGTACAAGATGAAAAAAGTACAATAGTGTAAATATATATATAAGAATAAATATATATATAAGAAATTATTCCCAAGACAGATAATATTCATTCTTGATAAAGAAGGTAAAGAACAAATGAGAAATAAGAAGAGGGGAAAGGAGAAGAACCAGTCAATAACACAGTCTGTGTATTTAGCTCAGAGTCCACACTGGGTGCGAGGCAGAGGAAGGAGCAGAAATATATCAACCTGCAAGAGCCCTGGCTCCAGGGAGGAATATGCACACCCTCAGGCAGAAGCCCTCGCTCTCTCAGTGCTTCTACCTCTGGAAAACAGGAGTGGTCTTCACGCTGCATCACAGCACCGTGCTCCAGTCAGGATCAGAGAGATCAGCATCTACACAATATAACAAGACACACGCAGCTCACACATAACACTCTGTGATTATCACAACTGCTGATCTCGGAGGACTACCCACGGCTCTGGCCAAGCTCTGAGGCCTGTGGCTTCAGAGCCCACAAATGCACCCAGCAACCAAAGCCAGCGGTGTCCTGCCCAATGTTACCCTAGCACCCTTTGATATGAAAGGATAACGTCAGAAATAGTCCTTTACACAGAAATTCCATGCCCTAGTTCTTGACAGCTGTAATTACAGCCCAAACAGCTTTTGAAAGGGAAAGAAAAAAGACAGAGAGAGAGAGGGAAAAAAAAACTAACAGCCTGGACTTCGCAGTGAATTGCAGGGTTTGGTTAAGACATGCAATCAGAGCACTTGCTATTAATGGTGGTCAGTATAAACAAAAGACTGGACAGCGGACAGCCAGACCAAACAGCTTTCTGGCCAATTAATGTCTCCCTCTAACTTAATGAGCTGCTCATTAAGTGCTGGAAGCAGCTCTAGGGAAGGGGCCTACAAGAAGAGGCACATGGGCTGCAAGAACTGGCAGGTGATAAACAAAGAGGAGACAGAGGCCACAGTCCAGTCCCAAATGTCTCCAGATCCCATGTCCAGCCTTCCCTTGCTTCCAGGTGATGTTTTCCTGTGCTTCTGTTTATTCTGAAAAGTTGTGTTTCTAGCTGGGCACAGTAGTACATGCCTGTAATCCCAGCTGATGAGACACTGAATCAGGAGGATCACAAGTTCAAGGACTGCCTGGGCAATTTAGCAAGACCCAGTCTCAAAATAAAAACAAAAAGGGCCAGGGTGTGGCTCAACAGTAAAGACCCTCTGGGTTTAACTCCCAGTACTGCAAAAATAGATAGATAGACAGATAGATAATAAAATTAAAAAGGTGGGGTAAGGGTGTAGCTCAGTGGTAGAGAACCTCTGGGTTCAATCCCCACCAACACCACTAAACAAACAAACAAAAAGTCAAAGTTGTGTTTCTGCCACTGACTCCCTTTTTGGAGAGTTGCCATGTCCTAATTCTTGGTTCTCCAGCTGGTATCATGACTCATTCAGTATCACAAAGAGCCTCAAGCAGGAGTTCAAAGGGGACATTGAGTCTTAGGTGTGAATCCCATCTATACCTGTTCACAGCAGTATGAATTATTTAACGTTCCCAAGGTTTCATGTCCTCATCTGTAAAATGAAATAATAAGCTGAGTGCAGTGGTGCACACCTGCAATCCCAGCAATTCAGGAGGCTGAGGCAGGAGGATCACAAATTTGGGGTCAGCCTTAACAACTGAGCAAAGGCCTTAAGCAATTTAGTGAGACCCTGTCTCACAATAAAAAGTAAAAAGCACTGGGGTGTAGCTCAGTGGTAAAGTGCCCCAAGGTTAAAGCTCCAATACCAAAAATATTTAAAAAGTAATAATAATAGCCTCACCCCATGTAGTCAAATAGTAAATAATAAAACAGTGTTTTAATATTAAAACACCTAGCAAAGCACTTGATAATAAGTAGCTATTACTACTAGTAGCTACTATTTGTAGACATATTACTTTCATAGGAGAGTGAAATATTAGCAACATATTCCATCCTCAAACACAAATAAAAGAAGGACTTTATTTGATTGACATGCCAGCTACAGGTCAAGCCCTTCTGATCATAACAGCAACAATCCTAACAGTGGTAACACTCCCAAAATTCCCTAGACAAGGCTTTTGAGAATTAAAAAATTTTCAATTTTATTATTATTATTTTAAATTTTATTTTATACTGGGGATTAAACTCTGGGGCACTCTACCACTGAGCCACATCCCCAACCCTTTTTATTTTCATTTTGAGACAGGGTCTCACTAAGTTGCTCAGACTGGCCTCAGCCCTGTAATCCTCCTGCCTCAGCCTCCAGAGTCTCTTGGAAGACAGGTGTGTGCCACTAAGCCTGGCAAGCCTCTATGATTTTTATCTCAGAAGGCAAAGGAACAGAAGAAGTGGTCTGGAAATACTGAGAAGCAAGCCTGCGACCTAAAGGATGGAAATTAGCATGTTCCCATGAGGCCAAGTGAAGAAATGCATTCAGGCCATGTGTCTGTCCCTTCCTGGACCTCTGTGACACCTCACTATACCTTTCTGTTAACCTAGAAAATCAGGGTGACATGATCCCCCCCCCCACTTCACAGCTTGCTGTGAGCATTAAAGGAAATTCCTCATGTGGAAGTGCTTTGAAGCTACTTGCTCATAAGTCCATGAAAAACAGGATTGTTATAGTTAATACTAGTCTCAATGAATTCAACTTCAGAATTTTAAAAAATGGGAGGATTTAGTCACTAAAAAATTATTTTGTTAGGCTCACGAATTACTCAGAAAAATAGTGGTGAACAGCTTATTTTATTCCCAACATTGCTGTGATTGAAGTTTCTGTTGATCAGATGAAGAATTGACTAAAAACAAAACTAAGATAGCAAAACAAAGGTCCCACCCCCTTTATGTTTTCCATTTAGTTGAGGAGATTTTTCTAAAGGACAACAAGCAATGAGTTCAAACCAGGCTCCATCCAGAGATGACTCTGAAACCAATTTTCTTTTAAAAAAAAAAAAAAAAACTTAATCCATTTAATTAATCCCAAACCTACCTTTAAACTGCACAGGTCTAAGGTAATTTCTCCTGTTCCAGTGCAGAGCACATAGATAACTTTCCTTCATGGTGGACAGAAGACAATTTGCTTCTCATTTAATCTCTGCTCTGTGTACCAGAGGCGGAAAGCTATAAGTTGGAATTTACACCAAATTCTTCAAATAGAGTACACAAAATGGCAGAAGAGAATGCACACAGAGCAGGCACCAAGGAAATTTGATTGAAATCTCAGTTATTCTTAAAAAGTCAAGCAAATCTCATATTCTACGCCACATAAACTACCTTTTTTCAAAAAACATTTTGAATCAATTACCAGCTAATTACTTTCCCTAAAATCTTTCAATACGAGCAACACTTGACCATCTCTCGTTGTCTGATCAATCACCACTGTGTATCACAGCGTGCAGGCCACACCAGGGAAGATGGTACCTCTCAGCCAGCACATCCATCCATTTTAACCTTAGCCTTTTATCAGGACCTAATTCAGAATCACTTCCTGGATGATATAGGAAAAGGGGTCTGGGGCCTGCAAAGTGTGTTGTCATCCAATCTGGCACTTCCAGCACCATCTGAAATGAACAGAAGCTAAGGTGCTTGAATTCTAGCTCCTCACATCACCACCACCAACCACTCACCCTTATTCGTCTCATGGCAGCCACGATCTCCACCCTGCTGTTGGGTCTCGGCACATCTAGGCTTCCTACGTACTGTGGGGAAGAAGCAAACACACAGTGAGAAGAGGAAGAGCAAGTGTCCCTAACAACAGAATGTTAGTGATGGACAGCCCTTTGGAAGTCACCCAGCTCATCTCGCCGGTTTACAGATGAGAAAATTAAAAGCCAAAGGGGTGTTTTGTTTGGGGGAACTTTTTTTTTTCCAATACTGGGGATTGAACCCAGGGGTGCTCTACCTCTGAGCTACCTCCTCAGCCATTTTTTTTTTAATTTTTTATTGTTGGCTGTTCAAAACATTACATAGTTCTTGATATATCATATTTCACACTTTGATTCAAGTGGGTTATGAGCTCCCATTTTTACCCCATATACAGATTGCAGAAGCACATCAGTTACACATCCATTGATTTACATATTGCCATACTAGTGTCTGTTGTGTTCTGCTGCCTTTCCTATCCTCTACTATCCCCCTNAGACAGGGTTGTCCAGGATGGCTTAAAACTTGCAATCTTCCTGGCTCAGCCTCCCAAGTAGCTGGAATTTCAGCTGTGCATCACCACACCTGACTTTAATAGTTTTTATTAAAATATTTAACCTGATTATACTTTTATTTTTAAAACCAAATTACAGGGCTGGGATGTAGCTCAGTGGCAAAGCATCTGCCTTGAATTCGCAAAGCCCTGAGTTAGACCCCCAGTTCAAAAAAAAAAAGAACCCCACCAAAACCAAATTACATATACAAGTACTTTCTTGCCATAAACAATTCAAATAAGTAACATAAATATGCAGAGCAAATGAGTAAAGTTCCCCCTCCCAATAGTTATTGATGTACCTCACTCTTTGTATATGAAGAACATAGATTCATAGAAACAAGGGAGATTTATTCTATGTAAAAAGGTTCACATTACACTGTTCTCCAAAATGTTTTTTCTGTTTTTACTTTTAGTATAACCTGGGCATCTGTCTACACCACTGCATACAGGTCAATCTCATGCATGTAATAGTTTCCCTACTGATGAGCCCTTAAGGCAATGCTACTGTGCTTCCATGATGTCACCTTTTCTACACCTCTTTGAGCTCATCCAAGTAGCTCTTTAGGCTGAATTCCTAGAAGTGAGATTGCTGGATTAAAAGTATAGATAATCTCTAGATATCACTCCTTATAAGGATGAAACAAAAAAGAGGACAATCCAACACATAGACACATATGAAGCATATAGATTCATTGAGATTTGCTTTTCTTGTTTATCTCAAAATAAAATAAAAAGGCTGGGAATGTAGTTCAGGGATAGAGCTGCCCTGAATTCAATCCCTAGTACTGCCAAGAAAAAAATAGGAGGGCCATGTGTGCAGGAAAGTTACTTCCTGTAATTTTGGAAAAATAAAGTTTTTTCCCCACATTTGGAGCTAAGACCTGGTGCCAGTAAGGAGAGTTTCAAAAACTAAATACTGCAAAGGGATTTCCCCTAGTATTGATCAGTGGTTTGTGCTGATACGGTAAAGAACATGATTCTGAGCAGCCAGTGAGCTGGCCGGTAAGCAGCATGCCCCCGGGGACAGCAGCACCATGGCACACAGAGAGCGACACATTTATTGATACAGGACCTTACAATTCACCAGGGTTAAGACAGCCCCTAGATCCAATGGTGTGGTCTGATTTAACTATGATTGGCATGTCTCCCCGCTGTGCTCTGCTGGGGCCACGTGGTCTGTCAATATGTCAATGACCCACACAGCCAGGAATGACGTGAGGCCCTGGTTTGTGATTGCCCAACTTCAAAGGTCCAGAGGGCAGTTTCCACACTCCTTCTCTGGAATGCCACATGGCTGATCTCTCCTGCCCTGAACTCTGTATAATCAGGAACATGGGCCTTTAGGGGCTTGTGTCCCCCTCCACCATCACATGAGGATCAGGACCTCAGGGCTGAGCAAGGTCATCTGTTATGGAGGAGCATGGGAGATAGTACCATCCTCCCACACTGATCCCTGCTATCCCAGGAAAGAAGATACTGCCCAGTGAGATCCACCACTGAGCCTGAACACAAACACCCACAGGGGACCCATTCCCTCCCTCTGCTCCCACCCAAACCCATCTCTCCCTCCTCAGGGAGGGCGCTGCTAGACAGGGAAAGCTGAAGCAGTCAGGATACAGGGGAGACAGACTTCTGGGTTTCCTCACAAGGGGACAGAATTCTGTGTGTGAAGGACTCACACTAAAGATGCCTAACATCTTCGCTAGACAAGTGCCTCTCTCACTCCATCAGCCTCCACCCAAGCTGGTACATGAGCACACACACCACACACCTCCACACACACTTGCTGTAATATGCTCACACATCTCCCAAGCCACCCACTCACCTCACACTGCACACCCACTAATACATCACACTCACTCTTCTTCCTTCCTTTCCAATTGTATAGATAATCACGAATCTTCCCTTCTGAGAATGTGTATGAAGCAGATAACCTACCTCCACTCAAGTGCACATTAAGATCATCCAAAGAGACTAAAAGAACATACAATCTAGGAATCATGTTTACACCTCCTAGACAAAAGCTAAAAATCCATTAATAACATGAATCAAGCCAGGTGCAGTGGTGCACAGACACCCGGAATCCCAGTGACTCAGGAAGCTGAGGCAGGAAGATCACAAGTTCAAGGCCAGCTTCAGCAACTTAGTGAGACCCTCCACAATTTAGTGAGTCTGTCTCAAGATAAAAATAAAAAGGGCTGGGAATGTGGCTCAGTGGTAAAGCAGCCCTGGGTTCAATCCCTATTACCAAAATAATAATAATAGCATGAATCAAAAAGAGAATGACATGCAAGTTTAGCAAGAAAGGGTTAGAAAGCCAACTTCTCAGGGCAAAACCCAGAGGGTATGATAAGTGAGTACACCTTTCTTTATGTGTATGACATTGTAACCAAGAGTATCTAGTAACTAGCCATTACATCCACAGCTAATGTTAGTCTGTCCCCAATCCTCTATCTTTAAACCGATGGGCACTCTACCAATGACCTACATCCTTATCCTTTTTTATTTTTTTATTTTGATACAGGTCTTGCTAAATTGCTGAAGCTGGCCTCCAACTTGCAATCCTCCTACCTCAGCCTCCTAAGTAGCTAGGATTACAGGGATGCCCATCACACTCAATCCTAAGCCTCTGTCTTGAGCAAAATTTGAGTGACACTCTGAAATCAGACCCACTTGCTGGAGGGAAATCCTTAAGATCACTCAACTTTGGTGATCAATATCACCACCATTTCTGTGGTAAACTAAACCTGTGAGAGTAGCCTCCCTCTCTAGGTTGGAAAGTTGTTCCTGGGACTAAACCTCATCCTCCAGCTGAGCTAACAACCTTCAGAAATGGAGGTTTCTGTCACTGCCTCCAGGGATCAGGCAAAATCAACTCCCTGCCTTCAGCCAAAAGCTGATGCTCCATGGCAAGCTTCACTCAAACAGGGCCCTTCCTTTCTCTCCCTCTTCTTCAGACTAAGGTGAGTTGGACCAATCATCTCCCACATCATGCTCCTCTCCTAGCTTCCTTGCCCTGATTATCAGCCCCCAGGAATTCCAGGAATCGTGATCCTCCTGCCTCAGCCTCTCTAGTCACTGGGATTACAATTGCAATGGTCCCCTGCAATGGTCCTATTCTGTGTATCAAGCCTAAAAGCTGGGTATCATCTTTGAAAGGTTGTTCCCTTAACCACCAGTTTATCAGTGACTGAGGCTGTTAATTCTCTCCCCCTTCACCTCTCTGTCTGCACTGCCACACCAGATCCCAGAAAACCTTACTCTCTCACTTCATCTGCACAATGGTCTCCTCTCAGGCTTCTCCTCTGCCTCTAAGACCCTCCCCACAAGGCTTCCAGAAGGATCTCTTTAAAATGCAGATTAGATCCTTTTACTGCCTTGCTTAAGAATCTCCCATGCTTGCTTCCATCTGCTGAGGATGACAATCAAAATCCTCAGCACCGCCTACACAGTGTGCATGCTCTCACATTAGTGGCCTCTCCAATTAGTTTAAAGTTCCTTGCTGGTGAGGTAGCTCAGTGGTAGATCTCTTGACTAGAATATGTGAACCCCAGATTCAATCCCCAGTCTAGGAGGTAGGGGGACAGAAAATGCTCAAAACAGACTTTATATCCTCACATTGCAGGGTTTCTATACATACTCTTATCTGTGCCTGTGCCATAACACTCCTCTTCTACCCTCTCTCTTCTCCAGTTCTTCTTAATCTCCACCTCCCCGTCCGAACTCCCAGGGAATGTGATGCCCATGCTGAGGGCTTCATAACTTGCTACGATTCTCCTCTATAGCACCAACATTTGGTAAATACATGCATTCATCACTGGTTTGACACAGACCCAGGCACAAAGGAGATGCTCAAAATATGTTTGACTAATAGGAATCCTCCAAGAAATGCACTTGGGAGAATCTCTACTCTGAGAAGGGGCAAAAGGAGAGGGTTGAGCCTTGGACTCTGCCTGGTCTTGGGGCACTGGCGTCCTCAGCCTGCTTTTCCCAGTCAGACCCCCCCCCCCCCATAATCCTGTTTTGATTTTATAAATGTGCCTGACTTTTATTCAGGTACTTGAACTGGATCTAAGCCAGGCATTCTTATACCTGCAATACATAGGCAATTCCTGGTTTACCAAGAGATAGTAGTAAATGAAACCTTTCTATTGGTGGGCTTTTTAATCACCTGGCATTCTGTAAAACATCTGTAGCTGTGTCTGTGTTCCAGGAATCTCTGCTGTGAGAAATCAGACAGAGCCTCTATTCAGAATATCTACCACAGAGTTGAAGGTGGCGGGCAGAATAAAGGAATTTTCAAAATATCAGAGTCTACTACTACTTTTTCCCTAATACCCAGAAAGAAAAAACATTATAAGATGCAAATTGTATGGGGAGTCAAGATGTGATATTATGTGTATCTGCTTTATTTGTGGTTTCATTTTCTAGATAAGCATGAATTAACTGCATATAAAATTAACCAAAGGGCCTCAAATATTTTTAAAAGTTTGTAGACAACCTCAGTCTCAGTACTAGGTACATATCTCATGAAGTGAGTTCATTTCTTGTTTCCTTATCGTTTTCTGGAGATGAACTTTTGAAGACAATGATAAACTGAACTGTAGGGCCTTCTGGTATGTGAATCACAACACAAAAAGCAGAAAGACAAAACAGCTTGATGCAGTCACCAATATAACACAACCACCCAGACTTCTATGACTTTCTGCCATCATATTTCTATGGGAACTCCTTTATTTACAATGCTTCTATCAGGTGTTTCCAGAGAGGAGGTAAAAATCTGGATAGCAACCAAAGATAAACACATCAAATGATCCAGCTTCTGATAAGACTAGAGTAGCTGGTATCAGATTAAACCTCTCACAAATAACAAATATAAACTATGAACAAGAATGTACAATACAAACCAGCTGTGGTAGTGCACACCTATAATCCCAGTGACTCTGAAGACTGAGTCAGGACAATCTCAAAATCAAAGCCAGCCTCAGCAACTTAGTGAGATGCTGACTCAAAATTTAAAAAGAAAATGAAAAATTGAAAAGAATTGGGGATGTGGCTCAGTGGTAGAGTAATAATTCTGAATGCCTTAGAGACCCAAAGTAGGCAGAGTTTGTCAGGTAATCAACTAGAATGAAGGGAAGTGCCCTAGGCAAAAGATAACACAGTCCCACAGGGACAGTAGCTTAGCTAGAGTTCTGGCAGAAGAGCTCAGTGTGGCAGCCTAGGGACTTGGATATCAGGGACTGGAACAATCAGAGGAGCTTGAAAGCAGATAACTCCTATACAGGAAGGATCTATACAGCGAGGAGCCCCAATATCTGTGAAAACCCCAGCCAGTTTCTTGGAGACCCTGAATTACACCTGTCCACAGAGATTTCCAAGGGGCCCAATAGAAGAGCACATCTAGAAGAACAAGGAGACTGAGTGAGGATCTCAACTGCTACCCACCTCAGGGAAGACAGGTCTAGGATTTAAGTACAGCCAAGTCAACTGCCTTTGAGAACAAGCAAATACTCTTCAGAAGGGGACAGCCGAATGTTCTGCTGTGGCTTTGTTAAAACTGACTGGCCAATGCTGGCAGGACCACAGAGAAGACAGAGCCCCATAAATGGGCATAATGTGAAGGTCCACAGGGCTGCTGCATTCCCAGCTCTCATCTCCTCTCTGAAAACTGCTTAGTTCTATAGCTTCAGCCCACGGCATCTGCCACATAAGACACAAGTGCAACCTCCTCCCCTTACTGAGGACAGGAGTTTAAAGCAGTTAGCCAAAGGCAAAGAAGCCTCCAGATCCCTTCCAAGCTCCCAGTTTCTGAACCAGGACTATCCCCCAACCTCCTGCATTCTCCTAACTATCTCCCTTAGGAATCCCAAACTGGATCTGCTTTCTTCTCTGTACTCTGCTCACCTCCTCATATTCCTCTGGTCTCCTCTACCTCCTCATCTTCCTGTGGTCTCCTGGCCACATTCTCTCCCCAATACACACACAAGCATAAAGAAATCTGACAGCCTGCTTGTGTCTAGAAATTACCAGTTGTGATATGTCCATCTCAGTGAGTCCCTTAACCTATCGGGTCATGAGACCTTCCAGATCCTTAGAATCACAGGCATAGAGGACTTCAAATGCAAAATAGGAATCATGTTGAAAGTTATTTACAGAAGAAGGGTTAAAGAACAATCTGTGAAAAGTATTTAGCACAGCTGGGTATCCTGACAGGACTAATGAGCATTCACTACTATGATCCCATCCACAGCCACTCTTTTTGACCTGACTCTGTTGTTTTCTTCCTAGCACTTAACATGCTCTGCCAGAGTGAGGTCTGACTGTCTTCCCCTATAGAGTGGGAGCCCCTAAAGAGTTGCCCTCTTATTCAGTATTCCTCACTATTAGAACAGGGCCTGGGAGAGGAGGACTCGAGTATCTGCTAAATCAGTGAAGAGGAACCACAGCCCATAGGAGTTAAGTGCCCTGCCCAAGGACACGTCAGTTCACGGCAGAACCTGGACTGAGAGACCTACTTGGACTCTAGGCCAGTGCTCTTGCTCCAAAGGGAAAGTTGTTCCCTTCCGTAGAAATGCTCTGTACACAGCCAAGGGTCCTGCTAAGCAGGATTATGAATGTGACCTGGGTGAAAGTTCTCGCCTCATTTAGCATGAAACAAAGCAGCATTAACCGCAGTGGCAGGAGCAGCCCCAGATTCCAGGGCACATACTCAGCAAATGACCTTCTACTGAATGCTGGGGGGAGGGGAGGAGAAAGAGAAAAGTTGCCTTGGGATGTCCCACCCCCACTTCTGAGGCCTGATTTGTGCTCTCCAGGTGCTAAGGTTCAAGGAAATAGGGTAGGGACAGGAAACACCCTTATGGTCATTTGACAGCGTCTTTATCCAATGTAATCCAGACAGAAGCCCCAGTATGGATTCCTTGCCCCACTCTCCCTTGCTCACACATACACACACCCAGAAAAGCTTCCAAAATGCTTGAAATGCAGCTGCACACCACATCTTTATTTATTTGTAGCCTATTTCTTCCTCTCTCTCCCAGCCCCTCTGAAAAAGGAAGTACTATTTGAAGGCCATCTGATGCGACTGTGTCACTACTGATCAGCAGCTCAGCAGGGCCGATGAATGTGCCAGAGATCACGCAGAATCCTTCCTGCTCCTCAACATTAAGGGGCTGGGTGCAAAACAATTTTGGCGACTTGTCTTTATGCTAATGTCATGCGATTTTCTAAAAGGGACAGAGGGTAGGATGGAACCATCCAAGGTGCCCATGGGGAGACTGTCTTTTGGTTCTTTTGGTCTCCATTAGCAAAGGCTTAGATGGGTTGGTCTGATTACTATTCTTTATTATGGGGATCTGAGGGATACAGTGAAGGGGGAGGGAACAGTAAGACAGAGAAACTGTTCTGGCCTTTCAACTCTCAGCTGCTGACAGAAAGCTTGGGCTCCATGATAAAAATCTCTGGCTGGTGTCACAGAGGCAGGTGTGGAGCGAAGCCAGGACGGCATCCTGGACAGGCAGCACTTTTTGCTGGCCCACCTGGGACGCTTCCTCAGCAAGCAAGTTATTCATCCTATGGGGAAAAAAGGAAAGGGAGAAAGTCCAAGGTGTGCTGAAGAGGAACACTCACAAAAGCTGAAGAACAATGAAATCACCTGTAAAACGGCTAGGTAAACCAGGACCGGAGACGTGAACAAAGAACACTATGAAATCAATAGGGTGTTCAGACGAATGGCATGGCTTAAGTGACCTAAAATGTCATGTCATCTAACCTTTCATTGAGACTGAGGCTCAGAAAGAATGGAGACATAACTTGAGAGTGGCAGAATCAGAACCAGGGTGAGTCTCTCTCCCCTACACTGTCAAAGTCATACCCCAACAGGAAACAAGCAGTCAGGATGAACACGGGCCAAGCCCATGAAGGCCAGGTTCACTGCACTGAACTCAACTTGAGCTGCATGAGGATGCCTGTGCACAGATGCCCAAATAGTAGCAAATTCAAAAACAAACCAATGAAAAGATGCAGGGTCCTGAGATTTGCAGGAGAAGACAAGCAATCCTACTTTGGTTCATTCAAAAGTCTTTGGAAAAGAAATCAATTGTGTTCATTAATGAAAATGGAGCGATGACAGTGAAAGAGGGAAAAATAACCCCACTATTGGAGAGGAAAAAGGAACTAGAGCAAGCCTCCAGTGGAGGGGGATCTCTTATTCTTCACACAAAGAATAAAGGAGTTGCCGAGTACAGAGGTTCACACCTGTAATCTCAGCAACTCAGGAGGCTGAGGCAGGAGGATCACAAGTTCCAGGACAGCCTGGGCAACTTAGTGAGGCCGTGTCTGAAAAAATTTTAGGAAAAGTTGGGGATGTAACTCAGTAGTAGAGCACCCCTGGGTTCAATCCCCAGTACCACCCCAAATAAAAGTCTTCCTAAAATAAATAAACACTGCCCTGACAATTGGGACTCCATAAGCCAGAATTTAATGTATTTGCTCAGGATTCAGAAAAATCATTATATATTACATCCTTTAATATATGAACTAAAATCAGTGATAATTCAGAATTAAAATTAAGGATATAATTCTATTTATTAAAGAATAAAATACTTAGGAAGAAGTTTAACAGAAGACTTTTCACTGAAAAATTATAAAACATAATTGAAAAAAGTTCAAGAAGATATAAATCAGTAGAAAGACATCCCATGTTCATAAACTAGGAAATTTAAACTGTAAAATGCAATACTTTCCACACAGATCTACAGATTCGTCATAATCCCCATTAAAATCTCTCCTGCCTTTCTTGCAGAAATTGGCAAGCCAATTCAAAATTTTATGTGAAAAAGATAAGGGACCTAGAACAGCAAAAACAATCTTGAAAAATAACAAGGGTGGACAATTCAGACTTCCTAACTTCCAAAACTTACTGCATAATTTAATCAAATAGTGTGGTACTTGAACAAAGCTAGACATATAGATTAATAGAATAAAATTGAGAGTCTAGAAATAAGCCCTTACATTTATTATCAATTGATTTTTGACAAGAGTACCAAGACTATTCATCAGGGAAAGAATGGCCTTTCCAACATTGGTACTTGGGACAACTGAATAGCTACATGTAAAAGAATGAAACTGGACTTCTACCTCATACCCATATACCAAAACTAACTCAAAATGTATCATACACCTAAATATAAAACTCTTAGAAGAAAACACAGTACTTTAGCTTAAGAAATGGTTTCCTACATATGATACTAAAAGCACAAATGACAGAAGAAGAAAACAGACAAATTAAACTTCACCAAAATTAAAAACACTTGTGCTTCAAAGGAGTTCTTTAAGAAAGTAGAAAGACCTTGGGCACCATGGCACATGCCTGCAATCCTTGGGAAGCTGAGGCAGGAGGACTGCAAATTCAAGGCCCACCTAAGCAACTTAGTAAGACCCTGTCTCAAAAAACAGGGGCTGGGGGTGTAACTCAATGATACAGCAGCATCCCTCAGTTCCAACTCCAGTAAAACAAAAAACAAAAAACAAAAAAAAAAAAAGAAGAAGAAGAAGAAAAAGGACGAGGAGTAGGAGGACCTGCATCTAGCATATAACTCTTACAATGTAACAATAAAATTATAAGCAACTCAAAAAATGTGGGCAAAGGTTGAATAGACACTTCTCGAAACAGATACACAAATGGCAAGATTTGTGCAAGGTACACAAATGAAAAGATGCTTAACAGCACTGGTCTCTGGTAAATGCAAATCAAAAACATAATGAAATATCATTTCACATCCACTAGGATCCACTAGGATGATTTTTTAATGTATTTTTTAATTATAGGTGGACACAGTACCTCTATTTTATTTTTGTGGTGCTGAGAATCAAACCCAGTGTCTCATACATGCCAGGCAAGTACTCTACCACTAAGCCATAGCCACAGCCCCACTAGGATGATTTTTAAAGATAAAAAATCACAAGTGTTGATAAGAATGTGAAGAAATTGGAATCCTCATACATTGCTGTAGAAAATAGTACAGCTACTTTGGAAAACAGTTTAGCAAATCCTCAAAAGGTTAAAAACACAGAATTGACATATGAACCAGCAATTCTACTCCTAAGTAAATACCCAGGAGAAATAAAGACACACAAAAACTTGCAAACAAATGTTCATAGCATCATTATTCATAATGGCTAAAATCCAAATGTCCATCAATGGACAAATTAGTAAAGAAAATGTTGCAATCAATATAGTACAATGTTATTTGGCAAAAAAAAAAAAAAAGTCAGGAACAAAGTACTGATTGATACATGCTACAACATGGTCTAAGTCTTTTCTGCTGCTATGACAGAATGATTGATTGAAACTAGGAAATTTATAAAGAAAAGAGGTTTGTTTTGGCTCAAAGTTCTGGAGGCATGGAAGTCTAAGAGCATACTAGCAGCAAGTGTCTACACTGCTTTAACTCATGACAGAAAACAGATGGACAATTGAACATGTGCAAAAGAGGCAAAACGTGAGGAGCAGCCTCTCTTTTAAGAACCAGCTCTCAAGGTGATTAATCTAATCCCACAAGAACTGTATTAATCCCTCTTAATAGCACTATCACCTCTCAATATCATTGCATGGAATTAAGGTTTCAACCTTTGAATATTTGCCAGACATATTCAAGCCATAGCAAATATAGATAAACCTCCACACCATGCTAAGTGAACGAAGCTAGTCACAAAAGATCTTCTATTAGATGATCCCTTTATTGGAAATGTCCAGAATAGGCAAATCCATAAAACAGAAAGTAGATTACTAGTTGCCAGGAGTTTGGGGGAGTAAGTACTAATAATACAGGTTTTCTTTTGAGGATGATGAAAATGTCCTAAAATTATACAGTCAATGTCACACAATTATGTCATATAATTATAGTCACACAGTTATGTGACTGTACTAAAAACCACCGGACGAGATCACTTAAAAGGGTAAATGTGCTGGGTGTTGTGGCACACACCTGTAATCCCAGCAACTTCAGAGGCTGAGGCAGGACAGCATTCGCAATTTAGCAAGATTCTGTCTCAAAATAAAAAATAAAAAATGGCTGGTGGTGTAGCTCAGTGACCCTGGATTCAATCCCCAATGCCAAAAGGGGGAGGAGGGCAAATTAAATGTTCACATAAGAATGTCCCCTCTTTCAGTTTGCTGCAGACTATAATATACAACTATAACCAAATTAGGTTTTGCATGAGACTCTGAAGGGCTCTCTTTCAAAGCAAGGCTACAAGTCTCCATTCATTTTGGCTGCTCAAGTATCTCTTATCTGCCTTTCTGCATTGCTGACTGTCACTTGGGTGTTTTGAGTTTGCCAGGTACATAGTTCCTGGCAGGGAAAAAAAAATGAACTATAATTATACTGAATTTTAGCTCTTCTAGAAGATATTTTTTTCCTCTTCCTAAGAACATGATTTCTTCCATATTATAAGACTATTGCAATTCCATTTCATAATCCTACTTCCAATGCAGCAAAATAGGACAGAAGCTCACAAATGAAACTATTTCTGCAGCATGCTGAAGCTTCCAGAACAAACAGTCCAACCACCATGCCTTTTCTGGAATTTCGTAGGTAACGAGTTTCACTGAGTGACCCCAAAATACAAATAGCACCAATCTTCTAGGCAGGAGCACATTTTTAAAGACACACCGAGAAAAAGATTTTAAAAATATATTACACATCTTACAACTTAAAAATCCCAAGTATTCAAAGAATGTGACTAAAAGGGAGGGAAAAGAGTCATGTCATGATAAGATTTTAAAAAGGAAGTAGAATTTCAGGGTTGGAAGGAACCTTAAACCATTGTCTATCGCCCTTCCCTTTCCACTTGCATAACTGAAATGTTAATCTCTTTATAAATCCATACCAAGGCATTAACTAACCTAGGCTTTAGTACTGCCACTGAAGAAGAGATCACTGTCTCAGACAACAGGACTGTCAGAAAGTTCTCCCTTTGTCTCCATAAAGTTTCAGTCTAGCCAGGAACACACCTGTAATCCCAGTGACTTGGAAGCTTGAAGCAGGAGGTTTGCTAGTTCAAGCTGCCTCTGTCACTTAGCAAGATCCTGACTCAAAATAAAATTTTTAAATTTTATGTGTAGCTCAGCAGTAGGGCTCAATCCCCTATAACAAAAAAAAAAAAAAATTCAGTCTACTCTCTCCTCAAATACATAAAGCTATTTCTCATCACCCTGGCACCATGAGCCTTCTCTTTTACAAGTAATATCTCCTCTCATCTTTAACACTCAAAGGATATTATGGACAAGGTTTCACTATTCTCCTCCAAAACATGTCTCCAGGGTAACCAGCTCTGCCAAGCAGGGCTGTGGTAAAGTGAAGAGAAACAAAGTAAATGAGCAGAAGAAAGAAAGTAGAGGGAGGAACTATAGAGATATCTGCCCAAGAAGGCCCACTGCCAAGAGACAGCCCAAGAGGCTGAGCTTCCACCTGGATGCCAACCAAACCCTGAAAGGCAACCCTTTTAAGGACTCAGGGGCAGACAGGAGTCAGTCCACTCTGGCTCAGCCACTCTGCTAAGTGATCTATTTGTTTGTCGGTTTGTCTGATTCTAAATGCTGGGGATGGAACCCAGGGCATTGTGCATATTAGGCAAGTACTCTCTGCCACTTTTTAAAATTTTACTCTTGAGACAGGATCTACCTAAATTGCCCAGGCTGGCTTTGAACTTACCATCCTCCTGCCTCTGCCTCCTGAGTTGGCTGGAGTTAGAAATATGACCGCCATGCCTTCCTGGCTTTTCTAGGTTTGGGGGATCTTTGGTTGGTTGGTTAGTTTGAAGGCTAAAGTTAATAGGCATCTCTGTCTTCAAATATCAACTATACTGACCTGATACTCAGTGCAGGAAACTCTAATGACCAATAATTAGCCTCTGAGGATATTTGGTTTCTGTGATACGCAGTTAAGGGACAAATATATCATCTGGCTGAGTTTTTAAAGTCTTTGTTTTTGTTTGCAGTACTGGGATTGAGTCCAGGGTTACTCTACCACTGAGCTACATCCCTGGCCCTTTTAATTTTGACACAGGGTCTCTCTAAATTGCTGAAGAAGGCCTCAAACTTAGAATCCTCCTGCTTCAATCTCCTTACGGGCTGGAATTACAGGTGTGTGCCACCATGCCTGGCTTGCCATGGTTTTTAAACTGTATGGGATAGGTACAACAGACACTGGTTCCTTTTTCTCAAAGTTGAGTACTGACACACTTCTTATCTCTGCAGAGGCAGAGAAGTGGTTAACAAGACCAGCTAGGGCCAAGTTTGTTTTGGTGGTCTGCCTCTTGCTTTAGTCCCACCCCTCACCTTTCCAGGTACCCTGGATTCAACCATCCCCACCATGTAGTGCTAATCCTCTACACAATTTCCTTTTCCCTTCCTTATCCCCACTAATTGTTCCCTGTCCTGTGTTTAAATCCACAGCCTCCCTCCATTCCACAGAGAAGCTAATTTGACAGACTACTTCACTCTAGGACAACACAGAGAGCTAATATCTGAGGCCTTTTGTTCCTTAACTGCGTGTCACAGAAACCAAATATCCTCAGAGGCTATTCATTGGTCATCAGAGTCTCCTGCACTGAGTAGCAGATCAGTCTAATGTATATTTGAAGACAGAGATGCCTATTAACTTCAGCCTGCAAATTACAGCATGGAAGCATCTATCTATTCTGGCTAAGTGATGCCCCTGCACACAGAATTATAGGGACTAGAATTAAAGACTCTTTCCAGGGAGGTTGTGACGTGTAGCAGGAGAACCTGGGTTTGGGAATCTGGTCTGGACTGAAATCTGAGGCTCAGTTTCTTCTACAACCTGGGAAGAATTTAAGAATATTCTTTAAAGAGTCACTGTAAACATTAAATGAGATAACGTATATAAAAGTGCTTGGTATTTACATCTATCAGCTCCCTGTCTAGGTTAGTTCTCCCTCCTGTGTACTTGGTTCTGCTTCTCAGAGTTGAGTTGGTATCTGCTTGATTCTCACATTAACTGTGTCTCTCCTAACCAATTACTCCAAGGTGTCACTCTTGTCACCACTATATTATAAGCACCTGGTACAAAGCCTGGCCCACCATATAAATGAAAGGACAAACAGTAGCTTTCCCTGTTTTTAAGCCAGAACCTCTAAGATGCTATCTGGTTCTTTTTCTTGCCTTCAGGCAGTTCCACACCTCCCACACAGTAGACTCCATCTTATTACCCAACTTCCCAGGTGACCCACCCAACAGTCCTCATAGCCAAGGAATTAATCATTCTCATTAACATCACCAACATCACAGAGCAGCAAATACTTTTTCTCAGATAAGGCTAAGTAGGTTAGAGGAGGTAGAAAGTGGGAAAAATCATCATGGCAACAATTCTTACAACTAAAAGTGGAAAGGAAGAGGGTAAGACAAGCTAAGAGGATAATCAAGAAAGTCCAGTCAAAGACAAAAGAGCACACCAGGGTGTCCAGTGGAAGGAAGCAGAGATGAGGGGCACACATGCACTGTGATTATAGATTTCCCCTGGAGCAGTGGTACATGCCTGTGATCCCAGCTACTCTGGAGGCTGAGGCAAGAGGATTGCAACTTCAAGGGCAGCCTCAGCAATTTAGCAAGACCCTGTCTCAAAAAAAAAAAAAAATTAAAGGAGGAGTTAGAGACGTAGCTTAGAGCATCCCTGGGTTTAATCACCAGTATGGCAAAAAAGAAAAAAATGAATTTCCCCAGAAGGAAAGAGTCAAGAGACATTAGCACTGAAAGGTTGGTAGTACCAACATCTCTCTGTCCCTCTCTTGGTTTGCAAGGCACAACACTAATGTCTAGTGATCAAGTGTTTTGCTCAAGGTCACTCAGCTCATAAGAGTCAAAGTGAGATTGTAACTCAGGTGTCCTGGCTTCAAAGCCAAGGCTCTAAAAATAAGAGTATGACAGAATCAAATGAAAAAGCCCTGCGGTTCCAATTCCAGCTCTTCCACTTTTTAGCTGCTCTATGAACGTGAGCCAGCTGGTCAACATCCTGTACCCCTGCTTCTTGTCCATGAAATGCAACTCTGCAGGGATGCCATAGGAATTAAATGAGATCAGATCGGAAAAGCATGCAGTATCACATTTGAAATCCATCTTTCTTTATTAAAAAAATTACAGAGCACTTTCTATTTGCCAAAGACAAGGAATCAAGAAGAGACTATTAAAAAAAATTGTGTGTGTGTGTGTGTGTGTAAATAATAAGGAATGCCCTGCTTTGTCCTAGCAAAGAACTAGATTTGGAAATGAATGTCTAGAGGAGCCAGGTAGGGGAAAAGGAATTAGTCCCAGACAGGACAGAAGAGGTTGCAGGCAAAGGTCTTTTCTAGGACACTAAGAAATGCTTTAGAAAATAAAAGAAAGACTGTGCCAAATCTAGCTTAAAGACTAAGCCTCAAACCACACTGCCTGACTCCCATTCTGAGAGATGTCAACAAACCACAGCAAGGGGCCAGGCATGGTGGCACACCCCTATGATCCAAGTTACTCACTACTTGGGAGGCTAAGGTAGGAGGACTAAAAGTTCGAGGCCAGCCTGAGCAACTTAGTGAGACCCTGTCTCAAAATTAAAAATGAAAAGGGTTAGGGATATGGCTCAGTGGTAAAGCATCCCTGGGTTCAATCCCAAGTAGTGGGGGCAGGAGTTGGGGTCAGGAGTATCTTCAGGTACAGTTAGGTTGACTAACCATCTTAGCTTTCCTGACACCATCCTGACTTTAGCACCCAAAAGCCCTCTGTGCCAGTACTAGGCAACCCAGGTTCTGGTTCGTTGATCCAGGTCCTCTCCTCTCTAGCCTGAATAATTTCACTAGCAAGATGGTAAAACACCCCTGACCTAACAGGAGTTCCCATAGGTGCTGCTGGCAGCCTTGCCGGCTAAGTATACACCCTCCCTTAGGCCCAGGTCTTCTCAAAGCCTCTACACTGGAAAAGGAAGGAAGAAACAAGTATAGAGAGAGTAGGATCAGCCCCTTGGGATGACCTGGGCAGGCAGGATCCCAGGTGCTTGGGTTTGAGTGTTTATTTCCCTGAAATCATGTGCTGGGAATTTATGGGCGTTAACAAAATCATATGTCAATGGGAGTTGGAGTTGGGTTCTCAGGGTGCTGATTGGGTTTCGAGGGCTCTGCCCACATGAATGGATTAATGGATTATCATGAGAGTGGCTTTGTTTAAAGAATAAGCTCTCTCTGATTTGTTTGCTGTGTCTCATCATGTGATGGCTATGTCATGTTATCACCCAACAAGAAGGCTCTTACTAGATGTTGAAGAGACGCTGGCACCATGAGTTAAATAAACCACCATTCCTTTATAAATTACCCAACCTTAGGTATTTTGTTATAACAACAAACACAAGGCCTCAGACCCCATTTTACCAGGGACAGGAGGATGCCCTCTGGAAACTGGCACTCAACCATGCCAGCTCTTCCCTCTCTACCCTCTGCCCAGGATGGCAGTGGGGTGGGTGGCAAATGAACAAAGCAAAATGCTACTCAAAATGTAACACAATATTTATTAATAACTACAAAGTAATACCAATGTAACTATTTTTGCACAAATTCCAAGAAGTGTAAATCCCTCACCCATTTCCACAAAGCCTTATCCTCTTGGGCCACTGTGTACACATCTATAAAACTAAACCAAAGGAAAACCACATACCCCATCATCACCACCTCCCCATAGCACAAATAAAGGACAGATGAACTGCAATCTTCTGAGACCTCAAGCAAAAACCACCCAGCTAAGTTCCTCCTGAAAAACTGACCCACAGAAGCTATAAGTAGATTATGGTTGTTTTAAACTGCTAAATTTTGAGGCAATTGGCCACTAATATATAGTGTGTCTGTCTGTGTCCCAGCCCCCTTTTGGTGCTGGAAATTTAACATATTACCTTGCACATGCTAGGCAGGTAGGTACTCTATCACTGAGCTATCTTTCTTGCTTTCAGTTAAGGAGGATGTTGTCTATAGATTCATAAATGGTGTAGGAAGGTGATAAATATAAGCAACCATAAGAGAAATGCACCAGTCTATGTATGTGATAACACAGTAACACTCAATCACATGTGCACGTATAAACACATGTGTACATGAAGGCACAAGAAAGACCTTCCACAGTAGGAAGGAGGCATGAGTTTTTCATTTGTGGGACAGAAGAATGAGGATCAGGCATTTGAATCTAGGGAAGAATGGGCTTAGAAATCAAAAAAAAGGGGGGGGGGCAGGAAAAGGCCCTCTTACACAGACGTTTGAAAAAGGGAAACACAGCTCTAAAGCTTACTTCTAAATGCCTCTGAGTTCCTGGACCACCTCAGCTTTAAAACAAAATGACAACAATAAAAACAACAACACAAAAAAATGGTTAGAAAAAACACACTGTGCCAATCCTATAGCACTCCTAGAAACCATGGTGATGGGTGCCATTAACTCAGATCAATAGATAGAAAAGCTTCCAGAATCACACACCAACCCAAATCCAGTTAAACTGCAAGCAAATGGCAAATCGATAATGTTGCAGAGGTGCAGAGGACAGACAAACAGCTCTGGGGGTGGCAGGAATGGCCCAGAATTTGAATGTTTTATCAATGTGACTGAGGGCTGAAATTGATCACAAGGAGATAAATGGATCAAAAATGTCGGGAAGTGAGTGACCTTGCTGCAAGAGGCTATGTGCAAGTATGAATCATGCTTTGCCTACTAATTTACTCAAGTGGCTGTGTCTATCAATGACAAAGCCAAAGAAGCAAAGGAAAACAGATTCCAAATCTCAGCTCCCATTTTCATCACTAACACCAAGGTCCACTTCAGTTCTGAAGGTAGAATGGAAATTCAAGAACGAGTACCAGATTGACCAGAATCTCAGAAACTTCATGAGCAAATCCAACGTGCTTTACATATGAGTCATTAATTCCTCAGCAACAGACCCAGAGCTACTGTACTCCACCGAACCCTGGGTGGCCTGATGTCATCCACCTCTGCCTAAAATACCATGGCATGCTTGAAAGGGCAGTACTCATCCTGGAAAGGCCAAGAGGTACTTCTCCTGTCTGCTCAAAGGAAGCTCCCTAAATGCTACGGCCAGCTGAGAAGCAATTGAAAAGAAAAAGACACAGACACACACACACACACACACACACACACACACACACACACACCTTGCCAGACATGGTGGTGCTCATCTTAGGAGGCTAAGGCAGGAGAATCATGTCTTTGGGACCAGACCCTGTCTCAAAATTTAAAAAAAGTCTGCGTGTGTAGCTCAGTGGTAGAGGGCCCCAGTGAACACATGTATGGTCACTGGGCTCAATCCCCAGATCTTTGAAGCCACTATCAATTTCTCACAAATCTATCTTACTATGATTCCCCGCCCCAACTTTTCTCCTTGAACTTTGGCCAATACGTTGATATCAAGTTTCCTGTCTGTAAAAGGTAAAAGAAGAGCCATTTACCAATCTCTGTAACTAGAAGAAAAGAAAAAGAACATATCAGGAAAGCAGTGGGGAAAATGAGAGAGCCCAGAGGATCAGACTTAGGGTCGGAATGTGAAGTTCTGATTTTACATTCTCATTTCCAAAAACTGCTGCCCGCTCTCTGCTTTTCCATGGAATTTGGCAATCTACAAGGTTGAAGCCCCATAAGGAAAAGGGTGACATATTACATTTCTTTAGTATCCAGTATAGGACTGGATATACAGTGAGTATTCAAGGAATTAGAAGAGGTTAGATAAGGGTAAAGGGGTAGGGAGAATCAAGAGCCCGGGTTTATGCAAAAATAAACCTATTTCGTTTATTTGGTCAAATCCATGTCATAAATTGGGGAAAATATATATTAAGTGGAGGATCCCCATCTCATTGACCGCTTTCCTACCTCTTGTCTTCATTTCACCTCTTCAAATTCTACCTACCTTCAAGATCCAGCTCAATTTTCACTTTCTTCTCTATAAATACTCCCTAACCACTCTAGCCCATAGCAGTATCTTCTACCAAAGAAAGAGAAAAAGCATTTATTGATACCATTTTTATAGTACTAACCTGGATTTGTTTTCATGTTGTCACCTGTTCTTGTAATATAGCTTATATAGATTCCTAAAATCTTAGGCTCTTAGATTAGACTATATAACTACATCATATCCCCCATAGCAATTAACAACAGTTGTAGCCAGGCACAGTGGCAAATGTCTGTAATCCTAGCAACTCGGGAAGCAGAAAGATCACAAGTTGGAGGCAAGCCTCAACAATGTAGTGAGACCTTGTCTCAAAATAAAAAATAAAAAGGGTTCTGGATGTAGTTCAGTGGGAGAATGGCCCTGGGTTCAACTTCCAGTATCTCACATACACACACACACACACACACAAAATCGTATATATCAATTTGAAATACTTTTTAAAAAGTATTTAAAATTGCCATTTCAAAAAAGATTCCATTCATATAATTTCCTAAACATATTTAAGTGACATGAACAAATCAAATGAAATGTGGTATACTACATGCAGGAAGTTTATTTAGGGTGAGGTCTTTGGTGTTCTCAAAAGTAGGTCTTCCTGTTTGCCACTGTTGGTCTTGAAATCAGTTATCCTCCCTGAGTTTCCAGAGATCAGAAGTGTCCAAGACATTTTTATGCTTTAAGGCAGATCCCCAGATGGTGACAGTAATTGAATTACAAAGTAAACTTGGGTCTGCCACCTCTCTGCATAGACCTGGCCACCCCCTTGGGAGATGCAGAAGGCTTCCACTTCTCAGGGTCCAAAGAAAATGCCAGTTCTGAAGATGAAACAGGTGTCCCCCCATTGAGATAATATCCACAAATCCAGGACATTTGTACCAACTGTTCCTGTCCTCCAGTACTGGAAGCCTTCCAGAATGAGAAATAAATTCATCTTCCCACGATTCCAAGAGCTGTCCTTTCCCCTTGCAGTAGATAAAAGTCAAAAATCTTTACAAATTCTCAATATACACACACTGCCCTTGAGAAACTGGCAACCTGTCATGACCCAGTCCTTAGTTCAGCCAGCAATCATTACCACTGAGGACATAGAACAAAGACACATCATCTGCCCTCTAATTACTAACAGTACACAGGAAAGACAGATGTGCAATTCTACAGTGACAATGCACTATGGTCATTGCTGTAATGAGGTGATACCTACAAAGTCCAGCACAAGCACAGAAGGACAAACACCTAATTCATTCCAGTGCAGGTTGGAAGTGTTCACAGTAAAGATGATTTTTGAACTTGGAGAATGAGTAGTTGCTGTTGGATGGAAACAGAGGAAAGTGACCCTTCTAGGCAGGAACACAGTGTGCACCAAGACAAGAGTAATCCAGCAAAGCCTGTTGGTGTGTCCAGATGCTACAAGGGTTCTAACTGGTGAGATGAAGGTGAACAGGTGAGGTCAGGCCAGGAGGGTCTTGTATCACTCTCTAAACGACAGGCAGCCATTTAAGGATCCTGAGCAACAAACTTTGGTCATATGTATATAACTGCTTCACAGCTGATGGATCAGAGGAGGCAAGATAAGAGGCCAGTAAGAGATAAGGAGGACCCAAGCCAGAGCAAAAGAATCAGGGACAGGACCAGGGGGAGCTGGGAAGCCACAGGACAGTCTGGAAAACAGACTGGATGTGGTCATTAGGAAGAGAGATGAATCCAGGGTGAGTTTCAGGATTCCTTTAGCCTTCCATGAATGTCCCTCCACTTTTTCCTCCCTTTCCTTTCCTCCCCCACTTAAGCCTCTACAGTTTTGCTTTGAGGTAAGTGATCCATTAAACCTGGGCTTGTTATGACTCAGTCCTCAGATTTGTGTAATTTAGCATAAATGCTGTCTTGATGACTGTCACCTGTGTTTTATCCTACTTAATTGAATTCCTAAAGTGTCCTTTTGAACTAAAATTCATTTTCTCTCCTTTTTAGAAAAGATAATTTTGTGAAAATTGATTCTCTTCCTTCCCTCCTCCCAACTTAGCTCATCTCACATCAAGTTCACAGGATGGGAACTGGATTTAATTCTATGTTCTCCTTCATGCCAAACATGTTCTTGGCACTCAGTGAATGCCGATTACTTCTACCGACCACAAAAATAATAACAACAATCTATAAATACCTTGGCTTCCTGCAGTTGAGAGGAATTAACCACACTGCAATTAAGGAAAAGCTGGAGAAAACATTTAGTTAGAAACTTCTCAATGCAGACAACAAGATTAAGACAATAAATACCAGTTCCAACATATTTCTTGGGTGGTGTTTTATAAAATAGTCCAATAAAATGCTAAAGACCACCCAATGCCACAACAGAATGCTAACAACCTATGACTCACCCAAAAGCAAAAATTGAACAGATTAATCTATCACATAAAAGATAGAAGAGTAATAAGCATCAACATTTTATGCAACTGACAAATTATAAAAAGGAGAGATGGTTCTAAGACCTAGTTCATATAAAATATCACACTTTTTAGAACAATAAAACAGCATGATAGTATGACTCTATATACAGACTTTAATAGAAAATGGTCTCTGGGTTTGGATACCATAGGAAACAAGAGGGATGTAAAACATATTGGAATTGGTTCTTGTCAAGAATAGATAAACTGGGCGCTGTGGCACATGCCTATAATCCAGCAATTCAGGAGGCTGAGGCAGAGGATCACAAGTTCAAGGCCAGCCACAGCAAATTAGGGAGACCCTGTCTCAAAATTAACTTTTTAAAAAGGGTTTGGTATATAATTCAGTGGTAGCAACCCCTGGGTTTGATCCTCAGTACTAGGGGGCGAGGTGCACAATCGATAAGTAGATAAGAGGTAACTGAGGACTAAATATGACAAAATGCTTAGTGAGACTGAAAAGACTTCTGGGGCAAGTCAGGAAGGTGTATCATTATAGGGAATCTATAAGACAAAGCCTTGCCTTTGCTATTACAGTTTAGTTCCAAATGGCAAAGAACAAACACACAAATTAAGTTGACTAATACAATAAGCACATACCTGAAAAATATTTTAGGTAAATGTCTGCTGCAGAATGAACTCAGAAGGACCTGAAGCCACGGACCCAAACAGCTCTGCCAACATGTAATATTGCAATATTCTATTGATTACTATCACACTGGGCCTTGTTAATACAGAAGTTCCAATTAGATGCAAAATCAAAAGAGATCACAAAGGAAAAGACAAAAAAGTGTATAGCTCAGACAGAAGAGTTGGAGAAAACCAAGAAACCAAAGCACATTAGGGAAAATGAGGAATCTCCACAAGAGAGCTCTGGTTCTAGAAACACATCTTTTCCTGTCATGGCGCTCAGAGCACTGCTAACCAAGATAAACCAAAGGCATCCAGAGGCCAGGTGAGAACACTATTAGCCTCATGGAACTGAAGGAATCAATATGGACACAGGTAGGCTGGGAAGCTCTGCTCTAGATTCCCATTAAGTCATCAGTAGAATATTTTCTACCAATGACAGTTTCAGAACAAGTTTACCACCACTTTTGCTTTAATGAACTGAGATTAAGTTGAACAGTTATTAAGTGCTATCATTAAATAATAATTGTCCCATTCGTGTGATCTCACCTCATCCGGTAATTGTATCTAAAGGCAATACTTCTGAGTTCCACCACACCTGGAGCTCAGGGAAGAACCTATGTTTTTTCTCTTAACATCTTTCTACCAAGATAATTTCCCTTGGTGTCATAGAGGTGGAAATAAAATATATTACCTACTAGCATCCTTTTGCATCTACCCACCCTAATCTCCCCAGATACAAATCTCCCATCATAAGCCTCCCTTGGATTCTCTTACCTAGGAAGGCATAAATGACTTATTCTTTCTTCAATATGCTTCACCTTCCCAAAAAGTCTGAGGATACCATCACTTTTGAATAGAAGGAATATTGCATTTGTTGTAGTACACCTAGTATTTGGCAGAAGTAGGTGCCCCATGACCTTCACCCTTTAGGAAGTATACTTTGAAACTTCTATAATCCCCCTCCAGGATCAGCATGTTTCAGTCTGCCTTCCCACACAGAACTGGGGATCATGTGTCTGAGATCTATATGCCATTACCACCTAATTAGAAATATTGACAATCACTTAGGGAACTCTTTCTTGTGCAGTTTATAGTTTCAAAGTATATTCGTGCAGGGGCTGGGGTTGTTGCTCAGTGGTAGAGAGCTTGCCTAGCATATGTGGGGCACTGGGTTCAATTCCCAGAACCATATAAAAATAAATGAATTTTCTAAAACTATATTGGGCTTGGGATATAGCCCAGTTAGTAGAGTTCTTGCCTGGCATGCACAAGGCCCTGGGTTCAATCCCCAGCACCACAAAAAAAATAAAATAAAAAAATAAACAACAACAAAAAAAGCAAAAGTATATTCATGCATTATCTCATTTGATCCTGGTGACAATTCCACAATACAAGTGAACAACACTGCCACCCCTGTTTCACAGGTGAGAAGTTTAAGGATTAGAGAAATGTAGATGTCCACCCAGTTTCAAGTGGTCCAAAAACTAAAACGTTCTTCCTCTTCTTTTTACTTTAATCTCATTAAAAAAAAAAAAATGCCACCAGATACCACTGGTGCCCACAGAATGATCCAAGAAATCCATATAAGGGTTGGTTCTGCTGAGCATAGACTGTAGATAAATCAAATCACCTTCGAATACTTTCCAATCTCCTAAGGAAGTGTCCCTGCAAGGACACTGCACTTTGGATCACTCTGTTTACCAACTGAAATAAGAAGTCTCTTTCCAGGGGAGATCACAGACCTGTTTCTGACCCACCTATCTCAACAGTAAGTAGAAGACCCTACTATCTCTTCCATGCTCCCTTCATGTCTGCTGTGCACTGTCACTTGCTGCAGAATCAGGTGCATTTTAATGAAATTATTTGCTTATGTATTTGCTTCCTACTGCATTAAGAGCCCCCAAGACGAAAGAGATGCCTTGAATCCCTACATCTAGCACCTAGCATAGAACACCAGCAGGCACTCAAACATTCAAATACAAAATACACACAAGTCCTGAAAGCACACACTTTCCACTCATTCACTAATCCTCACCCAAGAAGTTTGAAGAAGACACTCCTCCAGTTGCAGAAAATGGTAAGGAAAAAAGGAAAGCATTTTTGCTTTACTCACAACTGTTGTATCCAAATGTTTCCCTAAGTTAGTCAGTCAGTCTGTCTGTGTATGTGTTGTTCTCTCTCTCTCTCTCTCTCTCTCTCTCTCTCTCTCAGTACAGGGGTCTGAACTCGGGGGTGCTTTACCACTGAGCTACATCCCCAGACCTTTTTATTTGGTATGTTGAGACAGGGTCTCACTAAGTTGCCCAGACTGACTTTCAACTTGCAATCTTCCTGCCTCAGCTTCCCAAATTGCTGGGATTACAGGTATGCACCATCACGCCCAGCTAAACTTTCTCTTATTAAAATATGGAGGGGAATTAAATTTTAGATGACAAATTTGGACTCCCAGGACCTATTTGATCCCAATTCAGAAAATATTAATCTGTTAGGTCTAGAGTGAAGCCTGAGAATTAGTAATTTTTTTCTTAATCCCTTAGGTGATTCTGATGATTAGCAATTCCTTTACCCAAAAAATGTATGGCATATACTGGGCATGGTTTTCATTCTAATACAACCAATGTGGCACCTGTCTTGATGAAGCTGACCCCAGAGTCAGATTTGGAGATACTAGACTAGTTGATCTCTCAAGGGTCTCATTCTGCTCTATAAAAAGGGAGCTTCTGGAAAAGCTCTTCCCTGCCTTGCTCAATGTCTTACTATAATATAAACCACAGCAGAGACAGCCTACCATATTTGTCTGCTCCTCTCAGTCTTTGGAGGTGGCAAAGACAGAGCTTTCAGCAAGGTGACAGAGATTTCAGCAAATGTCAGAATAGTGACATAGATACTGCCTGAGAAATGGCACAGAGTGGCTGAACACTGGATACCTACAGTACCGAAGCTGATAAGCAGCTCTTGAAGAGTAAGCAACAAGAACCTTCTAGATGTAAGCCAGGTGCAGTGGTGTATGCCAGAAATCCCAGGTACTTGGAAGGCTGAGGCAAGAGGATCACAAGTTCAAGGTCAATCTGGGCAATTTAGAAAGATCATGTCTCAAAAATAAAATAAAAAGGGCTCAAAGGATGTATCTCAGTTAGCAGAGTACTTGTCTATCAGGGGTCAAATTCCCAGAACACCCCCCTCAACAAACACACACAAATATAATAGGTGCAAAGTACCACAAGCAATTCTATAAGAGAAATAAAAACTCACTCCCCTTGCCATTTGTTATTAAGCACTGTGGTGTCTAAAGTAAGAAAAACCTGAATTAAAATCACCATTCTGCCACTTATAGGCTTAAAGTTTCTTAACCTTCTCAATGCCTTTATTTTCTCATCTGCAAAATGGAAGAAATGCCACCTTCCTCATAGGACAATTGCTATTATAACCATTATCAGAAATAGCTGTAAAACCCCCAGAACAGGAGCTCAATTGATGGTAGCAGTTGTTATTTTTACAATGCAGCATTAAATCTGGTACTTAAGAGAGATACAACGTCTGTATAGCATATCCCCTATGAAAAGTTTATATTTTACAACTCAGCTACAAGTATATGTTAATCCCAAGCAATTTATTAACCATATTCATTACCGTGTGAGTTAGGTCCCTGTCCTCAAGGGACATACAATTTGGATAGGACAATATGCATAAATAAAATCACAGACACTGTAAACATGATACTGTGTTCAGCTGTACATAAGACCTCTATACACTGCTTAGGTCACAAGGAGGGAGGCAGAGTCCTTGTGGGGTTGGAACAAGATTCAGTAGTGCTCTGGTGGCTGGGAAAGATTTGGATTCACTCTTTTTTTCAGCATATGGTAAGTGCCTGCCATGCACCCAACACCAGGATCACCAAGAAACAGCTGTTTAATAAAATAGAATCACCAACCTCAAAGGAGCTCACAGACTCAAGAAGAACTGCATCAATATATTAAGGGCTCCAAAAGGATGGCACCATTTAGAGCAGAGATCAGGGATGATTTCAGAAGATGCAGTGTTTGATCTGAGCCAATTAGGATATTAAGGGAGGGAAAACATGACAAGCAAAGATGTGGGAAACCATACTGTGTACTCTAGCAGTGACAACAGCAATGGTCTGAGCAGAATAGGAAATATACCAAAGTCTAGTGAGTCATATAGGGTTTTTCTTTTTAATGAAGTTGGGTGGCAAAGAGACCAGCCTTATTTAATTAAAGGAAGGTGATCTATAGAAAATGGGTACACAATAACACAAAGCATATGTGACGATGGGTCAAATGAGTAGAGGGAGAATTCTGAGAAAGAGAGATTATAGAGAGTTAGAATGGGCAGATCAAGGCTATAACGGCAGTCTTAGAGGAGACACGAACACACAGAAAATGCAGACAATACAAGAGAAACAAGTTTCACTGGGGACTCAAAGCACCTTGACATGAGATGACAAGAACATTCACAAAAATCAGTATACTAACCGGGCACTGTGGTGCACACCTGTAATCCCAGTAGCTTGGGAGGCTGAGGCAAGAGAATCGCTAGTTCAAAGCCAGCCTTAGCAAAAGCAAGGCACTAAGCAACTCAGTGAGAATCTGTCTCTAAATAAAATACAAAATAGGGCTGGGGATGTGGCTCAGTGGTCAAGTGCCCATGAGTTCAATCCCTGGCTAACCACCCCCCCACCCTGCCCCCCCAAAAAATCAGTATAATTAGTATATGAAAATGTATTCCTTCAAATCCTTGTGAATCCGTGTGTGCAGAGAAGAGGGGAAATTAATCCAGGGTTATCACAGCCAAATGAGAATCTCCTAAGACTATTTAAAAAAAAAAAAAAAAAAACAATGGATTCATCAGGACCCACCCTTGAGTGACTCAACAGCCATCAAACTAATCAGCTGACAGTGAAGTCCAAGGTCGGCCTCACAGGCCAGCAACTGATTGCTGGCAGCTCAGAAAATTCTAAAATAATAAGGAAATAGGAGTCAATTGTGGGAAAAAAATCCCCATTTATATAATTCACATGCTGTTATATGCGAACAAATTCCCTTGAAAATAATACACATATAAATATCTATATTGTGACTAAGAAGAGGAAGAGTAAAAAAGATAATGGAAAAGTAGAAAAATCTATTTCATTTAAATAAAGAAGATTAAGAAAGAAACATAAGTTTTGAAATACAAATATTTTGGAGGTTTTTTATTAGAAGTGTTGAATAATGATGGAGAAAATTATTAATATTTAATATAATGTTGAATATTTCATTCTGCCATGATGAACTTTTTGTAAATATGTACAAAGAATGAATACTTAGTGATCAGAATTAAGCCACAGGAGAACAGAGATTGTTGAGTGAATTGAAATAACAATTCAAAAGAATGAATATGTCCCCAGGGACAGATAATGCAGCATAATGGAAAGTATAAAAAAATCCAAGTGCATATGGAAATGTAGTGTATAATAAAGGCAGTATTTCCAATAAGTGGAAGGGAAATTAACATAATAAATAGTGTTTGGAAAACTGAATTGCCATTTAGAAAATTATAAAATTAAATTTGTACCTCACATTATATGTTAGGATAAATATCAGATACATGAAAAATCTGAAGCAAAGTTTTTAAAACAAATAAAATCATCTATGCACTAATAGAAAACATGGACAATTTCCTTTACGTCCTACATGTAAGAAACATCTTGCTGTGCTTCAAAATCTAGACATAAAAGATTGATAAAGTACCATAATTTCTAGCATTTATATATAAAACAAAATTGTATATGTGGGTAAAGAGATATAACACATATGAGGCAAGTTTATTGAAAACTGATGAGTCAGCCTCCTTTTATCAGAGAAAACATTCGGCATTTGTTTTTGGGGGATTGGCTAACTTCACTTAGCATTATCTTCTTCAGCGCCATCCATTTACCTGCATATGCCATGATTTTATTCTCTTTTAATGCTGAGTAAAATTCCATTGGATATATATATGCCACACAGTGGAATATGATGGACATCATTATCCAAAGAACATGTATGAAGACTTGAATTGACTGTCAATATACTTTATATACAAACAGAGATATGAAAAATTGTAGTATACATGTGTAATAAGAATTGTAATGCAAAAAAGTACATGTATAAAGGCATGAATTGACGTGAACATACTCTATATACAAAGATATGAAAAATGGTATTCTATGTGTGTAATAAGAGTTGTAGTGCACTGCGCTGTCATGTATTTAAAAGAATAAAATCAATAAAACTAAAAAAAAAGAAAGAAAGAAAACTGGTAAGCCAAGATGGTGACTATTATAGTCAGATGTTCACTGCACTATGCTTTTAATTTTTAAAAATTTTTCATACATAAATAGTGTACATGGAAAAAAAAAATAGTGTACATGGTTGGGGTAGGTAATACCATGAATTTTTCCTATTTTGTAACTATTCTATATGTTTGAAATGAATTCAAAATATTTTTAAAAATATGCAGAATAGTGAATATAATATATTCTCTATGTAGAGCTTTAGGAAGAAAATGAAAATACATTTATAAAATGTAAACAATGAAAAGCTCAAGGGCAAGAGAGGACACAAAGTAGACAGTATATCGCTGAATATACCATGTCAATAGCTTTCAATTTGAAGCCATTTATTTTTCCATGGTTTTATTGGTGTATTATACTTGTGCATAATGGTGGGGTTTGTTGTTACATATTCATACAGGCACACAATATAACATTATAATTTAGCCAATATCATTCCCATTCTTTTTTCCACCCCTCCTCTGTCCCCCTGGTCCCCTTCTCTACTGCTCTCCCTTCAATTTTCATGAAATCTTACCTCTACCTTTCTTTTCCTTTTTCCTCTCTAGCTACTATGTATTGTAGAAAACATATGATCCTTCACTTTCTGAGTCTGGCTTACTTCGTGTTCTCAAGTTCCATCCATTTTCCTGTAAGTTACATAATTTCATTCTTCTTTATGGATAAATAAAACTCTAGCGTGTATATATACCACATTTCCTTTGTCCGTTCATCCATTGATGGACACCTGGGTTGGTGGAACCATATATTTTAGATATTCAAAAAATAAAGTTTAAAAACTCACTAAAAATTGAAGCAAGGCACAATGGGATAGGCTTATAATCTTGAATTCAAGGCCTGCCTGGGCAATACAGTGAGCCCCCAAGACCCTGTTTCAAAAAATAAATAATAAAGCTCTTCGCCTTTTTCCAGCCATTTTGGATGTGCGCTTGATTGTTCCTCACCACGTCTTCTCACAAGACTTTCAGGATCAAGCGATTCCTGGCCAAGAAACAAAAGCATAATCATCCCATTCCCTAGAGGATTTGAATGAAAAATGGTAATAAAATCAGGTACAATTCAGGAGACACTGAAGGAGAACCAAGGTGGATCTATAAGGAATTACATGAACTGGCACACATATTTATGCTGTATCAAGGATGTAATCACCTTGTCTCCTTAAGCTGAAAATGTCACCACTATCTGGACAATTGAGAATATTTAACTGGGAATGTGAGCTCTCTTTAGTTACAAAGGTGCTGTAGTACTGGTTTTGGCTAGTTCAGTAATAAATACGTAAAACATTTGAAAAAAGAAAATAACAAAAAATCACTAAAAAAAATGGAAACAAGCGAAAACAAATGAGCCTACAAGTATCTCAAATTGATGACATGAGAATACATAGAAAATCAATACTTCAGTGTCTTTAGAACCCAGCATTTTGACAGTAAATACTTTATGGAATACTTTGTGGAATACATTCTATGGACAAAGATAACATGGAGGTTTCATGGAATGAAATTGGTATGCCCAGAAGCAGATTGTAAAGGCAGTTTCTCTTCAAAACATTTTTTATTATACCCCATGATAATCATCTTATGACACCATGGCAGCAGCTGCATTAAAATGGGTGTTTATCAAGAGAACTATCTTGACGAATTTATTTCTAGTCTAAAATAGAGTTTTATCTTATGTTTGTCATAAATCTACATATTCTTCTCATCCACATCACTATAATTGCAAAGTAGAGCTCACTTTACATTGATGGCAGGCTGATAGTATGCTACCACCCTTCTATGGACATTACATATGAACACATAAAACCTATCCCTCAACCAGACCCTGTGTACAAAAATGAAGAAAAACAGGGTCAAGTGCTGAAAACCAGATTAGAAGAAAAGGGTGAACACATTGAACAAGGATCCATGATAGAAAAACTTGGCAAAATGCTTGGCAAAATGCTCCTTTACTACTAAATATCATTGGTAATCCTCACACACACTATCAAAAACATTGTAAGAAACTGAATCTTCTGAAAGACATGATACTGAGGTCCTGGGGAGAATCAAAGTGAAATGTTACCTTGTGTCTCATTTGCCATTTAAGAAAATGCAATCTGGTATATTCACCAATATATAGTAAAATAATAACAATAAAGTGTCTTTTCATATGCTAAAAAGATAATGGTGATAAGTTAAAATTTATTAGGTTTCTTTGGAAGCAATAATGATGATATTTTGCTATTATATATACTATAAGATAAGACAAATAACTAATTATACTATTGATAAGAACAAAGATTTTCAATAAAGGAAAAATACATGCAAATAAAATTTTAAAAGTTTTCCAGGCTTGGTGGTACATGCATATAATCCCATTAAATTGGGAGGCTAAGGCAGGAGGATGCCAAGTTCAAAGACAGCCTGGGAAAATTAGAAAAACCCTATCTCAAAATAAAAAATAAAAAGGCCTGGGGCTGTAGCTCAGTGGTACGAGTATCTCTGGGTTCAATCCCCAGTACTGTAAAAATAAAATTTTAAACATAACATTTTAATAAAGAACAATTGTAAAGTTATAGAAACATGTTGATTACATCAATATCTGTGTGTTCATAATAATTCTTAAAAAAAAAAGGTAAGGCAAATCCACAATGTTGGACATCCTAACAGACAATTGAGCCAGTTTGTTCAGAGTATTAGGAGCACACCTATAGATAAGAATCCTGCGTCAGGACCACCCAGTGCTACACATGGACTGCATTTGAATCTTGATTCCAACAAACCAAGTAACAGAAGGCAATATGAAGACAGCTAGGGAAATTTAACTAATGACTGGGCATAAAATTTTCTGTTAATTTTCTTAGGTGTACACTAAAATATCTACGTTTTTATGGAGATGAATATTCAAGCAAACAATGGTGAAAAAACATGATCTCATGATCTACATTAATTTCAACAAAAGAAGAGTATAAATAGATAAAGTAAATATGGCAAAATCTTAAAAAACACTGGATTTTGTTTATAAGTATATGGGAGCTTATTATTCTCTCTGCTTATATATACTTCATAGTTTTTCACAATAAAAAGTTCTTAAAATATATCACCCAAACACCTGCTACTCTGCATTGTACAATATGACCCTGAAAATAATTATTTATTGATAACCTTTTGTGGAATAAAAATATAAATGATATTTTTTACTCTGTCATATGTGCACCAGATAGTGTACTGCACTTTTTTTTTCTTCTTTCTAGTACTAGAGATTGAACCAGAGCCTCTCACATGTTAGGCAATGTCTAAGTACTGAGCTATAACCCCAGCACTATATTGCTGCACTTTTTGGCTTTGGGAATTTCTCTTCTTCCCCTTCTTCCCTCTCATTCCCCCTCCTCCCCTGCTCCTTATCCCCCTTCCCCTCCCCCTTGTTCTTCCTCTTCCTGTTTCTCTTCCCCTTCTCCTCCTCCTTCTTCTTAAAATACCAGGAAATGAACCCAGAGGTGTTTGACTACTAAGCCACATTCCCCAGCCCTATTTATTTATTTTGAGATAGGCTATCACCAAGATGCTTAAGACCTCACTGAGGCTGCCTCTGAACATAGGATCCTTCTGCCTCTGAGCCTCTGAGATTATAAACATGAACCACTGTGCCTAGCTTACCTGGGCCTATGGGACACACATACCACAGTACCTGGCTAACATTGATGACATTTGAAAGTTCTATTTCTGGACACTTACATCATTAGAAGATAAATTTACCTCAACAACAGATTACACAGGTCTTGTTTTGCATCAGTGATGGGGGTGCATCCTAGGGATTGAACACAACACCTCATACATGCCAGGCAAGTATTCTACCACTACAACCACATTTGGTGCACCATTTTCACATCATTAATTACTATATGGGGAGAATATTAGTGAATGGTCTTATAACATTCAATAGAAGCTTCTCTACTAAATATACCTTGAAGCTAATTCTTTTGTAAATTGAGGGGTCATTTTATAATTACATTAACCACTTAATTTATCTGTTGATAAATTCCAGCTTTTAAATACTAGATTGATGTGCTTGCTTCAAAGGACCTTAACTATGTAGAAATAGGTTATTCTGCCGTAAGTGCAAATATTCAATTATTGCTTTATATCCCCCAGGAAGGGATGTTATCTAAATAATTATACCACATATCTAAAGAGGTGAGGTTCTACTTTCTAAAACAATCCTGATAATTACAAAAATAAGAGTCCTCTAAGAAAAAGCAATAAAAAGTAATTATTGATAATCTCATTATTTTTATTTCTATTGATTACAATAGTTCACATTTATTGAACAGTTAATGTGTCAGACATGGAACTAAGCAACTCATATAGTCTTCTCAGTTAAATGCAGCTACTGAGACTTTAGGAGATGATCTGCCCAAAGTCATAAAACTCATAAAGGGTAAGGCCAGCATTTTTCACTTTGCTCCTCTAAAAAATGGAGGATACACTGCTCACCACCAACTGTGAGATTTGGGCCACATCAGTTGGCCTCATTTTCTCACCTGCAAAATGAGGAGGTTGGAGTAAATTAGCTTTCAAACTCTGTGAACTGGTCAGTCTACCCCTCTCAAAAGCAGTGCTTCAGATGAAAAAAGTCCTAACATGCTGAGTTATTAAGAAGAAAGGTATCTTCCATACACACACAAACACACACACACACCCCAATATGAAACTCTGCTTCTGAAGATATATATGTAAACACAAATAACAATGTATAGTGCTCTTTTTAGAGCTTGTATCCAAGCCCAGTGACTCAGGAGGTTGAGGCAGGAGGACCACAAGTTTGAGGCCAACCTCGACAACTTAGGGAGACCCCCCCCAAAAAAGAAGTTGTATCCAAAAGAGAGGACTTCAGGATGAAGAGGCAGAAAGGCATCAACACTTTGCAAGTATCTGGGTAGCAACAGATTGCTGAGGAAGCTGTTGAGAGTTGGGAGATAAAGGAATGATTCTAGAAAGAATTATATATGGATAATATGGAGAAGGACATGCCCAAAGGTGTAAGGGGAATCTGAAGGCATTCTCTTTCCCTTTTCTATACCAGATTTCCAGCGCTTTTCTCATTTTCCTATTTGTCAACAAGTGTGATGACTGCACAAATTTCCATCTTTTGAATATATCATCACATCCTTCCACTTTTCATTATCATAAATAAAACAGTGATGAATAGAAAGACACAAATATTTTACCTTACTTAGGCTATTTTTTAGGCTAGACCCCGAAATGAAAGAACTATTTGGTTAAAGGATGAAACCTGGAAGTATCTTGATTTGTACACATATACACACATGTATGCGTCCTATACATATGTACATACATAAAATCAAATCCCTTTAAGAGGCTGTTCCAATTTGTACTGCCATCAGGAGTACTAGGACATCCTATTATTCCCAGGAACAGTTCACATTTGTCACTTTGGCCATATACTGACTGCCACCATCGCTGCTGCCTCCTCCACACACCCGTTTCCTATACCACAAGCCAAGGATTCCCGATATGTTTCACTCTTCAAACTTTCAGAGGATGATTCCAGGCAATTCCCAGCGCCTCTTCACTCCTCTTATCTTTGCCTATCCTTTAATATCTTACAAAGACAAGACAGAGACTCAGCCCTGGTAGTTAAGTGCTCTAGGATTCAAGAGAAAGCTAAAGCTATGTAAAGAATTATGGAAATGATCATGTAATTTGTAATTAAGAAAGAAATGGCCACACAAGGAGATTCTTACTCTTTTTTAAAACTGAATAAACATTTTCCATGTGGGCAATTTTTAAGTAAAAAAAAAAAAAATGGCAATACAAGACCTTGGCTTACATTTTGCCATTTGTTATGTTTTTGGTTTGTGATGTTTGGGGTCTTTTGTAGAATGTGGAGTAAACCCAAAAGAGATTTCAGCTTTATCAAAACAGAAGCTGAAGGCAGAGACACCTGTATACAGTTCTCAGGGAACAAAGCCTGCATAGTAAATCCTTTCCCATTAATCAGGTTAGATACTGGCTGTGTGAGACACAGAGGGCCCAGACCACATTTGCAAGCTAGAAAGGCAAAGACCTCTCTGGAATGCTTGCACACACTCGCTCCCGACTTCTATCTCACTGCGCTACCTTATGGACTATTAGAACAGTTCCCATCCATGGTCCCTGAGTAGCCCCTATTCAAGTTCACAGTAAAGCATTTCAGTTTTTAGATCCTCTTTAAAAGCAAAATATCCTACTGGGACCCAGAAACTAGTTATCTCTACTTCCCCAAATGCAGCAGATGATGGAAAATTATAGTGTTCTAGAAATCCCCAAGAACTTTCTCATAGGGTCCCTGGGTCTCTGAAATGATATACTAAGTTCTCTGCTTAGAAGCAGTTTTCTGTAAAGAAAGGCTTTTATTAGATCTTCACAGAGTCCATGAGTCAAAAGAATTCAGCATCCTCCTGGAGGGACGTCTGACTCACCCCTACCTCTAACCTTAATGTCTTGCACAGCCCTGGCCACATACTAGGTATTCATCAAATATGGAGCAAGTATAAAATATAAATTGACTAGTATCTATTCAAAAATGATGGAATATATAAGGGATCTTCCAATACGATTAATCATGAAGAAAAACTGGGGACAGAGTGTGTGGATTTTTTTTTTTCTTTTTTCATTAAGAGCTGATGGAGGGCTGGGGATGTGGCTCAAGCGGTAACGCACTCGCCTGGCATGCGCGGAGTGCTGGGTTCGTTCCTTAGCACCACATAAAATAAAGATGTTGTGTCCACCGAAAACTAAAAAATAAGTATTAAAAAATTATCTCTCTCTCTCTTCTCTCTCTCTCTTTAAAAAAATTATTTTAAAAAAAAGAGTTGGAAATACCAACAGACAAAGCACTTGTTAAGCAATTCACATTGACTGAACATTTCACAGTCTTTTTATCGGGATCTTCCCATAACAACATTGTAAAGGAAGACAATGAGATGTTCCGAATGCCTAGAAGATATAATAAGTGTTCACTAACTGATGTACAGCAAGAAACTGGAGACAAAGGATGGATAGGTGGACTTTTTCATCATCAGATGGCTAGCAGCCAGGAAAGCTCTCCAGTGGAAGGCCCTTATGTCATAACACACACATGCACATGCTTGTGTACACACACACACACACACACACACACAATTTTCCTCCACAGATCCTCCAAAAATCTTTCCCAAAAGAGCTCCCACCAGGACACAGTCCCAATAACTGCTTCCAGTTGGACTCTTCTGAAAAGACAGTTAACACTCTAGCTATAGCCTGACAGGGTACAAAGCACCAGTGCCCCTTTTTATTTCAAGGAGCACGATGACACATTCATTCACCAGTGGGCTCAACAGCATGACTGAATGGCAAAGAGAAGGGCAGCCAGCAATCCCAGTGAGATGTAGCAGGGATCCCTGGGAACCCTTGGGGTCTGATTGACAGAACCCATAATTTGTCCTCTGCCTTCCCTATGTCCTTCTCCCTTCCTCTCAAACAAAGAGCATGAGAGCTAGACTACCTGAATTCATGCCTCTTGTCTAGAGAAAGAAAAACTAATAGCAAGAATAATAATATCTGGCAAGAATTCACCATTGGGTGGGGGGTGGTGCTTACAAAGAAGCCAGCATTAAACTGTCAGACACAAGCTGCAATCCATTAAGTAGCAGCAAGTAAATCCACACACAAATCTAGCTGCTACTACTGGACATTAATCTGATAAAGATGAAACCGATGTATGGAATCCTGCACTATCTGGAGAGACAGTCAATGCAAACAGAACAAAATGCATAAAATGAGCTCCTGTCCCCAGGAATCTGAAGCCAGCATTTTCTGATTATTAGATTATGCTCCAGAAAATGGATTAATATTGTCCACAGGGGCACTTTTAACTCCATTCTTACTCCCTGATGCAATGGTATATATTCTGTCTGCAAGAAGCTTCATGAGAGTTCAAGTAACTTAAGAAATGAAATGGGTTTAACTTTGATTCAGACAATGGAAAAAAGCCTTCTCCTGTTCCAAAGTTGGTGATATATATGCTTACTCTCCCAAACAGATCACAGATTTATGCGGGAACAGCAAACAAAATTTAAGGGAAAGATCTCAAAGAAAATGGTACCAATTAGAAAGGAAACTACTGTGGGGGATGGGCAAATAAAGCTCTCTTTCTATCATACACAGTAATCTCTAAGACAATCTCTGACCCTGACTCTGCACCAAAGTCAGTGAATCAGAAACTGCCCATCCTCTGCATTCCAGATTGTTCTTTCCCTGAATGGCTTCTCCAGGGCATAAAAAATACATTAAAGAAAGAAAGAAACATGGCATCCACAGTAGTCCCTAACTAGGTAATATATTATGAACCTATCATATTAAGCTACCAGATCATCCAAGATCTTTCTGAGCTGTAAGTTGGGAATAAATACAATGGACCTGAACAAACAAGGCACAAAGGAAGCATTGAATGAAACAATTATCTCTGGGTGTAATGGGTCCCAAGAAAGACAAAAGAAGAAATCCAAGGAGGAAAAGGGTCACCCTCTGAGGGCAGAAGCACACAAGAGTCTCCATCCCATGGGTGGAATTAGCTGTCTGTGCAAATTTACTGGAAGCAATCTGTTCTGGAAGCAGTGGACAGATAGGATTAAGAGCTCTCCCACAGGGAATCCAGAAGTAGTCAACCATCCGGGCACGATGGCTCACGCCTGTAATCCCTGAGGCAGGAGGATCTTGAGTTCAAAGCCAGCCTCAGCAAAAGCAAGGGGCTAAGCAACTTGGTGAGACCCTGTTTCTAAGAAAAATACAAAGTAGGGCTGGGGTCGAGTGTCTTGAGTTCAATCCCAGGTATTCCTCCACCCCCCAAAAAAAAGCAGTCAACCTAAAACATAAGGAATTACCAAGGAAGATGGTGGCCTGCACACAAATGTCTCCCACCTTCTGGAGAAGATGACATGGATGTGACAGCTGAGCCCATACTTTAGAAGCCAGAGGCTCAACCTCCAGAAGGCTAAATTCAGACTTAAAGGAAACATTACTTTAAAGAATGGTACAGGAGGTAAAGGAGAATGATATACCCAAGGATCCTCTACCACTAAGCTAATCAAAACCCACACTTGATTCAGTGGGTCTGGGATGGAGTCCGAGAATCTGCATTTGTAGACAGGGCATGTGGCTCAGTGGCAGAATATGCCTAGCATGCATGAGAAATTGGGTTCCATCCCTAGCAACACATGTACACCAAAAAAAAAAAAAAAAAAAGGTGAGAAAGAGAGAGAATCTGCATTTCTAATAAGTTCCCCAGTGATACTTGCTACTATTCTGCAAGCCACACTCTGAGAAGCACTAGCCATTCAAAACTACATTTCTAGACAGTTTATCCTTCTGGGACCCCTTCACAAAAACTTACAATGGCTCCCACCACAGGTGGCCCAGACTCAAATATCTGAGATTCTTATTCTGTTTTATTAATAGAGCAACTGAGGCTCAGAAAGGTGAATTAATTAACCCATCACCACACAGCTAGAAAGTAGCACCCAAATTTAGAGGCACAGTATACTACCTAATTTTCCTCAACACATTTAACACTAACTGAATGAAATTACCTTAATTATTTGCTCATCTTATTTGTATAATTGTTTATCATCAGTCTCCTTCCTCTTCCTCTACCCCACTTCCAATACCCATACTAGTTTATAGAGCTCCAAAAGTACAGGGATCATTTGTTTCCTATTCCAAAAGGAGATATAACAACAATTTTGGCCATTCTGAGAAAGAAAATATGGTACCAATACACACTGAAATACGACTCAGCCAAAAAAAATAAAAAGTAAAATCCCATCTCAGTAATGCAAAAAAAAAAAAAAAAGAACTATTTTTAAAAGCCTGTGATATCATGTTACTTCCAACAACATGATGGAACTAGAGATCATTATGTTAAGTGAAATAAACCAGGCTCAGAAAGACAAGTACAACATGATCTCGCTTATATGCAGAACCTAAAAATTTTTTATTATTTCATAGAAGGTGAGACTAGAATGGTGGTTACCAGAGACAAGGGAGAGTAGCGAGGTAGGGAGGGATGGAGAAATCAATGAGTACCAGGGTACCATTGCATAATATGGTGACTATAGATAACAATAATGTACTGTACAGTTCAGAAAGCTAGAAGAAAGAATTTTTTTAAAGTTTTCACCATAAAGAAATGATAAATGACAAATGATAAATGTTTAACTTGATTTAAACATTACATAATATATACATGTATCAAACATTGCAAGGTACCCCATTTAGGATATGTGACTTTTATGTTTTAATGTATCAACTAAAAAATAAAAATAAGATACTTCTGCTCTGATAAACAACAACAAAAAAAGAACTTGAGCATTCTAGGAGCTAGGGTTAAGTCATGAGTGTTATTAGTCACAGTTTACTGAGAAGCCACTTAGAGCACTATCACCAACTGGCCAGACTGGTGATATGACCTAGGTTCAAAGGAGCTGGCTGTTATCAATAACTAAGAACACAGCGAAGAAACCATTCAGCACACAAACGTAAGTTTCTAAGGCAGGACGGCTAGGTGACCCAAGGGTCAGCTCCAGTGCTGGAAGGAACAAGAGAGCAAGCGCTCCCCGAACTCCTGTTTTTATTTAGGGGAAAGACATTCAAGAATCTTCCACCCAAATAAAGCAAGAGATTGGGTTTTGAAGGGTGGAGTCTTGCTTGTTGATGTCTTGTGGTCAGCAGATTGACTGACATCTTGGAAAGCCACACCCATCTCAGGTGCTGTGTGGAATTGCAGGCAGAGAGAGAGGAAAGGCACACAAACGTCACCCAGCCCAATCAGCAATAACGTCAGGCTAGTCCCCTCATGTGCTCAAATGCACACAGCTCACACACACAGCCCATGGATGGCTCACGACAGAGCACTGCAGCAGACTCAGGCCAACAGGGCACAAAAGCAACAGAATGTAACCATCCCACAGGTTGGTGCAGTGGTGCACACCTCTAATCCCAGCTACCTGGGAGGCTGAAGCAGGAGGATCAACTGGTCTTAAATTTTTTTAAAAAATTAAAAATTAAAAGATTAGGGGTGTAACTTGGTGGTAAAACACCTTTGGGTTCAATCCCTAGCAGCATTAAAAGAAAAAAAAGAAGAAGAAAAAAACATCCCACCCCAACAAAAACTTCCAACCAAGTCAGGGGTAGAAGTCATGGACACAAAAAGATGACTTAAACATATTTAGGACACAGAAGTACAGTGAATAGGGTGAAGTCAAGACAGAACATGATGCTTTGAGTGGAAGGGTCAAGGAGAGATCAGTGAGATGACTTTAGATCTTGTAAATATGTCCTAGCAGGGAGTTAGGAAACTGAGGCAGATGATGAAACTGATTCCCAAAATTAATTTTCATACTGGATAGATTATGAAATGTAATTTTTAAAATAAATATGGCCTATTTTTTAACTTTATTTTGTTTATTTATTTTTTTATGTGGTGCTGAGAATTGAACTCAGTGCCTCACAGGTACAAGGCAAGCGCTCTACCTCTGAGCCACAACCCCAGCCCTGAAATGTGATATTTTTAAGTCAACTTCTGAAGATACAATTCCCTGTTATTTGATCAGATGCTTATCTTGGTGTTATTAAGAAGGTATTTTTGTAGATGTGATTAAAATCTCTAATCAGTTGACTTTAAATAAGGGAGCTTATCCAAGGTAATCAGGATGGCTGATTCAGGCAATCAGAAGACCTCAAAAGCAGAGCTGAGAATCCCCTGAAAAAGAAACTCTACTTATGGACAGCAGCTTCAGGTACTGTCCATGAGTTCAAATCCAACCTTTGGGACTTGTCTAATAGCTCCCACAATTATATAAGCCAGCTCCTTGCAATAATCTCTTCATAGATGTCTCCTATGGTCTGTTTCTCTGATTGAACCCTAACCAATATACAAGCTAAGCAGGATGCTTATGTCCTGCTACAGAATGGCATGACCTCTACCATCACCAGGGATTTATGATGAAATGTACCACAGTTCTTTCTAGATGAATTAAGAGTTTACATGCAAACACTGTGCCACCTTAAATGAAAACTACAAATAAGTAAACTAGGCATGGTGGCACATACCTCTAAGCCTTGGGAGAGTCCAAGGGGATTACAAGTTGGAGGCCAACCCGCACAATTTAGCAAAACCTTCGGTAGCTTAGTGAGACCCTGTCTCAAAACAAAAGATACTGGGGGATGTAGCTCAGTGGCAAAGCACCCCTGAGTTCAATTCCCAGTAGCCAAAAATCAAAAAATAAAAACTTTTTTAAAAATCGTAAAAAAAATTTAGAATAGTCTCACCTACAAAGGGTGCACAAGAGCAACTAAAGGCAGCTGTTCTACTGTTGCTGTCCTCCCTCCTAGAAGGTGAAAGGAGGACAGACATGAGGAGGTATCCTCCTTGGCAGCCTAGGGCCCACACCACACCATGTCCCACTGTGGGGCAGGCAGGACTCCACTGAGCAACCAGACCTACTTCTGCAGGCTTGATGCATGAATGTCCTGCCAACCAAGTCACACCTGGACTGCTGCCAGTCCTGCTCCTACAGAAGCAACTGTCCTCATTACAGGAACCAAGATCACCCACCACAGGCCTACTGCCAGTCTTAAGTTCTGCCTGCCCAGGACCATCGAAATGGGCCGTGTAGGCACAGCCTCACCCTCATCTCTGATCCTGTCAACTTGCCTCTTCTTGGTCTCTACTCCCACCATCTTCTACCTGCTACACCCATTTAGAGGTACAGCCCTGAACTACTGACAAAGCCCAGATACTGAGATCAACACAATGCAAGAGCCACAGAATCTTCTGGAGGATACTTTATCTCTCTGAATACCCTCATCTTTTTATTAGAGATTATACCAAAACTCATCCCATAGAGTTATATACGTAAAAGGTATACTATTATGTCCTTGACGTGCTTATAATGTTAACACACAATGATGCCAATATACTTCGATACATATATACATACATACATACCTACAATTAAGAGATTTTTTTCCCAGAACTGGGGATTGAACCCAGGGGTGCTCTACCACTGAGCTACAGCCCTAGCCTTTTGTTTTGTTGTTGTTGTTTTAGTTGTAGATGGACACAATACCCTTATTTGTTTATTTATGTTTATGTGAACCCAGTGCTTCACATGTGCTAGGTAAACACTCTAACACTGAGCTACAATCCCAGCCCTTATTTTTTATTTTGAGACAGACTCTCACTAAGTTGTTCCAGTTGGACTTGAACTTGCAATTCTCCTGCCTCAGCCTCCCAAGAAGCTGGGATTATGGGTGTGTACCACTGTACCCAGTTTATCTGAAGGAATTCTTAGAGAAAGTGATTTAACCTATGTAGTAAAAGTGAGAGGAAAAAAAACACAAACACACACATACATCCCTTTTCCAGAATTGACAACCTTATCACACCACTGATAAAATTGGTGAGAAGATGGATGTATAGGAAGTATAGGGCATCCATCTTCTAAATGTTCATCCATGTCAGAATGTCTGAGATTGCAGATCTAAGAAATCAGAGCCTGTCTAAGAGTCCAAATGTGTTCCTGATGGCAAAAAGCATAGACAAAGAACACTCCTGAGTGATCGGAGATTGGGACAAGCCATCCAGAACCTCTAATCTAATGCCTTCAACTTGATTAGAGATAAACCAGGTAGAGCCCAAAGAGACTGAAAGAAGTGGCCAGGGATTCTCAATCAAAAACCCAGTGTGGGCTGGGGATATAGTTCAGTTGGTAGAGTGCTTGCCTCGCATGCACAAGGCCCTGGGTTCAATCCCCTGCACCACAAAAAAATTAAATAAAATAAAAACCCAGTGTCCCCAGACCTTTTTATTTTATTTTACTCCATTTAATTTAATTAATTTATTTATTTTGAGACAGGGTCTCGCTAACTTGCCCATGCTGACCTTGAAGTAGAGATTCTCCTGCTTTGGCCTCCAGAGTCACTGGGATTATAGATATGCACCACCATGCCTGGCTCAAACCTTCCTTTCCAAGTTTTTGATGGCTTCCATAGTCATATGCAGTACCTTTATAGGCCATACTAAGTAAACGCTTTAAAGAACAGCAAGTTTTCAGAGAATACAACTACTTTCCAACAATCAGAGAGGCAGGCAGGCTGATGATAAGGAGACAGCTCTAAGAAGTGTGATTACAGACAGATGGTGCCAGTTAGCTAGAAAATCCAGAGCTACATTAAATAAGGTTCCACTAAAAATAATAGGGTTCCCAGGGTAACTCAGTGACCTTATGCTGCAGAACAATGAAAAGAGTCACAGCATGAGAGAGCACCAGCCTGAACTGCAAGGCAGATGGGAACCTAGCTTGGATTTGGATCCGATCCTTCATTTCTTGTAAATTGTCAATAACCACCATTATCCATGGACTGCTGCCTTGGCAATGAGGCTCTGAGGACCACAGGAAGGAAGACCCACAGAGATCAGCTTGTGCAATTCCTGCCCCAACTTCTGTCAGGCTTGACTCATCATTCCTAACAAGGGGCAGCGCAGCTTGTCCACAACCACGAAGCTACACGAACAGCATCCAAAGATCCCCATTCCATTGTTGGCCAGGAACATCCTCCTTATATTTGGCAGCCATTGACCTCTCTGCACATCATCAATCAGGAAAACCTTTGACTGCAGTAACTTTTTTGGCAACCAAGTCACATTGCTGCCACTTGCTGTCATTAAGACACTAAAAATTATTTCCACACATGCCAGTGAGACAGGTCTCCACTACTTATACCCATCCTAGTGATTTTTTTTTAGTTGTAGTTGGACACAATACTTTTATTCCATTCATTTATTTTTAAGTGGTGCTGAGGATCGAACCCAGGGCCCCTCACATGCTAGACGAGCGCTCTGCTGCTGAGCCACAATCTCAGCCACATTCTACTGATTTTGAGACTAGAGTCACCAGTCTTAAAGAAACGGATCGTTTGTTTGTTTGTTTTTACCATCACAAGCTCTTTTCCAAAGTGAAAGATGGCACTCCATGCCTCAGTCATGCCTGTACCACCAGGGACTGGGACAGAGAATGCAGGAAGCTCACTGTACATCTATCCTCACTACAGGTGGGCAGCCCCTGCCTCTCCAATGGCTTCCATGTCCTCTCCTACAGTCTTCCTGTTGTCCCACTACAGGACCTTTAATTTCTACTTGTTCCTTCTGTCTAGCATACTAGAGTCCTGCCTAACCTCAAAGAAGCCTCCAACTGTTCAGAAAGAGCACCCCTGTCACACATCCCAGACACTGTGTCACATTACCCAGTATTATTTCCTTTAAACCACTCATCATTGCCTAAAAATATCTTGTTTTCTGTCTGCCTCACTGTAAATTTTTTAAGGACAAGGAAGTTTGTCTCATTGACAACTGTATGCCCAGTGCCTGAGACCACATTCCTATCATGAAGTAATAGATGTTTGATACATATCTGTTAATTGAATGAACGTCAGTTGAGTTCATGCCTGTAACTCTGACCCTGGCATCAGACACTCCTGGATTCAAATCCTGGCTCTGCTGTTTATTAGTGCTGTGACCCTGGGAAAATATTTCATCTTACCCAAGGTCATACAGTTAATACAATTTTAATATGCATACCACAGGATTTTTATGAGAGTTAATTTTTATTTTTTTGTGGTACTAGGGATTGAACCCAGGGGCACTCTACCACTAAAGCTACATCCTTAATCTTTTTTATTTTTCATTTTGAGACAGGCTTTCAGTTGCCAAGGCTGACCTCAAATTTGTAATCCTCCTGCTTCAGCCTCCTGAATCACTGGGATTACAGGTATGTGTCACATTAGGTAGAAAGTTTTAATATTGATAATTTCACGCATTAAATACTTTAGAACTTAGAAAGTGTTTCACGAAAATGTACCATCTCATTCATTCCTCTTCACCACACCTGCTATTATCAGTGATTGAGTGGCTTGTTATCTGAGAAACTAATCAGGGGTCTTCTGACTCCACACTTCTATCTCTACTTTGCAACACTGCCTCCTTCTTCTGGCAGAAGTTGAAAATAGTAAAATGAAATCCTTAAGTGATGGCAGCAGTACCTCATTTTATGGCCCAGGTTGTCACCATGTTCAGCATCATCATTATCAAATGAGTAACAATTACTACTAATGTCAACTTAGAACTCACTGTGAATCTGGCATGTTTGGAAAGTTGAGTCCTGTCCATTATTTTTAAATAGTAAAATCTTCTGGGCCTAGTGATGCACATTTGTAATCCTGATATATCCTCACAAATTGGACAATGTTTTTGGTCAGGACACATCAGGAAGTTCATAAAGTCTGATTATCTCCTCTCTTGTGATGTTAGTTAGCATCCATTGTTGATTATTGCCTAGATCCATGGATTTAGTTACGGATTACAAAATGATAATGATTTTATCATTTCCCCTTTCATCTCTTAGCCAAAATACTTCTATAAAAAGAAACTTCCCTTCATCAGCTCTTTAGTCATCCCAAAGGCACTGTTTGTAAAATGCTTATTTCTTTCACTTTATCTACCAATTTTCAAAATAATGAGTTAATTTCCTTGCATCCTACAAAAGTGAATTTTTTTTCTTGAATATCATTCTAAACTCGTGTATTTAAACCTGTGTAGCCAAGCATAGGCTCATGCCTATAATCCTAGTGACTCGGGAGGGTTAGGTAGGAGGATTGCAAGTTCCAGGTCAGCCTGAGCATCTTAGTAAGACCCTGTCTCAAAATGAAAAATAAAAAGGACTGGGGGTGTAACTCAGTGATAGAGTACTTGTCTAGCATGTGCAAGGCCCTGGGTTCAATTCCTAGTATTGGAAAATAAATAAATAAATAAATATTGTGTGATATATTTTAATCCACAGCTATATTATCCTTAATGATGTCCAAACTGTCTCCATTTGACCAGCCGAAGCCTCTCCAGGTTTTCTCCTGAGTCCTTCAGCAATAGGATCCTGGAAATCCTTAATGGCTTCCCTGTTTGCTGGTGTGACAAGAAGCTGCAGGAACATCCTGTGTTATCTCCTATCCTACCCCTGAAAGCAATCACTTCCCCAAAGAACCCTGATTTCTCTTCTGGGGGGAATTATCCTCAATCACAAACCAGCCCAAGGAACACTCATTATTACTGGCTCTGGAATTGTTTCTGGGCCTTGGCAGTGGATAGAGCTAGAATACTTTTTAAAAATAATAAAATGTTTCATGAGTTCCTATTGTACCTCCAGTCAAATTCAGGGCTGCCAGCAATTTAAGGACTCATTGTCAGTATTTCCTTCCTCGAATCAATATAATTAGTTGTTTACTCTATCCCACAATACACGGGAATCTCAGAAAAACAAAACCAACACCAACACCGACAATGATAATTGAAACACAGTTTAGAATGTTCTCTGCACTTTCAGTGTCCTTATGCTATGTCCACTGGGAATGCACAATCAAATCACTGTGTTTTGAAGCCAGTTAGCTGAGTTCTTTTCTCTTCCTCTCTGTGGGTCATGCCAACGAGCTCAATACAGCTATATTTAGATTTCTCAGGGATGTTTATATTTTCAAATTATGTCAAAATTTTGGATGTTTCCACACCTAAACCAACAAAACAAGGTATATTCAGAGAAGGCTTTCTTATTCCTTTTCACTCCAGCATAAAATCTCTTTAATCCTAAAGAAAAACTTTATTACTATTTAATAGTTTATTCTTTTTTTTCAAAAACAAGCAAAATGTAGGCATATACATACATTTCTTCTTTCTTAGATTCATTATATCCTGCCTTTTCACTTACGATCTCCCTAGAGATCACACTACTCAGGCATATTCCCTCTTTTCCTTCCCCCTTTCTACTTCCTTCCTCACTTTTCTGGTGGTACTGGGGATTGAACCCAGGATGTCACACATTAGGTCCATCATCAGCCCTTCTTTTTATTTTGACGCAGTTTCTTGCTAAATTGCCCAGGCAGCCTCAAGCTTTCGATCCTCCTGTCTCAACCTCTCAGGTAGCAGGGATTACAGGCATTGTGCGACCGTTCTCCCAGGCATGTTCAGTCTTTTGTTACAGAAACAATGGGACAATGAATAGCAAAATACATACTTTTAAAAATATTTTTGCCAGTGAATCTTTGGAATGGATTCTAACATGTGGGACTGTGAGATCAAAGCATTAATTGTATATGTAATAGCACTAGGTGTTACCCATTCCCCCTCACAGACATGCAGTATGCTATTCTGCATTCACCCCAGAGCAATTTGCCAACAGAGTAGGTGGTAAAACTTTTGGAATATTGCCAATCTGGTAAGTGAGAAACGCTATCTTTGTATATAATCTGCATTACTGAATTGAGCATCTTCTCATATGATTATGAGCCACCTGTGATAATAATTCATTTTCTAGTTTTAAGTTCAAGAGCCTATTGTTGAACAGTCTAAGAAAGAGACAACACAGACCTGTGAAAGAGAGAAAGAAGATGGGAAGTATTCCTGGTGGCCGAGTGGGGAAAAGAGTAGCAGGGATTACAGGCAAAGAATACTTACCCCGAATAGTAAGGAAAATATAATCTTTTAAGACACCAGTGTAGCAACCAAAATTATAAGGCACCTACAAATCAATCCAACAAAATGTGCATACAATTTAACTAAGAAAGTATACAATTTCAGCTGGGCACATCTGAAATCCCAGCGACTCAGGAGGCTGAGGCAGGAAGACTGCAAATTGGAGGTCAACCTCAGCAATTTAGTGAGATCTTGAAGTTCAGAAGTTGAGCACACCTGGGTTCAATCATCAGTACTTAACACACACACACACACACACACACACACACAATGACATGGAAAGAGGATTCTGTTTTGCTGATGACACCGGAGCTATTTTGGCAGAAGCAGATGCCCTCCTAGAAAAGATGATACAGAGGAAAGGACCATTAATGTTCCATTTACAATTAAATCTCTGTTTGTATGTGGTGCTGAGGATCGAACCCGGGCCACACGCATGCCAGGCGAGCGCGCTACCGCTTGAGCCACATCCCCAGCCCCATCCATTTACAATTAAATCTCTACTGCATAGTCTATGCTTAGAAGACACTTGACTAATGAAATTATAAGCACATTAACTAATGGTCTCTTTAAATGCTAGCAGTAGAAAATTGAACAGAAGATAACCCAAACACCTCGTAACAATTTATTACCAGCAAGAATTAAACAGGATGAATACAAAGATAGGAGACCGCAAAAGAAAAAAAAAGCAATGCTAGCCAAGAAACCGTCCATATTGAATCCAAAGACTATTCCAATAAACCCCCACGAATTTCTTTGAAGAGTACTATGCAGTTTACTTGTATCATTTAATACTCACAGTAATCCTGGGATGAACAGATTTACTCAATTCCATCAATAAAGAAACTGAAGCTGAGGTTGAGGGTGTAGCTCATGGTAGAGCCCTTGCCTAGCAATATATGAGACCCAGGGTTCCATCCAAAGAGGGAGTCTCCGGAGCAGGGAGAAGGAAGGAAGGAAGGGAATTGAAGTTGAAAAAGATTAAATGACTCACCCAAAATCTTATGATAAAGGTCAAGGCTGGCTCTAAAACAGATCTTCAGACACTAAACTTCACCCTCTTTCTCTGTGGCATAAGTAACTCCATTCACAGGATAAGGGAACCCCATTTATATGTGTGTTAATAATCTAAAATAGTCTCTACAAAACTTGAAGACAGAAGACAATTTACCATTCTAAATTAGCCATCAATGACTGCATTCTTGCCCCCTCCTTCAACTCTCTCTTCTGATACCATATAGTATCCATACGACCACATCTTTGTCAGCGTGGGTTTTTAAAGGTAAAATACTATAGACTTAGTGTCTTAAGCAACAAAATTGATTTCTCACAGTTCTGCCTAAGATGTCAGCAATTCCATTCCCAGTGAAGGTTCTCTTCTCGGCTTGTTGACAGACACCTTGGCTCTATCCTCAGAGATCCTCTTTCTCTTTTTTTATAAGGACACTAATCCCATTCATGAAGGCCCCACCCTCATGACCTAATTATTGTCCCACCTCCTAATGCCAATACTGAGGATTATGGCTTCAACATACGAATCTTCCAGGACATAACCATTCAGTCCATAACATCCGGTCTGTAAGTCCCTGATCAATTCTCCACTAAGAATTTGAAGAAGACATAATAACCCAGCTCTGGAATTATTAGCAATTCCATGCATTGGACTCTAGGGGAGGGGAATGTAAATGAGATTCACATTCATGACACAAAATCCCTCCAGAACCCCTGCAGTGGAGCACAAATGGAGTTAAAGAGAGTTGCTCCACACATGACCCCACAGACCACCTCCAGCAACTGGACCATCCATGTTCCTGGTCCAGATGGCACATGGCTTCCTGAACTAGCCATTGTGATCTTGGACAAATCACCAAACTTATTTAAGCCTGAGCTTCAGTTAATGTAAAGTCAAAAAGAAAAAAGATGACCTTTAATACCAAGAATCTGCCATGTGTTCACATCCTGGCCAGGTTCAGGACAGGCCTGGGACACGCCTGCAGACTCAGCTCAGACACTCAGCAGATGTTTATTAAACCATCCATCTATCAACCAGACTGTGTTTATGGTTAACCCTAACAAGCACGATTAGGGGCTGGTTATCTAATTCTCTTTCATGGATTTTGTGGGCTCCAGGGGAAGAATAAATCAAGCAAGAATTTACCAAGTCTGACTCTGCACACACCATCAACATTTAAATGAGACCAGTCTGCAAAACAAGTCAATATCACACTCCCCACCAAGCCATCTGCTGCCCTGGTGGGAGATTAGAACCAATGGAATGATATATATGGGGAAAAAGGATGAGAGAACCATCCCTGTTTACAATGCCATACAGACAACTCCATCAGACAAATACATTTTTCCAGTTTTTTGTTTGTTTGTTTTATTTTGTTTTGTCTTTTTAACCAGGAATTGAACGCAGGGGTTCTTAAACACTGACCAACATCCCCAGCTCTTTTTATTTTTATTCTGAGATAGAGTCTCACTAACTTGCTTAGGGCCTAGCTAAATTGCTAAGGCTGGCCCCGACCTTGCAATCCTCCTGCCTCAGCCCCCAGAGCTTCTAGGATTACAGGCATGTACTAAGGCACCTGGAAGGATCCATCTTCTTGACTGTAATCATCAGAAACAGAGGTCCTGTTGGACAGAAGGTTATGTTGCACTTCCCATTCGTGTAGACTAATTTTTTGGACTGTGGCTTATTTTTTTTAAGAATGTCAATGGGCTAGGTGTGGTGGAGAACGACTGTAATCCCAGGGACTCGGAATGTGCTGAGGCAGGAGGATCACAAGTTTGGGGCCAACCACAGCAACTAAACAAGACTCTGTCTCAAAAATAAATAAATAAATAGGGCCTCGAATGTAGATGAGTGGTAAATTGACTCTGGGTTCAATCTCCAGTACCAAAAAAAGAAAAAAAAATGCTTATGGTATCTTTTCACCAATCTGATAGTGTGAGGGAGAAACAAAATGACTAACTTGTAACTACCTAACACCCTCTCCACCAAAATTATTGTCTGCACATGAAAAAGTACTCTATTCTCATGTATATTGCAGGGGTGATTCTGAAAAGTCCACAGGATATGCCAACATTGCATGAGGCCACATCTACATCACATGACCTTTGCAGACAACACTGTCTGCAACACCCAGCAACTACCTGGCTTATCACAATACTAAGTAAATACTGACTGATTACTGATTATATGAATGAAATTCTCATTCACAATCATCATCTTATTTTAACACATCCCCATTTACCCTCTGTTCAAAAGGGGGACATATTTTTATCAAAACCAGCTGTGAAAGGCAGCATGTAACATACCAGGGGCTCTGGAGTCCCTGTTCCACTAGCTTAGGGATAATATTAAATTTAGCAACTAGGAGGTGGCACAAGCCTGTAATCCAGCAGCTAAGGAGGCTGAGCCTGAGGCAGGAAGATTGCAAGTTCAAAGCCAGTCTCAGCAATTTAGCAAAGCCCTAAGCCACTTAGCAACACCCTGTCTCAAAAAAAAAAAAAAAGGAGGAAAGAAAAAGTGCTGGGGATGTGGCTCAGTGGCTAAGTGCCCCTAGGTTCGATTCCTAGTACCAAAAACAAAATAAAATTTCGCAGCTAGAATTAAGTCCAATCTGTAAGTGGAAATAGTAAAAATTCTCTCAAATGAAGGAACTAAAGATCAAACATAGTTATCAAAATATTTGAGAAATCACAAAAGAAAATAGATTGGAAGAGAGTAAGGAAAGCAAAAGTTGAGAAAGCAGCAGCTGAACACTTGTCTCTCCAAAGAGCCATTTTTCTCTGATAGCAAATGCACTTCTCCTACAGTCTTTCTTCATATCACTATCACAGAGCTGAAGCCGAATAAAGGCTTATGCTGGGAAGTGTAAGAGAAGAGAGATTAGTACTCAAATCCTCCTTACCATTTATTTCATCCAGAAAGGCTTCCCATATGGCATCATCTTCTTAGGACTTATGGCATATGATTTAGTACTCAGTGATGCATGGCTGATGACTTTGTTCACCTTTTCATGTATTAATCCCACCCCTCCAAACAGATTCACTCAATGTGTGGGTGTGTTTTTATTTATTTATGCATATTGTGTTAGCTTTTCTTTGCTATGAACAAAATATCCAACAAGAACAATTTAGAGGAGGAACAGTTTATTTTAGGCTCATAGTTTCACAGGTTCAGACCACAGTCCACCTGGTCCAAGGTGAGGCAGAACATCATGGCTGAAGGGTGTGGCAAAAGAACACTGCTTACCTCAGGGAGAGGCAAGGGAAGGAGCCACAGGGAAGATAAACCCTTCTAGGGCAGGCTCTGGTGACTTACCTTCTCAGCTATACCCCACCTGCCTACAGTTACCACCCAGTTAGTCTATTCAAACCAAAACAATCCAGTTAGGTTACAGCTCTCATAATCTAATCATTTCACTTCCTGTATTAGCATAAGAGCTTTTGGGAGACACCTCATATACAAACACACACACACACACACATTGTGTGTGTGTGTGTGTGTGTGTGTGTGTGTGTGGTACTGGGGATTGAACCCAGGACCCCGCACAAGCTCACTCAATGCATATATACTGAGCAAAAATCATGTAGCAGGCATTGAGTACACAAATGTGAATTAATATACCTCTGGCCAAAGAAACAAGAAGACCATTAGGAAAGATTAGACACTGAGATGCGAAAATGTCAATTCATTAAGTTATGTGTATGAATTATTATTCAATGAGAAATACTTCCCTTTCTTGGAAATGTTGATCAGTCTTCACCAGACTAATCACTTGGTGAAGTGAAAGTTCAGTGGAACTGACAAAGCCAGACTCTTGATTCTGCCATAGGAGAGCTGCAACACTACTCATAAAATCCTCCCTTCTGCCCCTTAATTATTCCACACAAACACCATATTACACGTGCCTCTATTTTAAGAAAACCCACTAGCTGAAACTGAACTTCTTAAAACAAAAGAGTAGATACCCTTTAATTTACTCCACAAAAGCCTTCTTCACTTTTTAATGTTCTGTTTACTCATGACTCAACAGGGAGGCTGGGAGTTGAGAGACTGGACTGGGGCATGGAAGAGTTCTAGGCCACAGGCAGTCCCCATCCTACCCCTTATTACACCAACAGACTGGATGTTCCTTTCATTTCTATGGATTTCAATTCCCTCTTCTGTAAAAGGAACAGAGTTGACTCAACCTAAATCTTAAAGGTGATTTCTGAGATTCCCTCCAACTCCAATTCTCTGTGTCTTTCTAGTTGATTCTTCCCACGTAAGCTGCAGGCCAGCCCTTTTCCCCAGAGAAGTCACTTCCCAATTGCTTCATGCCCACTTACTGGTTGATAAATCAATTAGAGCAAACAGCCAGAACCCAGCAAGACTGCACTGGGCTCCATGTGTTCCTGGGCTGTGGAAAGTGCCCTCTGCCTTTGAGGTGGGGGAGGAGGGAACTTGTGATCTTCCTTCCCCTTAGTGTTCATCAACATGTAGCTCAAATGTAAGTCCATGAAAGCAAAATTTATCCATTACTTGTCTCTTATGTTCTCAAATATTTACACCTTTTGCTGCTTCAAGGGAAAAGAAATTTTTTAAAAATTTAAGTCAACAATTTGCATATTGTGGGGAAAATAAACACTATGCCAACTGTGGGAAAACAGTGGCAATGGTGGCAGTGTATTTTCTGTAGTCCCTACAAATAATAATAAACGAAGCAACCAAATAGCAAAATTAAAAAGTCATAGACAATAACAAAATTTGGTGACAAAGTATTCCCACATGTCCCAAATTACAAAAAGATGAGGACAAATCACCAGCATGATGTTGGTGTCAATGTGGGATAAAAGAAAAGAAAGGAGGCTGAGGGTATAGCTCAGTGGCAGAACACTTGGGTAGCATGCACTGAGTTCTGGGTTCAATCCCCATTGCCACAAAAATAAATAAATAAATAAACAACAAACAAATAATGGGGCACATGACAGACTTAAAAGAGGAAGACCCCAAAGGAGCTAGATGGGAGAACTAAGCTGCAACTGAAATTGTAAGTCCTGAGGGGCTACAGTGCTAGCCCACAGAAGCTCTAGAATTGATTCACCAGGACAGGACCCCTTGCTGACAGACAGCAGGAAACAGAATCAAAATTGAGCCAGTCAGGCAACAAAGACCAAAAAGAGAGAGAGAAGGTTCAGGAAAAAATGGGAGAAAGAAACAGGGTCGCACTGGAAAGGGGCTCTGTGAAGTTAGAAAAGCTACCAAGCCAATACTCCTTTTTAAACTTCAGAAAAACTAAATTTACATCGTAAAAATGAAGAGATAAGCCAGGCACAGAGGTACAGGTCTGTATGCCCAGTAACTCAGGAGGCTGAGGCAGGAAAATCACAAATTAGAGGCCAGCCTGAACAATTTAAGGAGCCCCTGTCTCAAAATAAACTTAAACAGTCTGGGGCTATAACTCAGTGATAGAGCACTTGCCTAGCATGTGCAAAGCTCGGGTTCAATCCTCAGTTACTGCAAAAGAAAAAAAGAAAATAACAGTAATAAACTAACAAGTAACAAATTCATAGGCATTTCTATAAGAAAAAGAGAGAATAAGGGGCAAGATAACACCCTAATTATATAACAATGAAAGCATACCAAAAAAGATACATTTTAAAAGCACATAAAATAGAGCATACTTTGAAATAAGTATTTTACATATGCAAAGCACAAAAGAAAACCATAAATTAGAATCTGAAAATCTCAGAAATGAAGTGACAGAACTCAAGAAAACTTCCTTTTCTTACTTCTAGTTTTATTTTAAATATGAAAATTAAGGGCTGGGAGCAAAGCTCAGTGGTAGAGAACTTGTAAGGTTCTAGGTTTGATCCCCAGAAATGCAAAAAAAATAAAAAGGAAATGAAGATTTAACCAGAAGGAATATAAGAAAAAAACAAACCTAATGCCTGAAACTAAGGTAATCTTTTAAAATAAAAAAGAAATCTAGAAAATGAAGAAAGGGATTTGAAAGTGATAGATTTGAAGACAGGCAAAGAAGAGCCAACATAAGGACAAGAGGGATTCCTGAAGAACAAAACTGAAGGAACCAACTTTTTAAGATAATAATTTGTAAAAGCTCTGACTGAAAAGAAAACTATTTGAAGCCGGCAATGGTGATGCTTGCCAATAATCCCAGCAATTCAGAGGTTGAAGCAGAAAGATCACAAGGTCAAAGCCAGCTCAAAAGAGCTGGGGATATAGCTCAGTGGTAAAGCAATCCCTGGTACAAAAAAAAAAAAAAAGATTTGAACACTTATCTTAAAAGAGTATATTGTATATCTCCAAATACAGACTCAAAAAACATCAAGATATACTCCGGTAGAATATGGGTACTGGAATTTTTGAAAGTACATGGATTATAAGAAAAATTAGATCATGAAATTTACAGCAAGCTATATGCCAGAAGAAGAGGGAGCAACATTAACGAAAATGTTAACCAAGAATTTTATATCCAACAGACTTGAACTTTCACATACGAAAAGCAGAGATAAAACCAACACACAGACACAAATAATTTTTTTGAGAGGCATGAATACTGTGCCTATGAGCCCTTCCTATAGATAGTAGGGAAGAACTCTGGATGGGTAAAATGACTACAGACATGAATCTAAGTTCTGGTTGTAATTATTAAATATACAAGTGTTAAAGAGAAAAACCTAAGTGAGGGTTAAAAGGGAGATATATCAATGTGCCATCGCCACGATTACACACACACACACACACACACACACACACACGACACATAGAGGCAACCACTGGCAAGTATCCCATCAAAATTTTGTCAAAGGGAAGAGTTTTGACCTACAGACTTTGAATATTCTGATTCCAATGGGGAAACCATCACCATTGCATGGGTGGACCTTCAAGCCCCTCCGGCCTTCTGCCATTAAACATTCCCAAACAACCCTCTTTTCCTTTTTCTTTTTCAGTACTAGGGACTAAACCCAGGAGCACAATACCACTGAACTACATCCCAGGCCTTTTAAAATTCCATTCTAAGACAGTGTCTTACTAAGTTGCCCAGCCTGGCCTTGAACTTGTAATCCTCCTGCCTCAGCCTTCTGAGTTGCTGAAATTACAGGTATGCACCACCATGCTCAGCCCACAGGCAACCTTCTAATAATGATCTGTCCCCTCCCAACCATTATCCTCTTACCTGCAGGGAGACAAGTGATGGTTTTACATCCACAAGTATATCCAGTAACTCATTCAATTACATACCTCATTATAAGTCCATAAAAAGGCTCTTTGGTCTGAAAAGTCAGATATGACAACCTGAATAACCTGGGTCTGTCCTTCACTGTCCCTACTCAGTGTGTACACCATTATCTAGCTGCATACTGCAATCACCCAGAAACTTTTGAAATTACAATGTTGGTGAGACCTCAGGCCGGATATATGAAATAAGAATCCCTAAGGGGCAGTGGGTATCCATATTTTTTAAAGTGCCCCAGATGACCCTCTGGTGCAGCTAGGTTACAAATACTATTATACATGATTTGGTTTCTGAAACAACAAGATTAAGGTCAAGCCCTTGAACAGTAGGCAACAAACACCACCCAAGACCCTTGCTCCTGGGGCTGTCAAGTACACATACGCCTCTTCTTCCTTTTATTTCTCAAAATCCAAGATCATAGCTCAGTCTTTTTTCTCCTTTGCTTTTCTACAAAATTTGACCCTACAGAGTTTTGCTGCTTTTCAATGCTCTTTTTTGGCTGCAATAGGACAAAATCAATGACTAAGGACTAAAAGATTTTTTTTTCATGGAGCAGCAAAAGGTATAAATACTTAAGAACAAAACAAGTAATGGATAAATTTTGCTTACATGGACTTACATTTGAGCCACATGTTGATGAACACTAAGGGGAAGGAAGATCACAAGTTCCCTCCTCCCATACCTCAAAGGCAGAGGGCACTTTCCACAGCCCAGGAACACATGGAGCTCAGGGCAGTCTTGCTGGGTTCTGGCTGTTTGCTCTAATTGATCTGTCAACCAGTATGTGGGCATGAAGTAAATGGGAGGTGACTTCTCTGGGCAAGGGAGCTGGCCTGCAGGGAAGAATCAAAATTGGAGTTGGGAGGGACCTTAGAGAACATCTCCAAGATTGAGCCTCTGAGCTGGACACTGTGGTGCACATCTGTAATCCAGCAAGTCGGAAGGCTGAGGCAGGAATCACAAGTTTGAGGACAGCCTCAGCAATGTAGCAAGACCCTGTCTCAAAATAAAGTAAAAAAGGCGGGGGGTGTTGTCCAGTGGTAAGTGCTCACCTAACATGTGCAAGGCCCTGGGTTTAATCCCCAGGCCTGGGGGGAAAAAAATTAGTTTCTGAGTCAGCTCCATCCTTTTTCAGAAGAAGGGATTGAAGTACAGAGATAAAAGGGACTTGCTCAAGGCTGCTGGTGCAACAAAGGGTAAGATGGGGACTGCAGCCAGTCTAGAACTCTTCCATGTCCCATTCCAGTCCCTCAGCCCAGCCCACCCCAGCTCACCTCACCTCCCTGATGATAAAGACCAACTAAATCATTATAAAATGAAAAGAGAGTAAATTGAAATAGGGGCTGGGGGTGCGGCTACATCCCTCTCACACGGCATATCCAGCCCATCAAGACTTCTCCCTTAGAGAAAGTGAGTCAGCAGCCACAAGTGTGTGCTTCAGACATATTTTTAATAAAAAATAACTTTAAGTTACTGCTGGAAAGAGGAAATAATCACTAAAAGGCATCACTTCATAAGAGACTTGACATACACAGGGGTTTAAGTAGAGCCACACTCTAACAGTCAGCAAACACTTGCTGAATTCCAGCCATGCCTACATGTCTTTGCTGGGCAGCTACTATGCATCAACACTAGAGAAAATACAAAAGTTCAACCACATTTTTTTCAGTACAGAGGATTAAACTCAGGCCCTTGAACATGCTAGGTAAGTGCTCTACCACTGAGCTACATCTTCAGCCCTCCAACCACCTTTCATGGGCCTATCATACAGAAGTAACTCTAAGACTATAAACCTAATGCTGCATTCCCAACTCAAGAAAGAATGTATACTAGTTGGGAGAAGGGGAGAAACTAGAATTTGATGAGCTAAGCCTCAAAGTATGGAGGTAGTGTACCCATCATCCAAGGCCTACAAATTCAAAGCCAGATTCAGAACACAAACTTGTTTACCTTCAGTAAAATAAAATGAGACCCACATCACTAAAATCTTTATCATCTTGCCAAGGGAATGCCTGGGAGGGAAGAGTCATTAAACATATTCTCTCCAAAAACCTCTTTTGTAAAATGTAACCAACGTGCTTTGGATTATAATTGAGCCAGACAGAGGAAACAGAATTATTACACTACATAAAAACCAGGCTGAGACAGCTCAGAAGTCTGAGGCAGGAGGATCGTGAGTTCAAAGCCAGTCTCAACAAAAGCAAAGTGCTAAGAAACTCATGAGACCCTGTCTCTAATGTGGCTCAGTGGTTGAGTGCCCCTGAATTCAACCCCACTACCCCTCCCCCACCAAAAAAACATGCTGGGCATCCCAGTGCAGGAAAGGCCCCCAGGTAATGTGATGAGAAGTGAAGATATGTACATTCAATGATACCAACTTCATTCATTCTTTTGCTCATTTAACATCAACAGCACACCTATAATATGTCAGGCAGTGTACTATGCACTAGAAATTCAAAAGTGCATTAGATATGGTGCTTGTTTCAGGACCTTGCAGGCCACAAGGAACCACTCAGGGTGAGGTAGGGTGTAGAAGCCAATAACTGTCATTTTGCAGGGAAATAATAAAAAGTCTAGGGATGTCAGATTTAGTAGCACACACCTGTAATCCCAGCTACTTGGGTGGCTGAAGCAGGAGGATCACAAGTTCAAAACCAACCTGGGCAACTCAACACCCTGTCTCAAAATTTTAAAAGTTTAAAACAAGGCTGATGATGTAGTTCAGTGGTAGAGCACTTGCACAGCATGTGCAAGATCCTCTGGAAAGAAAGAAAAGAAAAGAAAGCTAGCCAGCCTGCCCAGGAACACAAAAGAAGTTGCTATCTAATATCCTAAACAATCTTATTAGCCTCAGAAACCTATTATGGATTTGCCACCAGTGACTTATAGAATCCCTGCCTAAAGTTTTCATATTTCAGTAATTTCCACTTACAATAAGAGAGTGGGACAGAACAAGGGACTTCCCAATCCTAGCTAGTTAAGACTATGATCCATCTAAAGTCTATTCTTTTTATAGGCTTTACTGGTATCTCTCAGCCCTTTTATCCTAGAGGGGTTCATAGAAACGTATTCCATCTCATCATTTCAGCTACACAGACCTTAACTGTCAAATCTCAACAGTCTAATAATATGCTTGCTTAACTATCAAGACTGCTCTCAAAGCTGGACATAGTGGACCACAACTATAATCCCAGCAACTCAGGAGACTGAGGTAAGAGGAAGATTATAAATTCAAGGTCAGCCTCAGCAAATTAGTGAGACCCTGCCTCAAAAAGGGGGTGGAGGGCTGGGGATGTAGCTCAATGGTAGAGCACCCCGGTTTTAATTTCCAGAACCACCAAAAAGAAAAATATTCTCAAAAGAACCCAGTACATAACATGATGAGCCACTTAGGACAAGATACAGAGATGAAATAAGTTAAACTGCCTTTCAGGGCTCATACCATTCAGATATTAGAGTGTCCTGCAAATGAAAGGTACTTAAAGCTTTGTCACATGAGTTGTAACAACTCACTTAGATGCAAGTTCCTTGCAGATAAAGACTAAGTCCATATCTTTTCTGGTCATGTGGCATGGGTAGTATGATTCTTCTTCCCAAACATGTCCTGGTCATAAGAACACAATATATGCTGCTGTAGCCAAGCTTTTCTTTGCCGTGTCTCTCACATCCATCCTTCATTTCAAACCCTCCATTGTCATTCTGGTTCAGATCCTCACACTGGGATTTTAACTTAGGCCTCAGTGCTATTTTCTTTCCCCCTCCCCCAACCCCAGGTGGTACAAGGGATTGGCTTGAACCCAGGGGCACTTTACCACTGAGTTACATCCCCAACCCTTCTTATTTATTCATTTATTTTTATTTTGAGGTAAGTTTTCACTATGTTGCTGAGGCTGGCTTCAAACCTGTGATCCTCCTGCCTCAGCCACCCAAGTCACTGGAATTACAGGCATGCACCATGGCACCCAGTTCTCTCAGTGCTCTTCTCTAATTCTGCATCAGCTCTTACCCATTTCCTCTAATACATTACTATGAATATATATCATCTCCTATGAGCACACACTTTTGTTCCCCACTATTGACAAGATTAAGTCACATCTCTCAAGCTTGATATTTAAAATCTCCTAGGATAAGGTCTTCCCACTTCTTCATTATTTCTCCTTGATTATTCTAGTCAGCTTTGCATTGCTACGACCAAATACCTGACACGAACAACTTAAGAGGAGAGAAAGGCTTTTTTGATTCCAGGTTTCAAAGATTTAGTCCATGGTAGGCCAACTCCACTGACCCGGGCCCTGGGTGAGGCAGACCATCATGGCGGAAGGAAGATGAACTTTTCCAGGGCCTACCCTCAGTGACCCACCTTCTCCAGCCAGGCCCCACCTGCTTAGAGCTACACCCAGTCAGTCCACTCAAACTAGGATGGACTGATTAGTTTACAGCTCATTTCACCTCCCAACATTATTTAATTAACACAGGAACTTTGGAGGGACACCTCATATCCAAACCACAGTATTTATGTATGGTTTTCCTATTATATGTTTTCCCCTTTACAAATAAGGAAAGCCCTATATATAAACCTCCTCTCATACTACCCATGCCACATGACCAGTCTTCTTCTCCTTTGGCTTTCTTACAAAACTATCCATTCCCTTCTTTACTTACAAATATGGTCTTCCCAATTCTTTCTCCCTCTTGGAAACTCCAGAGGGAAGAAGACCCTAATTCTAGCCACTGCTATCCTAAACTCCAAGAGTCTGAGTCTATTATTGCCCCTCCAATCCTCTTGCCACAGGGTTGCTGCAGGTATTTTTAAACCTCAAGAATCATCATTTAAAGCCCTATCAGTGGGCATGAGGCCCTGGATTCAATTCCCAATACCACAGAAACACCAAAAAAACAAACAAACCCTTCATGACCCCTTCCAAAGCCACAGACTAAACCACTAACAACGGCTGCTTCAAAAATCTGCCCTGGGTCTGGGGCAGCATTTAGGAGTATTCCGTGGATAAGCTCTATCCTAGCACAACTGTGCATATAAACACACAAAAATACACACACAAAAAAAAATCACGTGTCTGTCTTTCCATGTGCCAATATCTTCCCAGATAGCTGAGTCCCTTCAAGTCACCCTTTTATCTCATTACTCTGTAGCCTTCAATATCAATCATTGTGCCCTAGACACAGTAGAAGCACAATAAATGCTTCTGATGGGATGGAATCCATTTCTGCACTTGCATTTAGGAACACATATTGAGAAGTCCAAAAGAGAGGGAAAAAAATATTTTAAAAAAAGCAAGAGGAAAGTGAACATAAGTGAAAAAAAAGGCTCTATGAGGGAGTAAGCTCTGACTCACGAAGACCATCACCTGGGGAGGACCCAGGTCCTCTTGGTCTTCCCACCAACACTTTCTGCCTGCCCCAGTGTTGTCACCCTGATTCTCAAATGTCCCTGCTTGATCTGATTTGATTTATTAGACTCCCCCAGGGAACTCTGTGTGGGGAACGCCCACTTCCATGAATACGGAATAAACATATTTTTGCCTTTTCCTACTGCTAAACACAACCCCAAACCCCAGACATTTTAGATATATGACAAGTATAAGGGCAGCTGAAAGACGGAAGAAGGAAGCCCAGCTGGGGACCTCCGCACCCGAGGGACAACATCTGGGCTTTCTTTTGGCCTCATCATCCTAGACTGGCTGGCAGAGAAACCAGAGTCCCAGAAAGCCAACAGACACAGACCAAAACAAGTCCGAAAAAGGCCTTCCCCTGTAGCAAAGGGGCAGCCCTGCCCGGCAGGAAACCTTTAGACAACAGCTCTACTGTAGTCAGCCAAGAACCATAAAAAAACCTGTGGCCTCAGCTCCGCTGACCATGTAGGGAAACTAGGCTTCTGCCCTCAGCAGGCCACGGTGAGATGCTCCAACCTCACCCCCTTCTTGGTGGCTTGAGAGAAGGCCAACCAGGAAGCCAGGATATCCACACCATGTGGCAATAAAGAGGCCTCCACACCTCCTTGCTGGGGTGCCAGAGGAGGCCTAGTGCAGAGTCCAGAACTTTCACCACCACCCAGTGGTAACAAAGCCACAGTGTCAGTAGCAGCCATGCAGGGAACAGAAACGAGACACCCCTGCCCCCTACAACCAGGGGGTTGGTATTAGCTGAAACCTAGAGGACAACCTAGATTTCTACCCCAACCTGAAAGCAATTAGGCAGGAACCCCCTCTTCTCCCCCACCAGTGCCTTGGCAAAGGAACCTTGCTAGAAGGGAGGGTTGAAATAAAATTTGGTCTCAGACAGGTGCAGTGGAGCACACCTGTAATCTCAGTAGCTCCAGAGGCTGAGGCAGAAGGATCTCAAGTTCAAGGCCAGCCTGGGCAACTTAGCAAGACCATGTTTCAAAATTTAAAAAAAAAAAAAAAATCTGGGGGTTTAATTCAGTGGGTAGAATGCTCCTGGGTTCAATCCCAACTACCAAAAAAAAAAAAAAATCAGTCTCATACCATAATACCCAAAATGTCTGGGATTCAATATAAATAAATAATAAAATTCATCATCCCAAGAACCAGCAAAATCTCAACACTAATGAGAAAAGACAACCAACAGAGATGTCAATTCAATGTCAAAATGGCAAATATATTAGAATTACTTGAAAAAAGACTTTAAAACAGTCCTCATAAAAATACTTATTATGAATATTCTTAAAACAAATGAGAAAACATAAAGTCTCAGCAAAGAAATAGGAGCTATAAAGGTCACAATGCCCAAGCTACAGCCTACATTAACTGAACCAAAATCACTACGAGTACTCAGCTATATTAGTCAGCTTTGTGTCACTGTGGCAAAATACCTGAGATCATAAATTTAAAAGGAAGAAAGGTTCACTGGGTTCATGCTTTCAGAGATTTCAGTCCCTGGTCACTTGGTTCTGTTGCTGTTGGTCTGTGGCACCTCAGCACATCATAACAGGAACAGGTTGCAGGGGAGGCCTGTTCACCTCATGGTAGCCAGGAAGCAAACACAGACGGAAGGGGTATCTAGGTCCAGATACCCTTAAAGGCACAGCCCCAGTGAACTAACTTCATTCCACTAGGCCCCACCTCCTAAATGGTCCCCCACCTCCTAACAGTGCTACAGGCTGGGGACCAATCCTTCATCATATGGGTCTTTGGGGAAAACAGTCAAGACCCAAATATAGCATCAGCCATCAGTGGTGTTTTGTTTTGTTTGGGGGGGGGGTTGTTTGTTTTGATGCTAGGAATTAAACCCAGGGGTGCTTAACCACTAAGTTATACCCCCAGCCCTTTTTAGTTTTTATATTGAGACAGGGTGGTTAGGGCTTCACTAAGTTGCTTCTGATCCTCCTATCTCAGCCTCTCCAGTTGCTGAAATTACAGGCATGTGCCACCATGCCCAGCTTGCTTTGTTTTGTTTTTTAAACTTCCCAAAGATTTCAACGAGTATCTGAGAACCAGGGCTATAAGGTCATGGGTCTCAAACCCATGTGTCTATCAGTAGCATCTGAAAAACTCAAAAAAGACTCAGTGATCCAGGCCCTATGTTACTTCAACAAACCTGGGCTTATAGGCTTTATTTTTTATTGGTTTCCAGGTGATTCTGATTTATGCCAAAAATTGAAAACAACTACTTATTTAATCAAAGGCATCTGCAGGTGATTCTCTTCATTTGTACAAACAGTAAAAACTTTTAACCAGAAGGAAAGAGTTACATTTAAGTGAACTTGAAGGAGGAGGCAGTTCCCCCTAAACTTTGGATATGGGTGCTGAGAATGTGTGTTTGACCTGGGCTGCCAAAATAAGAAAAAGAAAACTATACACATCAAAGAGCCAGTTTGAAAACGTAGTTGTAGTATAGGTTTGTCTGGCTATGGGAAATAGCATAGGAGCGAGATAATGTTATCTGTCACTTGATCTGTGGGAGACATTAATCTTCCTCTCTGCAAAAAAAAAAAAAAAAGAAAAGAAAAGAAAGAAAAAAATACTTCCCCATGAGTGCATTCCATTCAAATAGGAAAAGGAAAAGTTTATAGGCAAGATAGCATGGTGGGCTATCTCCATAGTTCCAAAAGGCAGTATTTCCTGGGATGAAAGTTTTTCAGCATTTATACTCTCCTGGAAGGCCCCTGAGGCTTCTAAATGCAGAGAAATAGACCTCAGAAATGGAGCTGGGAAAGTTAAGGAAGAGGATGTGGAAGTTGAGGGGGACTGAATGCCACCATTAGACAGGAAGTGCGCAGGAAGGAGCCCAGCAAAGCATAACACTCCTCAGGAAGGAAGGGCTTCCAAAACTGCTCACTCTCTAGCTGTCCCATTACTCAACAATATCCATTCCTATACCTAGATATCACCAATATTTCCACTGGAAGTGTCTTTTCAGGTGACCCATTGCCACTTAGCAGAGCAGGCCAGTCTCTGGGTCACAAACCTCAGGGGGAGGAGCTAAAAACCGCTACCTTTAACAGACCATTCACCCTTCAATCCAAACTTGGAAGATATGCCTCAGGATCCTCATTTGCAAAACTAAAATACTAACACACACCCTCATGGGGCCAATGGAGATTAGCTAACAGATGTAAAATACTAAAAACAAGGCACAGGGTGGACTGCTAAATGTTAGCTCTTGGTATTTTGATACATACACAGCACAGGAGTGGAGAGTGGACACCCTGAGCTAGTCTGCCTGGGTTGACTCTGGGACATAGCCGTTAATAGATATGGGCGCTGAGCAAGCTATCCTGCCTTGGCTTCCCCACCTGTAAAACTCAGACAATGAAGTACCTTAACTTAAATGGTTATTGGCAGAATTCAATTAATCCTTTCATGGAAAGGGCTTGCCACAGTGCCTGGAACATATTAAGTACTTTTTAAATGGCATGATTATTTTGTGGTTTTGTTTGTTAATTGGTTTGTGTTTTGGTTTGTTTGTGTTTATTTGATTTTGGTACCAGGAATTGAATCCAGGGGTGCTTAAACACTGACTCACATCCCCAGCCCTTTTAATATTTTACTTTGAGACAAGTCTCACTAAGTTGCTTAGGGCCTCGCTAAGTTGCTGAGGCTGCCTTTGAACTCACGATCCTCCTGCCTCAGCTTCCCAAGCCCCTAGGATTACAGGCGTGCACCAATGCACCTGGCAAAATGGCATGATTATGATGTTAGTTTTCTAGGATGTGGCCAGGGCAGGTACACGGGGAGTCTTTCAGCCATTCAGAGGCTCATAGCCTGGATAGAAAGACAAGAAATGCATACATAGAACCATCATGGAAGAACAGCACACAACAGGCCACACATAATTCCATAAGCATGTGAACAGCTTTTCTGTCTGAGCTGTCCTCCTGTCTCCCCCAAACACACACATACACACAAACACACAAGGTACAGAGTGCAGAATATTCTAATACAATGGGTAGCGAGTATCTCCTTCTTGACCACCACCTCACCCCTAAGGGCCCCTTGGTAGGGAATCGCAGTCTCATCCAACATTTAAGGCTGTTAATTTCCGAAGCACACTGGTGCACATCTGTAATCCCAGCTACTCAGGAGGCTGAGACAAAAGGATTGCAAGTTCAAGGCCAGCCTGAATAGCTTAGCAAGACCCTATCTCAAAAAAAAAAAATTTTTGTTTTAAAGGGCCAGGGGTATACTTCCGTGTTAGAGCATTTGCTTATCCTGGGTGAAGTGCTGGGTTCAATCCCTAGTACTGCAAAATAAATAAGTGGAAGGTAGCTATTGTCCTTAGCTCTCATGGACAGATGTTACAAATATAAGACACACAAGTCTCACTGCAAAAAACCAAATGCAGTGGGGGCAGGTAGAGGATTCTAAAATGTCCCAGCACTCTATGAACACTGAACTTGCTGGAAGTGACTTTTAAAATAACTTGAAAGCCAGCTGCACCAATACTTAAACATAAACATGATGCTGAACATAAAAATTGAAAAGGGAAATGTAAGCATCACAAGGTATTAATTAATCCCATGATGCAAGATTCCTTCTGCTTAGCTTACCCTGCTTAAAGAAATATTTATCCAAGAAATTCAGACAAGACATGTGAAGACAGACGACACACTGTACTTAAGATTCTGTGATTTTTAATCCTAACAAGGATTAAAAGGCTGGAACAAATGTAATTGGGGCATGCACCAGAACATAGTTAACCCCTTTTTACTCCATTCCAAAGAGGCTGACAACTATTTTAAGATCACAAAATATTCATGCTGTCTGATTTGCAACTTTAGGAATCAGTAATGCTGTAGCTAGATTCTTTAAGCAAGCATGTATAATGAAGAAAATGTACTACCAAACCTCTGACATATAAAAGAACACTGTGTAGGACTATTCTGTAGATTAAAACCATACCCAGATGAAACAAAGTACAATTAAATACAACAATAAAAATAGCAGCCCACTCTGTGCCAGGCACTGTGCTATATCATTTAAGGGATAACTCACTGAATCCTCTCATTAACCCTAGGAAGTATTTTAAAGTTTGTAACCTATTTTTTAAATGAGATTGCTATAGGAGAAATTTAAAGTAATTCAAACAAGGTTACATAACATGTAAGGGATAGAGCCAGGATGTGAACCCAATTATGGTAGCCCCTGAATTTATGCTATCCTATGCTGCCAACCAAATTCATGTCATAAAAATTATAAAACAGTACGGCGCCTTGGCTCATGCCTGTAATCAGGCAACATGGGAAGCTAAGGCCAGCCTGGTCAACTTAGCCAGGCCCTGTGTCAAAACTAAAATATTAAAAAGGGCTGGGGATATAGCTCAGTGATAAAGCACTTACTAGCATAAATGAGGCCCTGAGTTCAATCCCCTGTACCACGTTTTTTAAAAAGGGATGGCCAGGCATGGTGGCAGATGCCTGTAATCCCAACGGCTCAGGAGGCTGCGCAGTAAGTCACAAGTTCAAAATCAGCAATTTAGTGAGGTCCCAAGCAAACTTAGCTAGACCCTGTCTCAAAATGAAAAATAAAAAGGGAGGCTGGGATTGTGGCTCCGTGGTAGGGCTCTTCCCTGACATGTGTGAGGCACTGGGGTTGATTCTCAACACTGCAAATAAATAAATGAATAAAATAAAGGTTCACCAACAACTAAAAAACATAAAAATAAAATTAAAAGGGCTAGGGATGTGATCCAGTGATTAAATGCCTCTGGGTTCAATCCCTATCACCAAAAAGAAAAGGGGGGATGGGAGGACAGTGAGGGGGATGGGGGCTGAGAATATAGCTTAGAGGTAAAGTGCCCTGAGCTTTAAAAAAACCATCAATTCATTAATGAGAATGCAACAGGTTGAAAAGAGGTATTTTATATAAGTGACAATTAGTAAATGACAATTACCTACTCTTGAAATTGGGCATATGCTCTAAACTCAGATTCTAATTCCACTGGACATTCATCACTGGAATTTAATTTAGGAAAAAAATGCTTACTCGGCACTTCTATGGGAAGGAAGTCGCACTCTGTGAGGTGGGGGTGGAGAGAGATCAGAAAGACACATGGCAGCTGAGTGCATTGGGTCACCAGAGACTAAGAATTGCAGGATAAAAACAAGAAAAATGGTCAGGAGAAGACTGGAGCCAACTGAGGTATCCTCCACTATGGGTGACTCAGGAAGGCCCTGGCCATCCTTACAGGCAACATTTTAGAAATTATATTCACTAATTTAAAAATAAATTTCCTGGCATGGGGGCAGAGCTCCATGGCAGACATTTGCTCAGCGTGCACAAGGCCCTGGATTCAATTCTGAGCTCTAGGGAAAAAAGCAAGCACAATGCATTTTCTATATGCAAGGCACTCCACTTAGCACCACAGAAGACATAGGGGGTGGAGAGACAAGGACCCCGATGGTGACCACATAGGGATGGAAACTGGACAGAGCCAAGCAGCTCTAATACAAGTAGAGTTTGGTTAGTCTCTCCGATTTAGAGGAGGGAACAGTAATATTCACTTCCTGAGTGACATGAACTGGGTGGGAAAATCTCACAGAGGGTTAAGGAATGGTGAGCATTCTGGAAGGGTTAAATCACTGTTCAACAACAGAAAGCCTTCAGTTTCATGCTAAGAATTTTGAAACTAATCCAGCAGGCTTAGAAACTTTTCCAGTTTTGAGTGGAAAGATGACAACTCGTTTTGAGGAACATTATTAGAGCAAAAGTTTCTATGATGGAAGGGATAAGAGGAAAACTGGAGGCCTTCAGAAGGTGACGAGAGTCTCATTGAAGAGTTAACTGAACCGGATCTGAGCAATCCTCCAAAGTGTCAGGCCTGCAAAGCCAACAAGATGGTGGGGTGGTTAGAAGAAGGATGAAGTCAGAAGAAAGATTTGATTTCCAGCTTGTTGCGTGATGGGATCAGCAACAGGTCAGGGTAGCCAGCTAACAGACACCACAAGAGGTGAGGATGGGTGTGACCCAAAGGAGAAGGAGGTCCAAAGGGGGAGAAAGAGAAGCAGACAGAGCGGCAGAGCCTCGCCACCCACTAGCAAGTGCGGAGAGCTGAATCACAGGACAGGATGCTCAGGAAGGAAAGACAAAAAGAATGAGGACAGAGAAGGTGAGAACAGAACCATTTCCACCTGGTACTCAGGACAGAGGTCAGCAGGGGACAGCCAAGGGAATAAATCAAGACCCTGCAAAAGGTAGACCATGGTCTCAAGAGGCTCCACTGTGAAAGGAAGAGAGCCAATACTTTCAACAAAGGAGGAGGCAGAGAAAAGAGACTTTTCAGAGAGGGAAGGCCACAGCATATTCTTGGGCAAAAAGCAGTGAATCAGTAGGAGGCAGATATAAACCTGCCAAGGTGGGCGGGGGTGTGGACTAAGCCAATTAACAGAACAAAGACAGACTAGCCTGGCAAGGAGGACAAATGAAGGAAGAGTCCCCAACCTGATGGCGAAGGCCTGTACTCCCAGCCACTGAGAAGGCTGAGCCCGGAGGATGCCAAGGTCCAGGCTTAGTGAGAACCTATCTCAAAATTAAAAAATACAAGGGACTGCAGGTGTAGCTAAGTGGGAGAGCACCCCTGGGTTCAATACCCAGTAATGCAAAAAGAAAAAGAATTTGTCAAAATTATAAAACTCTGTAATCTTTTTAAAAATATTTTTTGTAGTACCCAGGGATTGAACTCAGGACCTTGCACATGCTAAGCAAGTGCTCTACCACTGTGCTCCATTCCCAGCCATTTTTGGTTTTTCTTTCATTCTTTCTTTCTTGAGTTGATTTGTGATCCTCCTGCATCAGCTTCTGGAGTAGCCAGGATTACAGGCTACTTGGAAGTAGCAAGAATACACCTTTGTATTTCAAAGAACAATATCAAGAAAGTGAAAAGACTATTCAGAGAATGGGTGAAAAATATTTGTAAATCCATATAAGCCAGAACATATAAAGAACTATCAGAACTCAACAATTAAAGGAGCCTGGACTAGTGGTGCATGCCTGTAATCCAAGCAGCTCAAGAGGCTGAGACAGGAGGATCACAAGTTCAAAGCCAGCCTCAGCAACTTAGCAGGGCCTTAAGGAAACTAGTGAGACCCTGCCTGAAAATAAAATATAAAAAGGGCTAGGGATGTGACCCCTGGGTTCAATCCCTTGTACTACTACTACTACTACTACTACTACTAATAATAATAATAATAATAATAATAATAGACAATCCAATTTTTAAATGTCCAGGGGATCTGAATAGACATTTCTCCAAAGAAAAGACTCAAATGGTCACCAAAACATGAAAAGATGTTTTATGTCATTATTCAACATAAAAATGCAAATCAGAACCACAATGAGATACCACTTCATACCCATGAGTCCAGCTAGAATAAAAACCTCAGATAATAAGTGTTGGTGAGGATGTGGAGAAATCATGCAGCTAATGAAAAACTAAAATGATGCAGCCATGCTGGAAAAGAAGTTAGCAGTTTCACAAATAGTTAAACATAGTTACCATTGGTTATCACCCAGCAATTTCACTCCTTACCCACCCAGGAGAAATGAAAACATATATCTGCACAAACAGGAATATTGTACAGGAATATTTATAGCATTGTTGATAACAGTCCAAAAAATGGAAGCAATCGAAATATCACAAACTGATGACCAGAATGTTTTATATCTGTACAATGGAATATTATACAGCCATAAAAAGGTACAAAGTACTGACATATATAACCTTACATAAACATTACGCTAAGTGAAAGAAGTCAGATACAAAAGACCACATACTATATGATTACATTTATATGAAATGTCCAAAATAGGCAAATCTAGAAACAGAAATTAAATTAGTGGTTGCTTAGGGCCAGAGTAAAGAGGAATACAAAGGAGTGGTAGCTAAAGTGTACGGGGGAGGAGGTTGTTTTGTTTGTTTGTTGGAGTACAGAGGATTCAGGGATGCTCTACCATTGAGCTACATCTCCAGCCCTTTTCACCTTTTGCCCAGGTTGGCCTAGAACTTGAGATCCTCCTATTTCAGCCACCCGAGTCCCTGGGATTATAGGTGTGCACCTCTGCACCCAGCCAGGATTTCTTCTTGAAATGATGAAACTGTTCTAAAATTGACAGGGGAGTGGTGATCACACATGTCTGTGAATAAACTAAAAGCCAATGAATTATACATTTTAAATGGGTAAATTATATGATATCTGAATCCAACTCAATAAGGCTATTAGAAAGAAGAAAGGGCAAGAGCAAGGAAGCTCTTTTTCCAAAACAGGTAAGAAGAAGCAAAGTAGTAGGGCTCTAGTTTGCAATGTAGGGCAGGAAAACAGAAAGGAAGTAAAAGGTCCAGACAGGGTCACAGGCTGCTCAGGCCAGCAGGATAAGAACAGTATAAAGATCACGGAGGAGTTACAGACTGCCCGCAGGCAATAAAACTCAAGAGGAGGCAGGTAATTATAGACAAAGAAAGCACTGGAGTTCTTCAAGTTCTTGGAAGTAGCAGCATTATGAGTGAGCAGTAATACACACTGAGTCAAGTCCGATTAGGTTCCTGGATATAGATGACTGGCAGAGGGCATCATTACATGTGGCTGCATGATTCTGACCACTAAAAAGGATCGGGATATTGTAGGCAAACGAGCCATGACTGAATGCCATAAAATCATGAAATGTATTGACTAAGGGAGAAATAGATCTGTTCATCAAATCCCAATAAATCAGCTATAGAGGAATACGCTGAGACACCTGAGAGCAATGTAAGGATAAATAAAAATAAGTGTCCCCAAAAGCCCACATTAAAGGGGCTGGGAGAGTAGCTCAGTGGTGGAGCAATTGTCCACCAAGCTTGAGGCCCTGGCTGTGATTCCTCTGAAGCTCCACAGTAAAAAATGCTGGACTGAGTAATGTACACACCCGTAATCCCAACAAGTGGGGAGGCTGAAGCAGGAGGATTGCAAGTTCAAGGCCAGCCTCAGCAACTTAAGGATTTAACAAGACTCTGTCTCAAAATAAAAAAGACTGGAGATGAGACTGAGTGGTTACGTGCTTCTGGGTTCAGTCCCAAGTACCAAAATAATAATACAGGTGCCTATTCCTCAATAAAAATGACTTATTGTCATTTTTATTGAGGAATAGGGATGTCTCTGAGTGGTAGAGCACTTCAAAGCAAGCAGGAGACCCTGGGGTTCAATCCCCAGTACCACTAAACATTTAAAAATAAACAGAACTGCTATGAGCTGAAGATAAAAACGTGTTTTCAAAGTATCTGGACAAATAAGAAAGTGAAATGAACCTCCACTTTTTAAAAATTTTTTTTAGTTGTAGATAGACACAATACTTTTATTTTATTTGGGTTATTATTGTTATTATTATTATTATTTACATTATTATTACATTTCATATAAATGTAATCATATAGTATGTGGTAGTATCCCTGGAGCCAGGGATCTACCACTGAGCCACAACCCGGCCCCATTAATCTCCACTTTTAATGATGCCATCAAGTCATTCATCTGAATTGCTGCTAATCTAGATAGAACCCTTAATCTGGGTGAAGGGAAGGGATGAAGCATAAATACCCAGGGGATAGTAGAATGGCTCTGAGAACTCTTTACCATGCCCTGAAGCTCAGGTGACTCAGGGACATCCCATTTATGGTGCATGAACACATACAGCATCTTTAACTGTAAGCCCTCATGCCAGTGTGTCAAGAGGTATCCATCCATGGGCAGCCTGCCATGTGGGTTATTAGAAACTCTAAATGCACACCATGGAGACCATCAACCAATGAAGTCATTTAGCAAGGAGGGAAATATGGCCAGAGAATTCAGTTCTGATCAGACCAAGTACTCACAAACCTCAAAATCACTCCGTTTCATGACAATATATTTATTGCTTTCAGACTCTTTCAAATAAGTAACTTCTTCTACCTTTTTACTGCCAACTATGTTTGTATCTATCTTTGGGACCTGAGTAAGGGGAGAGAGAGAGAGAGAAACCTGAGACAAAGTACTTAAAATACATTCTATATCATTAGAGAAGATACAGGCAGAGAGGAAAGAACATAAAGTTTTGTGGTAGAGTGATCCAAAAATGGCTTCAGCAATAGCTCATCCCGGGTACAATTTTGCAATGTGACCTTGACATTCCCTCATCAAGAAGGGGATTGTCCCTCTTTCCCTTATAGCCTGCTTTGATCAATAGAATGTATCAGAAGTGCTCCCCTATAACTCAAAAGACCAGATCCTAAGAACTTCCTCCTTCCTGCTTGGCTCAGGAGAGCCAATGGCCAAACAAACCACCAAGAGGCCATGAGGAAACCCAAGTGAGCCAGTGGAGACAGACAGGCAGAGGACCACTAAGTCACTCACCATATAAGCAAAGCCTTCTAGAACTTTCCAGCCTAGACACAGGTAAATGCAGCTAAGGGAAAGATCACTACATGCAACAGCCCAACCTGTTTCTGACGCACAAATCATGAGCAAACTAAAGAGCTGTCAATTTAAGCTACTGAGTCTTGACCCAGTTTGTTTTACAGCAATAGATACCTGAAACGAAATTGAAGTCCCAAAACAAGGGGAGAATCCTGGCAATGTTATTATGTAGCTATGTGATCTTAGGTCAATGATTTCCCCTCTGGACCTCAATTTCCTCATCTGTAAAATGAGGAGGTTGTACCAGATGAGCTAAGGTGCTTCCCAGTTCTGACAGTCTGAACCATTCATGTGGATATCAGCGAACAGTCCAGGCAACGCGAGTGCTAGGAATTCAGAGAGAGAAACTGCTTCAGTATCCAAGTCACTACTTCAGGAGCGGAAAGAGAGCTATGTGAGGCTCAAAAGAGGCAGCAACTACAACAATGCAGGCACATAACACTCAATAAAAAAATCGTCATTATCTGATGAATCAAATCAGTTCCTTGATTCTGGACAAGTTAATCTCTCTAATCCCCAATTTTTTTCATCTGAAAAAGAAAGGAGATAAAACTAATGTTCCTGCTTCTATAAGTGAAAACATCTTTGTATATGAAAGCTTCATAAAAATCAAAATCATCTAGAAATGCAAAATATAACTATATTATTAATAGTTTTATTATTCTTTACATCATTGTCTTTAGAAGCCTCTTTTTCACCAAGCAAACAGAGACAGCCAGTTTTAAATGTTTAGCGGTACTGGGGATTGAACCCCAGGGTCTCCTGCTTGCTGTGCAAGTGCTCTACCATTCAGGGACATCCATATTCCTCAATAAAAACTGGCTGTATCAAAAGATGAAAGGGGCCTGGGGCTGTAGCTCAGTGGCACAGCACTTGCCTAGCATGTGTGAGGCACTGGGTTCGATCCTCAGCAAAAATAAATAAATAAAATAAAGACATTCTTTCCATTTACAACTATAAAAAAATTAAAAAAAAAAAAAAGATCAAGAGGCAGGTTCTAAGGGGCCACAAAATTTCAGCCATGTGAGATCTGACCACCCCCCAGCATTGGTCAGTGAGCCAGGTATCCATACTGAACACAGAGCCCTGGTATCCCTTACAAGAAGCTCTTAGCCCAAGGGGAAATCTGGAAACAGCCCAGCATCTTAAAAGTGTGAATAATTGCCAGGTGTGGTGGTACACATCTATAATTCCAGTAATCCAGGAGGCTGAGGCAGGAGGATCATAGGTTCAAAGCCAACCTCAGCAACTTAGTGGGGCCCTAAGCAACTTAGCAGGACCCTGTCTCAAAATAAAAAGGACTAGGAGTGTAGCTCAGTGAAAAAGTGGTTCAATCCCCAGTACCAAAAAAAAAATGCAAATAATTATGAATAATTTCCTATATCAGAATCCTAGAGATCAGCAACCTGAGGATACTGCTCCAGAGAGCTATGAATCAAACCACTGCCTGGCATAGAGTGAATACTCCATAAAAATCATTGAATAAGCAAGCACTGGATTTAGGAGTCTGAAGTCAAATCTCTAAGTTTAAACACTAGCTTTGGTGCACACAGCTGTGAGCAATGAGGCAGGCAACAATCTCCCCGTTTATAACAGACATGGAGATTCATCTCGTAGAAAAGTGAATGAGAATTAAATGAAGTATTGCAGGTGAAAAACACGTAGGATTCTGCTTAATTAGTACATATATGGTTTTTTTTTTTTTTATAAGTGCACAGAACCTCTGCATAGAACCCAACCCTTTCAGCCTCACCTGGGTGCAGTGGTGCACATCTGTAATTCCAGCAACCCAGGAGGCTGAGATGGGAGGATCACAAATTCGAAGCAACTTAGCCTCTGTCTCAAAATTAAAAAGGAAAAGGGCTGGGGACACAGCTTAGTGGTAAAGTGCCCCTGGGTCCAATCACAGTACAAAAAAAAAATTGTTTTTAATCAAAAAAAGAACCTTTCAGTCTCTGCAGACCCAGAAAATGAGAGGCATACATCCAAACAATCACTCCATCCAATGTTGATTCTGAAAAATTGCCAGCCCTTGAAAGAGGAAGTCTTGGGCTCATTTTCCAAGGGTACCTGACAAGGCGATGATACATTTGTATTTTACAGCCTGTGTTTTCCCACAGCAAGGGAAGAGCGTGGTGTGGATTCAACTCTGAAATCCCAGTGATTGGGAAGTTTCATGGACACTGCTCTATAGGAGATGTGAAAACCAGCCAGAAGAAGTACTTACCAGGTGCATGTGGGACAGAAAAGCTTCTGCTTCCACCTCTACTTGGGTCTTGACTGACACAATGAATGTGCCAGTGTCCAACATCAATTACAAAGAGCTGGCAGTTAAGACCCGAAGTCCTCACGATCAGCCTTTGCCCAAGGAAGCTCCACCACTGCCTGTACTGTGTGCCCTTGTCCTTTCTTCTCTCTCTTGCCCCTCTCGAAGCAGAATCACTGGTCCCCATGCCTCTGCATTAGGAACTCAGCTAAGATCAACTATGGCTGTGCCTCCTCTTAATGACCACCACCGTCTGTCAATGCAGGGAAGTTACTATAGGAACTACATCACACAGCCCCCAGACATTTGCTTAGAAAAGAAACTGTATGTTTGGTGCTGGGAAAGGAAGAAAAAGATCCAGCAAGTTGGAGGCAAGCTCTAAGTTCAGTATTTCTCAAAGTCTGGTTGCAATCACATGAAATCACCTGGAATGCTTGTTAAAGGTTCACATTCCTTAGCTCCCCCTAGATGTATCAAATTAAAATTGGGACATGGCAAGAACTGGACCTTTTAATACCCTATGCACACCAAGTTTTAACACCTATTTGAGACCAAATACAGAGGACAGTAAGAAAAGAATAAAAAGACTTAAAGACGCTTTAAGTGTGACCTCCATTCTTTTGCTAATTCTTACAAAAGAGAGCACTGGTGAATCAAACAAGATAAACGCCAACTTCCCGACTGATGTACTTCTGGATATCTAAAAAAATTAAATCATCACTATGATGAAAACTTTAACATCAAAAACGTGTTCACCAGCTGGGCTTGGTGGCGCATGCCTGTAATCCCAGTGGCTCAAAAGGCTGAGGCAGGAGGATCACGAGTTCAAAAGCCAGCCTTAGCAACTTGGTGAGGCCCAAAGTAACTCAGCTAGACCTTGTCTCTAAATAAAATGTTTTTTAAAAAGTAAGGGGGTAGGGGCTGGGGATGTGACTCAGTAATTAAGTGCCCCTGGGTTTAATCACCAGTACCAAAAGAAAACGAGAAAAAGAAAGTTTGAGGTGATTCTGGACAACTTGGTGAGATCCTGTCTCAAAATAAAAAATAAAAGAGCTGGTAATGTGGCTCAGAGGTGAAGAGATTTCCTAGCATGTATGAAGCTCTGGGTTCAATCCCCAGTAAAACAAAATTAAAATGCTCACCAAACCAGTAAGCCACAACAAAAACTAACCCAAATATCCCATCTTAGGATCAGCCAGATCTACTCAAGAGATGAGAGAAGTGAGATAAGCTGCTGCTTGCAGCCCCATTCGGGTCCTAGCCATACCCAGTAATTCACCTCTGCATTCCACGGCAGGGTTTGGTGACTAAGTAGTGGGAATGTCTCCCCTAAGCTCTAGCCAATATGGTTTGGGGGGAATTTTTAAGAGGAGAAAAAAAATGAAAACTAAGATTCCCCAATTCATCTCCTTAACAAATGAAAAAAAATCTTAAGATAATTGACTACATTAAACACATATCAGATGCTTAAAAAAATGCTTTGTGATTGAAATGATCCTTGCATGAGATGCTATCCTCCTGTATGCACAGTCATGAAAGAGGAAAAAGGGAACAGAGTAAAACTGTCTCCACATAAAAAGTACGGTTTTCAAAACCTTCAATACCCAACCTACCTAGAGGGGCAATACTTTATTTCATTTAGTGACCAGCACATTCTAGACGCTGAAAGTCCCTGAGCCTTTAAGTCACCAGAGAAGTCAAGTGGTATGAAGCAGGAGGAGAGAGTCCTTTTTCAACAGAAAAGCACTCTTTCTCAGCGATGAGCAGTGGAATCCTCCACTGCAATTTCACAAATCAGAACTCGCACTGAGGGAGGTACATCACAGGGACCAGCCTTATATACACCTGATGGTCCATTATTGGCTTTGGCCCCACCCCTCCCCAAAAATGGACCTAGGACTTTCCCCCGATGCTGAAAATTCCCATCATCCCAGCTAAATTCCTCAGCAGTAGATGCTAAAACTTAACATTACGTACAAGGGTAGCAAACAGCTTTCACCCACTCACTCCGGAGGCCACCCTCAATTCAATGACTGGTCATGATTTAGAAACTGACATAACACCTGGACCCGCCTACCCGGAATCATCATAAACAAACAAACAAACTGTATTCTCTTCCTCAATCAGGAAGCAAGCATTCCCCTTTTAAAAGACATTCCTGAAAGCACCTCCCAAGGGAGCCCAGCAGGTAAATAACACCAGGGCTTCCTTAAACCGATTCTAAAGAACCAGGTGTCCACGCTGCGCTCATTCACCTGCCTCTCCTCCAAAGGACGGTTCTGCGAAGTAACTCAATCCAATCCTAGGCAGGCAAGGATGGGGGAGACTGCAGGTGGAAGGGGTGGGGGGTGAAGCAATGCAGCTCAAACTTTGCAGTTGCTCTTTAGCAGTTCTGGGAGGGAGCCCGTGGAATTTTATATTGAAAAGGGGGAGTCACCTTCCCTAACAGAAAGGTCCGCAAATTGGCCTAACCCACTTGCTCTGAGTTTAGGATGGTTGTGCATCCCATCCACTCAGACATAACCCCTCCCGGGCACTACCCTCCCCATAACCCCCTCACCTTGGCCTCAAAGCAGATGCCGTGCTGGAAGGCGTCCTCATTGTGCAAGGGGATCCTCAGGTCGTGCCCATCGTCCACAAGGTTGTACTTGGTTTTGCTGGGCATGGTGACCCACGATGGACACGCTCCTCCAGAGGCGACGCTGGCTGCAACAGCAGCAGGAAGGGGCTGTCTAGACCCCGAGGAGGAGAGACTGGGACCGAGTGAAGAGGCGCTGGCGGGGACAGCGGGACGCGGGGTGGGCAGCGCCTCTTCACTCGGTCCCAGTCTCTCCTCCTCGGGGTCTAGACAGCCCCTTCCTGCTGCTGTTGCAGCCAGCGTCGCCTCTGGAGGAGCGTGTCCATCGTGGGTCACCATGCCCAGCAAAACCAAGTACAACCTTGTGGACGATGGGCACGACCTGAGGATCCCCTTGCACAATGAGGACGCCTTCCAGCACGGCATCTGCTTTGAGGC
>NW_026000019.1:26611713-26627610 GCF_001458135.2 Marmota marmota marmota
GGTTCGCCCCCGCGCGCCCCGCGCCGCCTACGGAGCAGGTGAAAGTCCCCGGAGCGCGGCGCCGGGTCCTGCCAGTTTAGCCTGGCCCCGGGATCCCGGGAACTTCGCCCGGCCCCAGGCCGCCTGGAAGCCAGCTCAGCCCTGTTTTCGCGTTTTACCGGCAATTTCTGAGCCGGGCGTAGTTATCAGCCACGTAGCCTAAGGTTTGTTTTTGTTTGTTTTTGTTTTTGCTTTGTTTTTAGAGAGTGTAGAGGTGGTGGTGTTTTGTTTGACCAGGAAGGCCCATGTCTTGTCCCATCTATCCCAATCTGGGTCCCACTCATACTCAGTTCTGCTCCTAGTCGAGGAATGGGGGTAAGGGGGAGCAGTTGTCTTAGGCACTTTTTGTCCCTCCGGGCATCGATATGTCACTTGTGTTTGGAGTTTGGGTAGGGTGCCTTTGGGGGGAATTTAAATATTTAAAAGTCGTCACCATCCTTGAGGAAATGGGGTAGGCGGAAAAGGAGTACAAAGGACCAAAGGATCCAGAATGTTTTTATGTCCTTAAACAACCTTCTATAACTAGGTTGGACCAAATGAGCTTCCAGGTTATCTCTGATTGGCATATTATTGTTCCTTTCTTGAACAATGCTCGAGTTGTTAGATTTGCCTATTGTAAAGAAGGGGCTATTCATTTTTCTCCTTTACACCAAAAGTTTTCCAGAAAACTTGCCTAGTTATTTCCATCTCAGAAAAGATTGGATAATGGAAGAATTATAAGATGAATGTCCAGTTTCCTAACTGTAAATTATGCAAATGATGGACCCATAGGAGGCATTAATGACCAAATATTAAGTATCTGACAAAAGAGCATATGTAGATACATATCACAGGTACAATATATGTGGCTTAATATTACTCCATAATATCCAGAAATAACCAATCAAACCAGTGCCCAAGCCAGCCAAAGCTGAATTACTTAGACGAAATGGTCAACTCTTTCATGGAATTAATTGCCATAAACTTGCTTTCCCCCACCAGCCCTACTGGCTACTAGGGGTTGAACCCAAGTTCTTGTACATGCTAGGCAAATAATGAGCTATATCCCTAACCCTTTTTATTTTATTCTGAGACAGTGTCTCACTTAATAGCCCAAACTGGCCTCAAATTTATGATCCTCCATGCCAGGCCCCATGGCACACACCTCTAATCCCAACCACTCAGGAGACTGAAACAGGACTAAGCAATTTAGGGAGATTCTGTTTCAAAATAAAAATATAAAAACAACTGAGGATGTGGCTCAGTGGTTAAGCACCCCTGGGTCCCCAGTACCAAAAAAAAAAAAAGTATGCATATTAAATTTTATAAATCTCTGCATGCCTGTAATCCCAGTGACTCTAGAGGCTGAGACAGGAGGATCTTAAATTCACATCCAGGTTGGGACCAGGATGGGAAACTTGGTGAGACCCTGTCTCAAAATAAAAAAATAAAAAGAACTTGGAATATAACCAGTGGTAGAGTGTCCCTGGGTTCAATCCTCAATATCACAATTTAAAAAAAAAAAAACTGTGATCCTCCTACCTCAGCTTCCCAAATTGCTGGGATTACAGGAGTGTGTCACTGCCCTGTGCAACTGTTGACCTGCTTTTAATGCCTGTGGGCACATCCATTGAAGGCCACTCATAGACCAGACATCACTGATCACTTTTTGTCTAGGCCAGCCTGGGAAATCACCAGGAAGTATCCTGATGAAACTTCCTGAACCATTTCATGATAAATTTACATAAGAGAATGCATTATTACGGTAATTATATTTCTCATCTTGCCCCATAAAGCTAAAGTACAACTGCCCTTTCCTGCCTATTGCTATTCCCTATCTGCTGAAATCAGTGGTCAAGTGGTAGTAACTGCTGGAATAGTTCCCTAAACAAAAGCAAACTAATCCCTGGGACAAATTAATCATATGCATTGTGCTGTAGATTTTATTATATTCGTAAATATTAGTAAGAACCAAAAATAATTTATAGTGAGGAGGTGCACCACTAACCTTTTTATAAATACAGGACAGAAAAGTCTAATCAGCCATGTTTGACTCTTTGAATGTCACTGTGGTTTTAATATGCAGAAATGCACTCTATAAAACCTGGCACAGTAATTCAACAACTTAAAGGCAAAGCCTTAAGTAACAATTTCATTTACATCTCATATTCTCTCCCAAATTAAAATGTCCTCTGACTCCAAGTGGCATTTTTTTTTCTAGATTAACTTGTTTTGTTTTGTTTGCATTTCTGGGGATGAAATCCAAGCACACTCTACCACTGAACTACATGCCCAGCCTTTTTATGTTTTTTTATTTTGAGACAGGCTGTCACCAAGTTGTTGAAGCTGGTCCTGAACTTGTCAACCTCCTACCTCAGTCTCCTGAGTAGCTAGGATTACATGTATGCTGACCTGACCAGCTTTAACACATTTTCTTGTTTATAGACAAGAAACAAACAAAAATGTAGAAGTCCCAGAGCTATTTCAGGGTTTGGCACAGAAACTACCACATAATAGACATCTAATAAATTATTTATAGAACTAAATAATAATAATGGCTAATTCTCATTAGCTTTCTCTGTATCAGGCATTGTTCTTAGCATCCTATAGGTATTATCTCATTTAATATTCACAACAACCATAAAGTAACTTCCATTTTACAAAGAAACTAAAGCACAGAGGAATTTGCATAGCTTGCCCAAGGTCACCCTTACAAAGGAAAGGAGTCAGGATTTGAATCCAAGTCAACTGGATGGCCGTGGCAAGCTTCATATTGAAAATGAAGTCAAATTCAAGGTCTATTTTATTTAGGTGTGTTTTGTAAGCTAAGCTATATTTATTATATTTCAGTTAGATGAAATGTTCCAAAAAGGGGAAGCCTTTTCTCTGCTTTGATTTCAACTAATATAATGTCAGGGCACACAGGTATGTGTGTATCTTCCAGAAACAATGGACATCCAAAGTAATTTCCTTTTCCTTTTTTTTCCTAGCTCTGATTTCAACCTTGCCTTTCATCATTAAATATAGCTGAACTTCACCCTCAGAATTTCCATATTCATAAAAAATGAATTGAGTATTCTTATAGTGAATGACAGGTACCTATAACACTTTCTGTATCTATTTGTAGTATAGACATTGCATAATAAAAACTTTAATTTGAAGTGCATTTAATTAAAATATAAGTTGTTGCCAGGCATGGTGGCATATGCCTGTAATCCCAGTTACTGGGGAGGCTGAGGCAGAAGGATCACAAATTAGAGGCCAGCCTGGGCAATTTAGTAAGACCCTGTCTCAAAATAAAATAAAAAGGGCTGAGGGTATAGCTCAAGGGTAGAGCGCTTGCCTAGCATATGTAAGGCCCTGAGTTCAATGCCCAGTACCATAAAAAAAATGTGTGTGTATGTGTGTGTGTATATATATATATACATACATATATATGTATAAAATATACATATATAAATAGATCTCAATCACATAATACTATAATACTTCCTATGTTAACTTTGTTTACATTTTAATTGTAGATCTGGGGATGTAGATCTGTGGTAGAGTAGCTGCCTAGCATGTTCAATGCCCTAGGTTCAGAGATCTTTTAGCCTACCTCCTTTATTATAAAGAAAAAGAGCCAGAAACACAGAGAGATTAATTTGTCTAGTTAAAACTATGGACTAGAGCTCCTACCTCAGTAATCTTTTCATCACACAATGATAGATTATAAATGAGTTGAGCATTGACAGCAAACTTTACTTTTAGTACATATTTGGCACTGAGAAAATTAATTTGCTTTTGCTCATTAATTCCTACTTTGCCATCCAAAGCACTGCATATGCATTGTCTCACTTTTCCATATGAGATAGTTACTATCCATATCTCCATTTTACATGAGAAAACAGGATGAGAGAGAGAAGGAATTTTTTAGGTTATAAAGCAATAAGTCTAGGAATCCTTGCCTGAATACAGCTTGCACAGATTGAAAATTATGTCAGCTTGCTCAGATATGCAGAGAACTCACAAAATCTTTGTATCAATAAAATATTAAACATGAACAACACATTATAATTTCCTACTATTGGATAACATTAAGCTTTCAAAAAGCTCAAATTAGCAGCGCACTGTGACACATGCCTATAATCCCAGGGGCTCATGGGACTGAGGCAGGAGGATCACAAATTCAAAGCCAGCTCAGAAATTTAGCAAGGCCCTAAGCAATTTGGACCTTGTCTCAAAATAAAAAGGGCTAGGGATGTAGCTCAGTGGTGCTACTCACTATGTTGCCCAGGCTGGCCTTGAATTCCTAGACTCAAGCAATAAGCAATCCTCCTGCCTCAGCCTCCTGAGTAGCTGGACTATAGTAATCACACCCAGCAGCCAAAACCTCTGATACAAAATATTGGTTTCTTGACTTTCAAGTCCAGAGATATGTGGACAAAGTGCTACAGGAGGAAGTAGCTCTAGCCAGGCACTGCTTCCCACTCAACTTGCTTTCACTCCTCTAATTATATCTCCATTGGTAAGCTGTTGAGGAATCTTAGAACCCAAAGTCATTCTCTTCTGGAAATAGATTTAAAAGAATATTTGGGGTGTTGGGGTTTTTTGTTGTTATTTGTTTTTTCTGGTATTGGGAATTGAAACCAGGGTCATTTTACCACTGAGCTATATCCCCAGCCCTTTTCTTTTTTTTTGAGACAAGATTTGAATTTAGGATCCTCCTGTCTCAGCCTCTAGAATCACTGGGATTATAGGCATGCAGAGATTTATAAAATTTAATATGCATACTTTTTTTTTTGGTACTGGGAACACCCAGGGGTGCTTAACCACTGAGCCACACCCTTGGTTGTTTTTATGTTTTTATTTTGAAACAGAATCTCGCTAAATTGCTTAGGGCTTCCATAAATTGATGAGGCTGGCTTTGAATTTGCAATTCTCCTGCTTCAGCCTCCCAAGCTGGGATTACAGACATGTGCTGCCAACTGGCTTTATATATATACTTTTATAGAAAGAGAGACTTACTTGTCTCAATGGGAAATATGCTTTGCACTTGGGTTAGTGGGTGGAGTCAACTTCAATTAAGGAGAAAAATATGCAGGCTAGCTTTATAGCATATGACACCTTTTAGAATAATCTTTCTTATGGGGAAAACATCACAAATTATTGCTTTATTGCTTCATAGTAAGAGATTATAATAAATCAAACCTGGATTAGAAAGCATTAGTGATAGTGCTATTTTTTTTTCTTGTTAAAGAGAAATCACTTAATATTCTTTTCCCATGCTTTATAGTGGGTTAATTATGTCCAACTCTATGCCCAAACATGGTCAGGTAAAAAATGGTACCATGGTAGCTGGCATGGTGGCCCAGGCTCATATTCCCACCATGGTGGGAATATGAGGATCTATTCTATTCTATTTATTTTATTCTATCTATTTTAGATCCTCTGAAGCCAGAGGATCTAAAATTCCAGGTCAGCCTCTGCAACTCAGTGAGACCCTGTCTCCACATAAAAATTTAAAAAACAGGGCTGGGGATATAGCTCAGAAGTAGACTGCCCCTGGGTTATATCCCTAGTATCACACACACACACACACACACACACACACACAAAAAGCCATTATCAGAGGGTCTTCCAGCTACCTAACAACTTTTTTTTTTCTCTTGGAATAGTGGTGAGGATTTAAGAAAAAGGACAGAGAATTCTGAGTTGAATCTGGGTCCATTGGCACCCACCTATAATCCCAGCAACTCTGGATGCTGATGCAGGAATATCTCAAGTTCAAGGCCAGCCTCAACAATTTAGCAAAGGCCCTAAGCAACTTAGTGAGACCCTGCCTCAAAATAAAAAATTTAAAAGGCTGGAGATGTATTTCAGTGGCAGAGCATCATTGGGTTCAATCCCCAGTTCTGCTAAATAAATAAATTAGAATTCTGAATTGAAGAAAAAAGTTAGGATTCTGGCAGGGTTTGAATTTCCTTTTTCATGTAGGTTTGTCTAGTAATCTCTCCTGGATGGTGTAATCATTCCTTGCTTTTTCTAACTCAAAAGATTGTTCTTCAAGGTAAAGTTTATGTTTCTTGGCCTTGCTTAATATTTCAGGTAAGAAATATTTATTGATTGAACTGCTTTTGGTTGAAGACAATAAAAGCACATCTAAAAAGTATTTCTGTTTTAATGGTTTCTCAAGGGTAGCAGGGGACATGAGAGGTTTACACCTTTAATGAGACAGGCACTTTGACATGGAGAAGGTAACATGTGATCTAAACATAAAAATGAGAGGCACTCATTCCTAAGTAGCATGGAGGGAAGGAAAGGAGAAAATCTTTGGGTTGGCATGGTGAGTAAAGGTTTCATGAAGGTCAGACCTGACTGGCGGTTGAAAAAGGAAAGGATTTTGATAGAAAATTCCACAGAGGAGGGCAGACATGGAGACAGGGTCTTTAGAGACAGTAATCTGCAAAATCTCCTTAGGGGACAGTGAGAAGATAAGCTCACGGCAGAAGCATTTGGTGATAAAGCTGGCAACAAAGCCTGGAGACAGCCAGGGAGGCATTCAACACCTGGCTGAGATGACTGTGCTCCATGGGAAGTTTTAGAACTGGACTGTTCTCTGACCTTTTTATTTAAGCTATAATTGAAAAATGCTGGGCTGGGGATGTAGCCTAGAAATAGAGCACTTGCCTAATATGAATGAGACCCTGGGTACCATCTCCAGTGCCATAATAAAATAAAATTTAAAAGTCTGGCATTAAAGTGGATGCTTGGATTTTCCATACTAGAAGGTTATATAGTGAGTTTACCAGATAGTCCTTGTACTGATGTCCTGTCCAACAATAAAGGATGTTGAAAACAAAACTACAAAGTACCTCTACATTGCTCATTTCCAGATGCTTTTTAATACTTGCTTCTAATCCATTTTAGCTTTGGCCCTTTTCACTGGGTGACAATTTTAAGGTGTTTTGGGGAAGGGTGCCAAGGATCAAACTCAGGACCTTGCACATGCTAGGCCAGAACTCTACCACTGAGCCACATCCCTAGCTCATGAGTATTATTTATTTCGTTCTTTGGTGTGTTTTAGTGCTTCATAATAGGAAAACACACACAAACAATAACAACAAAAACTTGATGGCTAACTTCCTTTAGTTTACTCTATTGAAAATTGATTTTAAGGACTTCTCTCTTTCCCATCCAAACTTAGATCTCTGTTCATAAATCTGGGACTATTTTCATCAGTTATCTATTTAAAACACAAAGAAAGCCTAGCTGTTAAATTTAGAAAGTTGGTGCTTATCTGCTCAACTAAATCTATCCTGTGTCATTGTAATTGATCTTGGTTCCTCTTTATAAAACTCACATTCTTAAGATAAGATGACACAAGGATTGTAAAAATACTATGGAAACCATTGAAAATGCAACATAAATATTGCATACAACCTTTTTATTTTCAGATCTCTCTTTGGAGGTAAAAAGCTTTTAGGCAGTTTGTCATTGCTTTAAAAAAGAAAGAAAACGGGACTGGGGCTGTGGCTCAGAGGTAGAGTGCTCACCTAGCACAGGTGAGGCCCTGGGTTCAATCCTTAGTACCACATCAAAATAAATAAATTAAAGATTAAAAAAAAAAGAAGGAAAGAAAAGTAAGCCAAGCATGGTAGCACACACCTGTAACCCTAGCACTTTGGGAGGCTGAGGCAGGAGTGTTATAAATTCAAGGCCAGCCTCAGCAATTTATTGAGGATTTAAGCAATTTAGTGAGACCCGGTCTCAAAATAAAAAATAATTAAAGCGGGGGTGGGGGGGGAGAGGAGTGGTTCTGGGGACATTGACATTGCTCAGTGATAAAGTGCCCCTGGGTTCAATTTCTCAATTTCCAGTATTAAAAAAAAAAGGCCAGGATTTACGTCAGTGGTATAGGGGAGATATATATATATATATATATATAAATTAAAAGGGTTCCTCCAGATTCTCCACTTGTGTGCTTTAAAAAGAAAAAACAAGGTAGAGGCCAAGAGCTGAGACCCACATCTGTAATCCCAGCTAATAGGCTAAGGTAGAAGGATCACAAGTTCAAGGCCAGCTTGGGCAATTTAGTGAGACCTTGTCTCAAAATAAAAGCTCAGTGACAGAGAACTCGCCTAGCATACTTGAAGCCCTGGGTCTTTATAAAATAATAATAATGATGATAAAGTAAGAAAGAAAAATACCCATGCTCACAGTGCACCCATGTGTGTTTGGGCATGAATTCTCCCTGCCAAGTTCAGAGTTCTGAACTTTGGGCTTTGTGTTCTGAGAGCTCAGCTCAGTTCCCCCAGACTTTGACTAGAATAACAGGTTCTGCTCAAGATATTCTAATGTTGTCTTTTGAACTGCACACAAAAGGACCGGCACAATATGTTTTTAAAAAGTTACAGACATTTCAGGATAACTAGCAAATGAAGTGTTCAAGCCTTATCCAGATCCAGCTTTAGCAGTTTTCCATCATTAGCAACTGCCTCATTCCCTTAAAAGGTCTTGTAATCTCTTTTATAAATCCCTTGACATCACCAGCTGGCCCCTCTCCACACCACTCGGAGCATTTTTCTTGCAATAGTGCTAGAGGGGCCTCAGAATTTTCCACCTCCCTGAGCAGCCGTGCTGTGCCATTCACTGGCTGGAGGCAGCCTCTGTAATTTGAGCTCCAAGTATATGATAACACTTTAACTGCAGCCAACTTTAATTCAGAACAAATGTTCCTCATGTTCGTACCTTTTTGGAAAAGCAGCCTAGTCTAACAACTAGAATAGCAAGGAGGTCAAGGTGAGGATGGAGGTGGGGCAGGATCTCTAGAATGCAAATTTAATTGTCCATACTAGTGTTCTGGGTTACTGTGATGCAGTCTCCTGGGGGACCTGTGTCTATTTGTGAGATGGACACAAAACGCTCCATCACACACAATATTGTGCATCCACCATATACAGTATTCTAGGAAAAATCACTACCAAGTCTAATGGTGGAATGGAGTAGTCCAATTGGTCAAATATTCTGGTTAGTGGAACTTTACCATGGATATAAGGTTTGCTGGAGGGGATAAGAATTAGATTATCATAAACCAGGTGCTGACTTGCATCCCTGTAATCCCAGCTGCTTGGAAGGCTGAGGCAGGAGGATCACAAGTTGGAGAACAGACTAGGCAACTTAGAGAAAGAAACCCTGTCTCAAAATAAAAAATAGAAAGGGCAGAAGTAGCTAAGTTGGAGAGTACCCCTGAGTCCAATCCCCAGTATTGCAAAGAATAAAAAATAAAGTTAAATAGTAGTTACCAAGGACTGAGAGGAAGAAGGAATGGGGAGTTATAGTTTCCTGGGTACAGAGTTTCTGCTTTGGGATGACGAAAAGGTTCTGGACATGTATAGTAGTAATGGTCATGCAACATAGCAAATGTACTTATGTCATTTAATTATATACTTGAAAATGGTTATGATAAATTTTGTTATAAATATTTTATCATAATAGAAAAAATTCACAGTTCTAAGCTAGGCACAACAGCTCATGCTTATAATCACAGTGACTTGGGAGGCCTAGGCAGGAGAATCACAAGTTGGAGGACAGCCTGGGTAATTAATTCATTAAGACCCTCAGCAACTTAGGAAGACCCTCTTTGCAATTTAAAAAATAAATAAATGAATGAATTAAAGGACTGTGGCTAAAGCTTAGTGGTAAAGCACCTGTGGGTTCAAAAAATTCTTAATTTAATTTAAAAAATAAAAGTTTTAAAACAATAAGATCTGTGGGGCATGGTGGTACATGCCTGTAATCCCAGTGATGCAGGAGGCTAAGGCAGGAGGATCCCAAGTTTGAGGCTAGCCTTAACTTAGCCTGTTCAAAGTAAAAAATAAAAAGGACTGAGGATTTAGTTCAGTGGTAAAACATCCCTAGGTTCAATCCCCAAGAAAACAAAACAAACAAACAAAAATTGAGATCATACATGATGCATAAATGCTTAGTCCAGTTTCTGGCACCTTGTATGCTCTCTCTTGATATTTTTAGAGCTAGGGATGTAGCTCTGGCAAAGCACTTGCTTAGTAGGTATAAGACCCTGTGTTCCATCCCTAGTACAAAAAAAAAAAAAATAGTTCTAGCAAAACCTCAGGGATGCCCCAAAACACCACCAAGTTGGAATAATGATAACTCTGGCCTCTGATACACACCCAGTACCTCTGCCTTTCATAATAATACCTTATTTTCTTACCAAGCCTCATAGCTTACAAAGCCCTTTTGTTCATATCATCTCATCTAATACTTTTCAGAGCCTTCTGAAAGAGGTGTGAGCTTAATTCCCATTGTGTCAACAAGGAAACTGAGGCTCAGAGAAGTTATGGGGTTTCCCCAAGATCTCACAGGCATAAAGTCTGGAAGGCAAGCCCTGAATGCCTACCCCACCCACTCTGGACATTCCTGCTCTCTAGTCCTTGACTCCTGCAATATGTTTCCTTGTAAACCATTGAGGGAGGGGCTTTCTGCAAAGAGGCATGTATACAAAGCCAAGACCAAAGGTAATTTGCCTTCATTATGGCTCCTTGGGAGAGTGTGGTGAGCTGTATAATTGGGACAGCAATATCCTCTCAGAAGGGCTCCCAGGGATCCCATTGCCTAGATGTCCCTCTGAGCAATCTTCTGCCCCAGACTTCTACCATGAAGTTTACTGATCCGTGTCCCATGTGGCATCCCAACAAGACAAAGAGCCAAATTTGATGTTTCCTCAACATACGGAAACAGTGGTTTGTTCAGCATTCAGCTTTTGTTGTTGTTTTTGTTTTTACAGTACTGGGGATCGAACCCAGGGCCTCCTGCATGCTAGGCAAGCACTCTACCACTGAGTTACATCCTCCCACCTTTCTCCAGCATTCAAAACATCTCCTGCTGCCTCTACCTGTCCCCTGGCATTTACAACATACAAGACCACCTTTACTCCCATTCCCTACATTCCTTTAGAGTTCTTTGTGACATCCTGGTTTCTGAATCCATTTGGGATGGTGAACTAGACCCACTGCTGTGCTACCAGGTTCTCTCTACTCAGGAATTAGAGACTTCCCCTTCTTCTACATGCGGTGTCTACACCAGAATTCCCTTTACTGTCTTAACAGCCAAGACCTCCACTCTGTACTTATTTGCTCTTTCCTTTGTTGACTTATTAAGAGGTTGTGAGGGGAATGGGAAAATAAACAAGGAGAAATATGAATTACAGTGGATGGGGTAGAGAGAGAAGATGGGAGGGGAGGGAGGGGGGATGGTAGAGGATAGGAAAAGTAGCAGAATACAACAGTTACTAATAGGGCATTATGTAAAAATGTGGATGTGTAACTGATGTGATTCTGCAATCTGTATTTGGGGTAAAATTGGGAGTTCATAACCAACTTGAATCTAATGTATGAAATATGATATGTCAAGAGCTTTATAATGTTTTGAACAACCAATAAAAAAAAATTTAAAAAAAAAAAAAAAAAAAAAGAATAGTGCTACATACCTGCAATTTCTCTTCCCACCTCAAGGAGTTGGCATTAGCTAAAATATATACATGCTCAAGTGTGGAAATGAATTAACAAGGAAAGCTCACCTGTGCCTCACTATTGAAACAATAGCCCACACACTTTTTTTTTCCAATATTGGGGATTGAACCCAAGGGTACTCTACAACTGGGCCACATCCTTTTCATTTTTATTTGAGATACGGTCTCACTAATTTGCCCAGGCTGGCCTTAAAGTCCCCCTGCCTCAGCTTCCCGAGTCTCTGAGATTACAGACATGAGCCAACATACCTGTCTTTATTTTTATTTTTAAAATTTTATATATTTATTTATTTATTGAGATATTGGGGGTTAAGTCAGGGGCACTCTATCACCGAGCTACATCTCCAGCCTTTTTTATTTTGAGATTGAGTCTCACTAAATTGCTAAGGCTGGCCTCAAACTTGTGACCTCCTGCCTTAGCCTCCCAACTCCCTGAAATTCCAGGCCTGTGCCACCATGCCTGGCTTCCTGCATCATTTTAAATAGGAAGAAGCTGAAGATGAGAGAAGTTAAGTCACTTGAAAGGCAACGCAGCTAGCTGATAGCAGAACCGAAGCTACAACTCAGGCTTTTGGGACCTGTCATCACCTCACTAACTACTGGCTACTATTTACAAGCCATGCAGAAACTCTGCAGAGTTATGCCCGTGGCAGGGCTTCCTGTGCTGGCCCAACACTCTGTTCTTCCATCCCGCAGCTGACTGTGATCTGGTTTCCCTTTCAGCATGTTCTTTGGATGGCAAAGCAGTCTCTGGTGCCCTCCAGGGGCAGAATTGAATAGTGACAAAGTCTTACAAGTTAAGCTCCAGAAGCAGCCTGCAAAATGAAGCTTCCTCTGACCCACTCTCCCAGCACAATCTTACAGAATGCTTTGCACCCACCTTTTTACTTTAAAGATCCTGGAACATATTTAAGTGTATCAAAATATATTTGGAACACACACGGCTTCTAATGCTCTCAAAAATATAAACCAGACCAGACCCTGGAACACTGTGAGAACCAGGGAGCCCACGAGGCCAGGCCAAGTGCCTCTTCCCCAAAGGGCCTCTCCAGAACCTGAACTAAGTGTGTAAGCATGAGGGGAGAGTGGGGGTGACCCTCACCTGGATAACAAGGCACTGCTGTCCTCTCTCTTGGCCATTTAAAAGCCACTATGCTGTCTTCTCATCATAGAATGGAGAAGATTAGTACTGGGAACACAAGGCCCTGGGTGAACAGTGGGGACTGATAATCTAATGGGGGAAACAGGTAAGAACATTTTCCTGATGGTGATCAGAAATCATGGCTTCCCTAGAACAGAGAAGGCAAGTGGGAAGACGCTGCAAGGCTATGGATAGGAAGGGAAAACGGGAATCAGCAAGGGGGATCTGAATGGGAAAACCACTGGGGAGGAGTCAAGAAGCCCTCGAACTTCCCAGAGCAGCAGTGACAGGAGGTGAGGTCCAAGCAGTGGGATTTGTGGGCTGCCTGCACCTTGGGCAGGAGAGACATCCAGAAACTGTGGCCCTCTTTCTACTAACAACTGACATATTGTATCTGCGAGCAAAATTAATTGTTCAGTTGTACATTACTGTCACCCTGTTTGGACATTGGTATTTTGTTTTATATCTGACACTCAAACCATACAATCTGACAAACACTGATCAAGTGCTTCTCTTTAGCAGGCACTATGCTGTCACAAGAGACTTACGGGAGCCTGTCTCACTTGTCTTTAAATCCCCTGTACTGCAGCATAGTGAAACTTGATTACTATTAGACTAAAGTATGGTATTTGGGGGTAGGACATATAAGAGATCCTGATTCCATTTGTGAAGTATGGAATTCTAGGCGCTTGGGTTCCTAGTTCTATGTGGTGTTCTTATATACGTGACCCATGGAGACAGGCCTCTCTTTACACTCTTTGGTCTTTTTTCAGTCTTATCCTCACTCTAAGGAAGATAGTTGTATTAGTCAGAATAATTAATTCTAGCTGCTATAACAAATAATCCCATGTCCCAGTAATTTAACACAATAAAAGTTTCTCACACAAATTTGCAGGGGATGCTCCTAGTAAAGAAGCTAAAGAGATGACAACTCAGGATCCAAATCCTTCTTATGTTTTGGCTTCACCCTTCCCAAGTCCTCCTTGTCATCTCCACTGGATCCTCTGAATTCATCCAGATGACAGAGATGGAAAGCCATGTATCTGGAACTTACCCACCTCAGCCCAGAGATGACACACCTCACCTCTGCTTAAGATTTTTTGACAAGGACTAGTCACATGATCCTTCCCACGTGTCTCAGAACCTGAGACTGGGGTTCCCTAGCTGGGTAACAGCTTGCCAGCAGTGATTCTTCATCTCAGAGGGAAGCACAAGCTTTTGACATAGTAATCTATGCCAAAATAGTATTTTAGGATAATTAGATACTAAAGTTCTGCTATGATAAAGAAATCAAAAGATTGTCAGGTAAATACTATATTCTGCAAAATGAGGAAAACAATCTTTTCCTAGTATGGGAAACAACTGGATATTCTTTGTAAAGAAATTACAAGAATTGTCAGTGCACCTGGGTGCAGTGGCACACACTTGTAATCCCAGCAACTTGGGAGGCTGAGGCAGGAGAATGAGAAGTTTGAGGCCAGCCTCAGCATCTTAGTGATATAGTAGGGATATAGTTCAGTGATAGAGTGGCCCTGGGTTCAACCCCCAATACTACAAAGGAAAATAAAGAAAGAAAGGAAGGAAGGAAAGAAGGAAGAAAGAGCCCCAAGGAGTCTCTATACCCCTCCCAGGATCTCCACAGAACTGCTCCCCAGGGTCACCATCAAGTTGGAGCTATAATAGATGTTACACATAAGGAGAGAGAAGGGTGGACCCAATTGCCCTTCAAGATGGACTGCAAACTAAAAGGAAGTCTTGCTTGATGGGAAAGGCAAAGAACCCTTTTGTGTTGTCCCCTGGGAAGAAGACTGTCTCTTTTCTTTTGTGGTACTGGGGGTTGAGCCTAGGGGCACTCTACCACTGAGCTATGCCCCAGCACTTTTTGTTTTTAATTTTGAGATGGGGTCTCACTAAGTCACCCAGTTCAAAACTTGTGGTCCTCCTGCCTCAGTCTCCCAAGTAGATGGAATTATAGTCGTGCACCACTGCATTCAGCAAAATTAAAATTTAGAGATATCTCTGGATTCAAGACTCCAAACAGTCTGTTTTGGGTAAAATGAATAATACTTCACTATTGCACCAAATCATAGTTATAAATATTTCCCAAGCCTGAAATCCTGCCCTAACAGCCCTTTACTGTGGAGTTTGGAATAAGAATAAAAGGGAAGGCTCAGTTTGGAGGATTTGAGATAAGCTTTAGGAAATGAACCAACCAAGCATGTGAGAAGTTGGGACCCCCTAGAGGTAAGGGGGATCCTCCAGCATGTTTCCTTTTCCTGGAGCTACCAAAATCAAAGAGGGTGAGGGGTCGAGAGAAGAACAAGACAGATTTCCCCCCTTGTGATGAGAATTGAACCCAGAGTTTCGTGCATGCCAGGTAAGTACTCTACCACTAAACTATATCCCCAGCCCCCAGAACAGATATTAGTGTCACAGTGTCATCTCTCCTGATGCAAAATGTTGAACACTGACCAGTATATATATATTCTGTGAATAAGTACAAGACTGATCCAGGAACCTAGATGGAGGATTAGCCTATAAGAAGGGACAAGTAGTCTAGCCACAAAGGAATTGGTAAACACTACATTATCAGCAAAGAATGCAGTATAAAGTGACTCATGTGATTTAACGGTGTTCAAACTAAGACTAAAAAGGACATAGTTCTCACTAAGCATGATGGTGCACACCAATAATCCCAGTGACTTAAAAGGCTGAGGCAAGATTGCAAGTTTGAGGCCAGCCTGGGCAATTTGGCACGATTCTGCCTATAAATCAATCAATAAATAGGACTAGGAATGAGCTCAGTGGTAAAGTGCTCCCAGGTTCAATCCCTAGTACTATAAAAAAAGAAAGAGAAAATAAAAATCATGCATCACCACAGGGCTCTCTATTTTTTTTTTTTTTTATAATTGACTAATTCAACCATTTTTAATGGGCAATTCAGCGACATTACATACATTTGCCATGTTGTGTAACCATTCTTTCTATTTCCAGTTCTTTTTTTTTTTTTTATTGTGGGTTGTTCAAAACATTACAAATTTCTTGACATATCATATTCCACACTTTGATTCAAGTGGGTTATGAACTCCCACCTTCACCCCATACACAGATTGCAGAATCACATCAGTTACACATCCATTGATTTACAAATTGCCATCCTAGTGTCTGTTGTGCTCCGCTGCCTTTCCCATCCTCCACCCTCCCC
>NW_026000019.1:26633434-26636305 GCF_001458135.2 Marmota marmota marmota
TGTATGCTCTGATAGGAGCAGGGTCCAAGAAGCAGCCTCCGCAGGCTCCGCGGGACGGTTCCGGGAGCCGGAACTCGGCCGCCCCGCGCTCGGTGTTCGCTCCGATAAGCTCAAGTTCTAAGAAGCACCCAGGCGCTGAACCCTAGCAATCTGTCTGCAAGCCGCAGGCAAATTGCAGCCTGAAATTACCTGATCTATGGCTGAATGAGCTGCGGTCAGTCGAAAACAGGGAAGGTGACGTCAGTTTACCAACATGGTGGCTGCTGGCCTCCTCTGTGGTCTGACCGGGGTGGAGAACCGAGATGGACCGCTTCCTTCCCCCGTCTCGAACCCAGAATTCAGCCCTGAGTACGGTGCTTGCGAGGCTGGCAGAAACTGCAGCGCTGTAACCCTGCGTCTCTATCCCAGCGCACGCTGCAGACTCTAGCCGCGGGGCGATTTGCTGAATAAGCAGTTACCCTCCGTGCGACAAACCTCTCGCGTTTGAGTCCCCGTAGCCGATCCTCGTGCGATGGAAATCCTTCCTCCAGGTTCCGGAGCACCCCACTATTGCTGGAAATTCCTAACAAGATATCCTTTAGCCGTCCTGACTTGTCATACTCCCACTCAGTGAAGCAGCACACGGGGGTAATGCACTCCCCTCGCCGCCATCTTCCTTCCCCTATTTTTTTAAAGAATTTTTAATATTTATTTTTTAGTTTTCGGTGGACACAACATCTTTGTATGTGGTGCTGAGGATCGAACCTGGGCCGCACGCGTGCCAGGCAAGCACGCTACCGCTTGAGCCACATCCCCAGCCCCAGGGCTCTCTCTTTATAGTCATCCCATCCCCAGTCCCATCTCTAAATCCTTGAAGCCACTATTCTATTTGTCTTCTTTGTAATTTTGACATTTCAATAATATTCCATAGAGTTGTATTGTGGCTCACTGGTAGACCATTTTCCTAGCATGTAGAAGGCCCTGAGTTTGGTCCCCAACACTGAAACACACACACACACACACACGTGTATGAAATCAAATTATTTAATATGTGACTTTTTAGGGTACTGGGGATTGAATCCAGAGGCACTTTGCCACCAAGTTACACCCCCAGCCATTTTTTAAACTTTGAGAGAGGGTCTCACCAAATTTCTCAGGCTGTCTTTAAACTTATGATCCTCCTGTCTCAGCCTCACAGGTAGCTGGGATTACAGACATGCACCACTTCACCTGGCTTAATGATACTTTGAGAATGAATGTTCTGTTCAACAACTTTGATATCATCCAAGTTGTTACATATAGCTCTTTTCCTTTATTGCTATATAGTACTCCATTGTGTGGATGTACCACAGGTTGTTGAGCCATTGAAGAACATATTAAAGAACATTGTATTTGTTTCCAGTTTTTGCTATTTACACTTAAAACTGCTCTGAACAACAAGCTGACACATTTCCTGTCTTCTGAGCCAATGATTCAAGCAGTGCACATAAGAATCATCCTAGGAGTGAGGAAGAAAACATATTTAAGATGCTAATTTCCAGGGTCCCAACTGGAAAAGTAGTCTGAGACAAGATGAGACCTGCATTTTTTTTAAGTAAGATCAAACAAAATTAAAAAAAAAAATCATGACCAGGTAATTCTGTTTTATTTTGTTTTGTTTTGTTTTTCTACTGGAGATTTGACCCAGGGGCAATTTACCACTGAGCTACATTCCCAGCCCTTGTTATTTTTGTATTTAATTGTGAGACAGGGTTTCACTAAGTTACTTAGAGTCTTGCTAAGTTGCGGAGGCTGGCTTCAGACTTGCAATTCTCCTGCCTTAGCCTCCAAGTTGCTGAGATTATAAGTGTGGGCCACCACATCTGGCCCATGACCGGGTAATTCTAAAGTATGTGCTGGGAATATAGTTGAAAACAATTGTGGGTTAAGAATCTACAATCTTGTGGGTTTGATAGAAATAAAATAATTTCTAGTACCATCCAAGAAAAATTAAAATTTCTTTTTTTTTTCCTAAAAGGAAAATATTCTTGTTACTTCTCACACTCTTACCATGGAGCTTTCAAAAATTGAATATGTATATTTCAATTTTGGCAATGCAAATATTGTGTTTTAAAGAAGTGAGCTTTTATATTTTTTCAGACTGACTGTGAATTGTGAATGCTGAATGTTGAGTTGTTAATTTAGGCACAGATAAATGGAGTCATTGCAGGGGAATGTCTCTAACATGGCAGGAAAATTATGGCTCCTTTTTGGTGGAGGAAGGACAACCACTAATCCTATAAAATACAAAGTGTTATACCAAATTGTTCTGTGCAACTACAGGAAATGTATGAATTCTGAATATTTTTATTCCAAGGCAGTGATGATTCTAATTAAATTGGTCATTTTTTACTGCTGTTTTCAATTTGAAATATTTATTTGTGAAGATTAGCATGAAATACTCCAAATACTAGTCTACACATGTATGAGAAAATTCTACATATAATAGAATAAAATAACAAAAAATTCTCTGAGTTGATAGTTTTAGCAAACTATTTCAGTCATTCTCTGATGTGTGTCAGCCTGAGGGAAGAAAAAAATCTGTAGAACTTGAAGACATAAGACCTGTGTTTAGTTCCAGTTTTGCCACTTGGACAGCAGCTGTATAATCTTAGACATGTGGTTTAAATTTTCTTGGCTTCAATTTCCTCACCTGTAAAATGGTTAAGGTTGCCCGTGAATTGGGAGGCAGAGCCAGAGGATCGAAAGTTCAAGACCACCCACAGCAACTTACGACCTTAGAGAGACCCTAAGCAACTTCCTGAGGCCCTGTCTCAAAATATAAAAGGTTGGTGATGTAGTCTGGTGATAAAGTGCCCTTGGGTTCAATTCCCAGTACCAAAAAAAAAAGAG
>NW_026000019.1:26636325-26665891 GCF_001458135.2 Marmota marmota marmota
CCCTCCCTCCCTCCCCTCTACCTCCCTCTTTCTCTTTTTCTCTTTCTTTATGTATTTATTGTTAATTTTTTATTGGTATATGATAATTATACATAATAGTATACATAATAGTGGGATTTATTATGCCATATTTTTATATACACATAACATAATTTAATCAATGTCACCCCTCAACCACAGTCTTTTTCAGTATTGATATTCTGTGCCTTCCTACAATCTTGAAAAAAAATTTTTTTTTCAGTACTAGGAATTGAACCCACAAGTGTTCTACTGAGCCACATTACCAACTCTTTTTATCTTTTATTTGAAGACAGAGTCTGGCTAATGGCATTGAACTTGCAACCCTCTTCTCTCAGCCTCCCAAGTAGCTGGGATTACAGGCATGCATCACAGTGCCCAGCAAACCTTCATATTAGTCATAACCCATAGAAAAAAAAATGAGCTGATTTTCACATTGCAAATTATCCCTCAATTTGGAATGAATGAATTAGAACATGTAAATGTTCAAAGATAAAAAAAACTAAGCCTAAAATTAAAATGCCCTTATCTAAAATGCTTAAAATAATGAATAAATTAGCTCCCAAAAATTCAGAAAGAAAAAATATTCTCTGATATAATTCTTAAAGAAGACAATATCAATTACCAAACCAATGATGCTATTCCATAAGAATAACATATATTTAAGGCATAATTAATGTGCTCTTTGATACAGATAAATAGAGGTATCAAATACACAGTTGTCACAAATTGTCTTTGGAGACAAAAACTTATGCTTTAAGAACTGAAATGCAGCATCTCTTTATTGCATAATGGGATGTGTCATCCTGATTGAGTATTACTATCATCAGTAAAGGGACTTCCTCTTATCTTTCAAAGTAATTTATACAGAACCTCTTGCAAACTCTTCTTGAAAGTTTACATGGGTTCATTCTCTCTCTCTCTCTCTCTCTCTCTCTCCCTCTCCCTCTCCCTTCTTCCCTCCCTCCCTCACCCTTTTTTTTCCCTCTCTCTACCTCGCTCTCACTCTCTCTCCTTCTCTCTCTCTCTCCCCCTCTCCTCCGTGCTGGGATTTAACCCAAGGTCTCACAGATGTGAGAGCATGAACTCTGCCATTGAGGGCTATACCATCAGCCCTCAATTTTTAAACTATTATTAATACAAATAATTTTGGTTCAGTGCTTTGCACTCGCAAAGGATAGCACACAGTCTGAGCTTAATAACTGTTTGCTAAATAAATTATTTAAATAAAATAAAAGGTACCTAACAAACTGGATCATTGATAGGGTTGAAAGAACACTGGCACTGGGGTCCTTTTTTTAGATCATTATGATGACATATAGTAGTTTGGTTCATCCTGACAAACTCAGAGGCACCCAGGTCTTGACTGCCTCTTGCTAGCTACACGATTGTGGGCAATTTACGTGATGTCTTTAAGCCTCAATATCCTTATCTGTAAATGGGGCTAATTCTACCTAAACATAAGACTTTATGGGAAAATTGAAATAGCGCGCACACACACACACACACACACACACAGGGAAATCTATGAAAAACTTCAGCTTACCTTATTTATATAGTGAAAATCTGAGTGCTTTTCTCCCTAAGATTGGGAACAAGTCTACTCTCACTTCCTTTCCACACAGGAATGCAATGAGACCGGAAAAAGAGAGATTAGAAAGGAAGAAGTAAAACTGTCTTCATTTGCAGACAATGCAATCACTTACATTAAAAGTCCTGGAGAAATAAATGAGTTTATTGTGATTGACAATTTTAATAAGTTTTGGGCCCCAAGCTGATATTACACGGGGTTTTTATAGGAAATTTGATATCATTTCTTAACTATTACAATAAATGGGCACCACAAGCCACAGGATACAAGGTAAATACACATGCAGAAAGCACAAGAAGAAACAATGCAATGGGTAACCTCAGAAATCCAAAGAATATTTCCCTACGTACATATATATGAATGCACCATAGTAAACCCACCATCCTGCACATCATAAGAATAGGGTCTTAATTAGAATAGGATATGTCTCATGCTTGTATCAAAATGAAATTATATCAAAATGAATTCTACTGTCATGTATAACTAAAAAGAACAAAAAAATAAATAAAAAGAAATAAAGAAAAGAAATCCAAAGAATAGTCAGACAACTTAGATAACAAGACAAATCTGAGGCCACACAATAATGGCAGGTATCCCATACATCATAAGAATTGTGTTCTCTTAGATTTACATATGGGATGGGTGTGTGTGTGTGTGTGTGTGTGTGTGTGTGTTTCTGTGCTAGGGATTCAACCCAGAGGTACTTTACCATTAAGCTACTTCCCCAGCTCTTTTTATTTTTTATTTTGAGACAAGGTCACACTAAGTTGCTAAAGCTGACCTTCAGTTGTTGTGGAAATCACATTCAGCAAGAGAACAAGCACCACTGGGGGTTGGAGAATTCAGGTTTATTTACACTGGTGGGCCCAGATGAACTAGTGCTCTAAAGTTTTGGGCCCCAAGCTGATATTACATAGGGCTTTTGTAGGAAATTTGACATTATTTCTTAACCATTACAACATTGGTGGGTCTGAATTCTTTTTTTTTTTTGGATTTTTCAAAAAGTATTTTTTTTTTTTTATGTTTCGGTAGCAAACCCATGTGATCAAGGGCCATGAGTGGGAATTCTTGCCATAAGCAGTTTATTGAAGCTGAACAAAGGCAAAGAAATGTCTGCAAGTGATACGGGGAAGTGGCCTTTTTCACAGGCAGGAGTTTCTAAAGATAACTGCAAACTTACACACCTAAGAGCTGTTATTCAAACCTACCATAGAAATGTTACAATTTGAACAAGTATATAAACAAGAAAAGTAAGAACAAAGCTATAAAATAATATTTCCCTCTTCAGAACTTGTGATCCTCATTCTCCCAAGTTGGTGGGGTCACAGGCATGTGCCATCACACCTGTCTCTAACACAGGGTATATTTTCATAAAACTCCCTTGAAGAGAAAATAAATACATATTTTTGATAAATAAATATACTTGTGAAATAAGCTAGTTTGCATAGTCAATCTCAGTCATGTCCATGATTTTGCAGAGTTCCTTCTGGGAGTCCTGAAGTTCTTGGAAATTGAATAGAAAAGAGACAGCCTTTCTTGGATGATGTCAGGAAAACTTCTTTTGCTCAATCTACTGATTCAAATGCTAATCTCTTCTAGAAACCTTTACAGACAATCCCAAAAATAATGCTTTGCCAGCTATTTGGGCATTCCTTAACCTAGTCAAGTTGATTCATAAAATTAAACACCACATTATAAATTTAATCATATTAGCAATTATTGTATTGGTTTCCTAGAACTGATGTAACAGATGAACACAAAGCAGGTGGTTCAAAAGAGAAGTTTATTTTCTCACAGTTCAAGTGGCCAGAAGTACAAAACAAAGGTGTCAAGCTGCAGTGATTTCTTTTGGGCACCCTGAGGGAAAATCTGTCTCATGCCTGTCTCCTAGCTTCTGGTGACCATCAGCAGTTATTGGTGTTCCTCAGCTTGTTGATGTACCACCCGAATCTCTTTGTTTTCTCTTGTCTTCTCTCCATGTCTCTCTGTGTGTCATCTCCTTTTCTTATAAGGACACCAACTATGTATTTAAGGTCAATTGTAATTCAGTTTGATCTCCTCTTAATTACTTAACACCAGCAAATACCCAAACAAAGTTGTTCATTGCTCATAATTGCAAATCTAACCATTTGTTTTAGTTCAGGATTTGTATTTCATCAAAGTTACATTCCTTAGTTTAAAAGAAGGGGGGGGGCTTTTTTTTTTCTTTTAATGAAAGCCACTGAACTAAGTATGGAACAAATATTGCTTTTGGTCATCATCTGAGGAAATAAGGTCAAGAATTTCTTGGCCTACTTCTAATAATGTGATTGACAATTTTAATAGATTTGTTAAATATTCACGTAATACTTGGGTGGAAAGGACTTCTCTGTATACATATTAGCAAGTAAATTTTACTTATCACTGTAATAGACATTATGAGTCTTCTTTTTTTTTTTTTTTTTTGTAGTCAAGGAAAAGTTTTTTTGGGGGGTTCACAGTTCCAGAGGTCTCAATCCACAGAGAGCAGGCTCCATTCCTCAAGGCTCAATGTGAAGTACAACATCATGGTGGAAGAGTGTGGCAGAGGGAAGCAGCTCAAATGATGAATGGCAAACAGAGAGACAGAGATTCCACTTACCAGATACAAAATATATACCCCAAAGACACATCACTGTGCCTGCCTCCTCCAGCCACACTCTACTTGCCTTTAGTTACTGCTCAGTTAATCCTGTCAGGGGAATAATTCATTGATTGGGTTAAGGCTCTCATAACACAATCATTTCTCCTCTAAACCTTCTTGCATCGACCCATACATGAGCTTTAGGGGGATGCTTCATATCCAAACCATAATATTCTGTCCTTGGCCCCCTAAAGCTCATGACCATCTCCAATGCAAAATACATTTTGTTCATTTCCCAGAGTTCCCATTGTCTCAACAGTTCCAAGATCACTCAAAAGTTCAAGTCCATAGTCTCCTCTGAGACTCAGGGCAACCTCACATTGTAAGCTCTTGTCAAAAATCAAAAGCAGGGCTGGGGTTGTGGCTCTGAGGTAGAGTGCTTGCCTAGCATGCATGAGGCACTGGGTTCAATCCTCAGAATCACATAAAAATAAAGATACTGTATCCACCTATAATATATATATAAATTAAAAATGTCAAAAGCAATTTACAAGTATCCAATACAGAAAGGCACAGAGTAAAAATTTCCATTCTGAAAACTAGGAGCATAGAAAGAAGGGATGGAACCAAAACAAGACTGAAATCCAGCTGGGCAAACAAGTCCGGCATCTGGGGCACATGGCATGGTGATGTTCTGGTCAAAGGGCTTGTGTAGCTCCGCCCCATGACCTTGTTGGTTGCAGCCCAAGAGGCCTTTCTGTGGCTTGCCTGTACAATTTCTGTAGCCTTCCTCAGGGTACATTTCATGGTACTGACATTTCTTAAATTTTGGGGGTCTCCACTGCAGCTTTGGCTTCCTCTTCACATCTCCATGCATCGCCCACTCAGGGGTCACCCACAGAGACTTGAGCCTGCTGCATTTTGCCTGGTCTCCCAGCCCTTCCTCTGAAATCTTGATGGAAGCCTCCATGACCCCCTAACTCCAGCATCCTGCATTCCTTCTGCACCTGCTCTGCGAGCACCATGAGGTCTAAGGGGTCCCTGACCCAGTGGGTGTGATAGGGGCTCATCAAAGCCAGGCCGCTGGGGGTTGGGGTGAGCTCCACCAGGGATCCTGCAGCCGCCTGCTGCGCTCCTGGACTTTCAGGGCCTTTCTTTTCCGGCCCAGATGGCACAGTGTTCTCCATGATGGCTGCTCTCCCTCCCTGGGCAGAAGAGCATGCGCACAACGGCTTGTGGGCCAGCAATGAGTCTTATTATTGCTCTTGAAAATAACTGGGAACTTATGAAAGAAAATCTTCAATATGTTAGTGAAAAGAATAAAGGCATTCAGAGTATGAGAATCATATAACTGATCCATCCTTTACATCAATAATTTTTATATAACAGAAGGTTCAGCTATTGGAATTTGGAACAATCCATATACTTATCTGACCATATCCTGTTTTATATGTCCTAAGATGAGTTTTTAAGGCACTATCTACTTTAGCTCTGCCCTGTGCAAAAATCTGAGAAACCAAAGTTTTGATGTATAATTAATTAGATTTTCTAACATACATTTAACTAGACTCCTGCTAAAATTAAAGTGTTTGTCTGTTTGTCATCTAATATGATTAGATATATCATCAGTGGTATGTAAACTAGCTTGGGAAATACTGGTATAGCGGGAACCAAAATACATTCCAAGTATGGTTTGCTGCCTAGTATATATGTGACTTTGGAAAATCGTTTAACATTTCTGAGCTTTTTTTTTTTTTCACTTTACAAGAAAGATATGTGATAATAAAAAAAAAAAAGTACTTGTAATTATCTGGAGCAACAACCATAACCAAATACTGTCAGATATTTCAAGCTTTATCTCTGCATTTGCATCTGCATATGAACCAAGTGGAATCCAACATGGTCTCAGTCCTTTTCTTAGTAGTTCAAATAGAGAAAAATGGGACCTGCAGTAGCACAGGCATACTGAACTCAAAATAATCTGTACTTTAGCATCAATATTATATTCAGAAGCTTCATTTCTTTAAAAGTATCAATAAGGAGCCCGGCCTGCAGTCTCAGCTACTCGAGAAGCTGAGGCAGGAGGATTGAAAGTATGCTTCCAACCTGGGAAATTTACCAAGACCCTACCTCAAAAATAAAATAAAAAGGACCAGCGATGTAGCTCAGTGGTAAAGCACTTGCCAATACTCAAAAAACATACAAAAAATTTATGTGTGTGTGTTTGTGTGTGTGTGTGTGTGTGTGTGTAATGAATCCAAGCTTAAGTAAAGCTAAATGATATTTCAGCATGAATTATTAATGCAAAAGAAAAATGTTATCCTTAAACAATTAAAATAATTCAATATGATTATAATAATAGCCATGGGTCAATTGTCATTTTATCATTAGGACATGCCAGACTTTACTACCAATATGTTAAAAAGCAAGTTCTATCACTTGGGATATCACTAGGTAGCAACACAATCATAAGCTAGAGTGTAAATGTGAGTCCTCAAATCTCACAATAGAATTCCTTCCATATATTCTAGAATACCTTATATCTGACTTAAGAATATTTTCAAGTTAAAGACTTTTTATCTAACTTAGAATGTTTTCAAATTAAAACACTTTTTTCAAATTCAATTTTCAAATTAAATACCTTATATCTGATGTAGAATATTTCCAAGATGAAAAATTCTGATGGGAAGATTTAAATGTGGCTGAATTTTTCCTTAACATCACATCAATATTATTACACTGTCAGAGTTACACTCATCTTACTCTTTCACATATACATGTATCATGTATAGGATGATCATTTGTAGGATGTTTTGGTAAGACATTTATACACTAACATGATTGATACATTCACCAGCATTATAGATAAGGTGTAGGCTCAGTATGTAACCAAGAAAAAGAAAATTAATATAGAAAATCACAGCTAGAGATCAGTTCTGCTAGATAATATTAAAATTGAAAGATACATAATTATAGTCCTAGATTGGGAAGCATGACCCATTCATACAGTTGTGATTAATAAAAATCTGGGCTCATTCACCTAGACTTTGTGCAGACTCACTTCATTGATTAGAATACTTTTAGCAGCAGGAAACAGAAAATCCTCACTTGTTTTGTCTTTAACAGGAAGAATTGTGTTTTTTCCTGTAATAAGATGTCCAGAAGTTCCATGTGTGGTGCACCAGGTTCAACACTTCTCTGTGGTTCTGCTGCTAGCAAGAAACCTGCAAGGGTTCTAAGCATGACCCTCAAACATGATTTTCTGACATAGAAAAGGAATGGTTCCTCCTAGTGTATACTTCTTGGAGTAAGAAAACCTTACCCCAGAGAAATCTCAGTAGCATCTACCATATTTCATTAGTGAGGACAGCATTATTACATGCTCACACCTACATAAATGATAGGCAAGGAAATAGGAGCACGGCAAGTGGTTTAAATAGATCACTCTGAGCAGTGGATGGGGTTACTATCTGATGAACCACTTGGGCAACAGATGAATCACTGTAAGCAAGAAAAAAGAAAATCATATTTCCCAAAATTCATAATTGCAGAAACCCAGAACGTGATTTTATTCTAAAATAGGGTCTTTGTAGATATAATTAGTTAAAATGAGGTCATACTGGATTTGAATGGGGCCTAATCCTCTGACTAGTATACTTGTCAGAAGAGAAAACAGACATAGAATGCCACGAGAGGGAGGCAGAGATTGGAGTGATGCCTCCATAAACCAGGGAATGCCAAAGATCGCTGGCAAAAACCAGAAGCTAGAAAGGAGGATTCTTTCCGAGAGCTTTGAATTTGCTTGGCTCTGCTAACACTTTGACTGCAGGTTTCTAGCTTTTAGAACTGTAAAAGGATAAATTTCTGCTGTCTGAGCCACCCAGTTGTGATAACTTGCAGGGCAGCTCTAGGAAACTAAGATATTAGTTTTATCTCTTGGTCTTGCTTTTTAGGGGATTACTTTAGGGTTCATAACATTTTAAATTCATCATAGTCTACTTTCTTTTTTAAATAAATGACAGTGGAATGCATTACAATTCTTATTACACATATACAGCACATTTTTTCATATCTCTGGTTGTATATAAAGTATGTTGACACCAATTCCTGTCTTCATACATGTTCTTTGGATAATGATGTCTATCAGATTTCATCATCCTTGCTAACCCCCTGTCCTCTCCCTTACCCTCCCACCCCTCTGGACTACCTAGAGTTCATCTATTCCTCTCATGCTCCCCCTCCCTACCCCACTATGAATCAGCCTCTTTATATCAGAGAAAACATTCAGCATTTGTTTCTTTGGGATTGGCTAACTTCACTTAGCATTATCTTTTCCAACTCCATCCTTTACCTGCAAATGCCATGATTTTATTCTCTTTTATTGCTGAGTAAAATTCCATTGTGTATATATGCCACATTTTTTTATCCATTCATCTACTGAAGGGCATCTAGTTTGGCTCCACGGTTTAGCTATTGTGAATGTGCTGCTAAACTAAAAAGTTTCTTCTCAGCAAAATAAACAATCTGTGAGGTGAACAGAGAGCCTACAACCTAGAAGCAAATTTTTATCCCTCACACATCAGATAGAGCACTAGTCTCTAGGGTATATAAAGAACTCAAAAAGCTAAGCACTAAAAAAACAAATAACCCAATCAATAAATGGGCCAGGGACCTGAATAGACAATTCTCAAAAGAGGATATACAATTAATCAACAAACATGAAAAAATGCTCATCATCTCTAGCAATCAGAGAAATGTAAATCAAAACTACTCGAAGATATCATCTCACTCCAGTCAGAATGGCAGCTATTATGAAGACAAACAACAATAAGTGTCAGCGAGGATGTGGGGAAAATGGTACAGTCATACATTGTTGGTGGGACTGCAAATATGGAAAGCAGTATGGAGATTACTTGGAAATCTGGGAATGAAACCACCATTTGACCCAGCTATCCCTCTCCTCAGTCCATACCCAAAGACTTAAAATCAGCATACTACAGGAATACAGCCACATCATAGTCTACTTTCAAAATATGCAACTTCAGAAATAATCTAAAAAATTTGTAACATTATACTTAAAATCCCCACTCCAGTTCTTTGTATTATCGTAATTTCTACTGATATGCATGTATGTGTGTGTGTATGTGCACATATAAATATGTGTTTTTTCATTAGTATACTGAAATACCTGAGTCTGGGCACCCATAAAGGGAAGAGGTTTATGTAGCTCACAGTTTTGGAGACTGACAGTCCAAACAGCATAGTGTCAGCTCAGGTGAGGACTCCACTAGGCTGCATCACTTCATGGTGGATAGCACTATATTGGCAGGAATGCATGCAAGAGGGAATGATCACGCAGTAAGACAGGAAGGCACAGATTTGGGTGGCGCCCAGCCTCCTTTTTTCTTTTTATTAAATAAAATCTCATGACAACTCAGGTGTCCCACAGAAACTATTTTCATAATTCCAAGGGCAGTCCCCAGTGACCTAAACCCCTCCACTGGGCCCCACTTCTTAAAGGTCTCACCACCTCTCATATTGCCACACTGAAACCAAGCATTCAACTCATAAACTCTCAGGGAACAAACCATATCCAAACTATAATACATCATAAACACTGGCATACGTTGTATTTTTTCAAGTTTTTGCCATAAACAATTCTATTTAGAGAGATTTTTAAATGAAGGGGAAAGTGTCATATATTTCCAAATGTTTACCACGTCTTGGTCTCTTAATTCCTTTTTGTCTATCTTTACTTTCCATCTGTCTTTATTTTTCTTCAGTCTGAAGAACTTCCTTTAACATTTATTTTAGAGCAGGTCTGCTGATGACAAATTTTTCTCAGCTTCTGCTTATCTAAAAATGTCTTGATTTTGCCTTATCTCTGAAAAATAGTTTTGCCAATATAGAATCATACATTGATCGGCTTCTTTTTTTTTTCTTTCAGCACTTTAAAATAGTTATGCCATTATCTCCTGGCTTGCATCATTTCTGATAAGAAGTTAAGAATTCTTATCTTTGAATGACTGTATATAAAATCTTTTTTGTTGTTTTTGCTTTTAAGATTTTCTCTTTGTTACTGATTATCATCAATTTAATTATTTTACTCATGTGTGTGTGTGTGTGTGTGTGTGCATACACACGTGCGTGTGTGTTCATTCCAGTAGGAGCTCATTTAGGTCCTTATATGATTGGATTTATAATTTTCATTGAAATGGAAAATTTTCAGTTATTATAGTTGAGGTATTTTCTTCCCCCAGCCTTGACTCCAATTTAGCCTCTTGATGTCCCATAAGTCATTGTATGTGGCACAGTATATTAGATTTTTCCATGTTTTTTCTCTGTCTGATGCTCATTTTAAATAGTTTCTATTGTTGTCTTCAAATTGACTAATTTTTGTCTATCGTTTCTAATTGCTAAAACCACTCAATACATTGTTCACTTCAGATACTGTTTATTTGTTTATTTATTTATTTACTGCAGTACTGGGGATTAAACTAGGGAGTGCTCTACCTCTGAGCTACATCCCCAGTTCTTTTTATTTTGTATTTTGAAACAAGTCTCACTAAGTTGCCCCGGCTGGCCTTGAACTTGCAATCCTCCTGCCTCTTGAGTTGCAGGGATTACATGTGTGTACAACTGCACCTGGCTTCAGTCACTGTATTTTTAAGTGCTAGAAATTCATTTTATTTATTTTTTGTTTGTTTCTTTTCTTTTCTCATATTCATATTTCCATTTGTCAGAGGACAAAATTTGGTTTGTTTGGTTTTTTTTAATTTTTAAAAATTTTGTTACTGGTGAGTGAACTCAGGGTGTCAAACAAGATAGACAAGAGCTCTTCCACTGAGTTACATCCCAGCCCTTTTTAAAAAATAAAATTAGTTACACATGACAGTACAATGACCTTGACATATCATACATTTGAATCAGATGGGATATAATTTCTCATTATTCTGAGTGTACAGGTTGCAGAATCACATTGGTCATGCAGTCACATATATACACACAGCAATAATAATGTCTATTTCATTCTACAGTCCTTCCTTTCCCCCATCCCCTCCCGTCCCCTCCCATCACTTCTTTCTATCCAATCTAAGGTGATGCAGTTCTTTTTTTTTTCCCTCACATCTTCATACATGTATTCTGTATAACGATGAGGCTCTTCTTCCATCTTCCATGCAATTCCTCTTCTCCCTTCCTTTCCCTCCCACCTCTCTTCCCTATTTAGTGGTAATCTTCTTCTCATGCTCTTCCTCCCTACCCCATTTTGAGTCACCCCCCTTACATCAGAGAAGACATTCGTCAGCCCTTTTTTAAATGTTATTTTGAGATAGGGTCACTAAGTTGCCCAGGTTGGTGTCAAACTCAAGGTCCTCCTGCCTCAGCCTCCTGAGTCACTGGGATTACAGATGTGAGCCACTGTACCAACCTAATTTAAACACCTCCATTGGCTTTATTTTCAATTTCATTCTTTAAAATAGAATTAGAAGCTGGGGTTGTGGCTCAGCGATAGAGTGCTCGCCTGGCACATGCCAGGCCCTGGGTTTGATCCTCAGCACCACATATAAATAAATAAAATAAAGGTACTGTGTCCAACTACAGCTAAACAATAAATATTTTTAAAAAATAGAATTAGTATTTTGACAAGGGAAATATCTTGGATTTACAGATAGAAAAGAGCTGAAGAAAGCAAAAACAAAAATGCAGACTGAAGACCTGCAGTGTAGTTCAGTGGTAGCCTGAGGCCCTGTGTTCAACCCTGGCACCTAAATAAATAATTTTTTTTTGTCTTTTTAGATATACATGACAGTAGAGTGTATTTTTGACATATTATACATAAATTAGTTTATTTTTAAAAAGCAGATTGGCCAGGTTTGATGATGACACATGCCTGTAATCACCGTGACTCTGAAGGCTAAGGAAGGAGGGTTGCAAATTTGAACACAGCCTGAGAGATTTAATGAGATACTGTCTCAAAATAAAAGAGGAAAAGGGTTGGGGCATAGCTCAGCAGATTACTTATTTCTAAGTTATTTTTCCTAGTAAGGTAGGGACAGAGAGACAGAACAATACCAAAATAATTAATTAGTTATAACATCAGATTAAGTTTGTTATATAAGAAGGCAGAAGGAACTTCATCATAATATAAATTAAAACTGGCCTATTTAGGAAATTTAACTATAAACCTCTAATCCTGGTTTCTAGAAAGGTTTAGATAAACAACTTAGTTTAGCAGGAAGGACTGCATTTTTACTTTTAGCCTAGTCTCCTGGGGCCTAGTGTAGGAGTTTAGAAGAAAACAATGACCTCTTTAAAACATTAGATACATTGAACCTTTTAAAGATTCACTTTATTTGTATGTTTGTTTAATGTGACAATAGTTTTCAATTAAATCTTGACTGGTCAGTTTCTCTATTGACAGATGTTTTTTTTCTTTTGATGATCAGCTGCATTTCTTGATTTTTCATATGTTTAATTTTTTATTAGATGTTTGACAGCTTTCATGGAGTTTTAGTTTACATATGTACAGCTTAGTGTTCAGTTAAGGATTTGGGAGAAAAGCTTATGGGCTGGGATGTAGCTCAGTGGTAACAGCACTTGCTTAGCATGTGCAGGGTCCTGGGTTCAATTTCCCAGTACTGAAGTGTTGTAGGGACAAATGAGGCAAGGCACCGAAGATAGCAGGAAACAGTTTTATTTGGCTGCAGCTGTAATCAATCAATCCCCTGAACCCCAAGTTCAGGGAGTTTCAGAGTTTTATACCAGCATGTAAGGGGAGGGGGGGCTCAGAAGTTCACAGTCTGCAGAAGTTCACATAAAGCAGCTTTTTCTTTCACTGTTTTGGGAAAGTTAACCCTTCAAGGACAACACCTGAGAAGGGGAGAGCCTCTTCTCCCCTTTCTTTCCTCCCCTGCCAGCTGTTACCGTGGAGCCAAATTGTAACATATCTTAAAAATGTAGACATCTCTGTGAAGCCCAGCTCAAGGCCAGAGGCCTTGTTTGCACATTTCTTCAAAGTACTATACTGGATACGTTTGTGAAAAACTAGTAAGGGGGTGTCCAGCACCTGGAGTGCTGGTATCTTCCTGGCCAGTGGCCAAGTAAACAGGGTGACATGAAAATAGAAGTTTATCTACATTGGACTCTTTCTCAGAGACTCTTTTGCTGACAGTCCTAAAATCAGCCATGGTGAAGAGGGCTTTTCTGTGGAGAAAGGGGCTGCCACTTCAGAAGAAAAAACAAAAAGGAAACCTTATGTGCCTCCCTTCTTTCTATCATGCTTCCTTGCTACCTTGTACGTTCAAGCTCCCTTGGCCTTCCTGAATTCTGATGTCTCTCTCCCCAATTCAGCAAGACTGCTATGATCTTGGATTTTCCCACCCCTGCATCACATTCCTACAATGTCCTCCTGGAGATCCTTGTAGGTCTCACCTTGTTTATTTCCTGTCTTTGGGGGATCATAGTTCGGCTTTCCCTTCTTGTGCAGTCTCTGAAATAATTGTTTCATATACTTTGTCCAGTTTTCTCATGAGAGTGTTACCAAAAGCTCAGTCCTTGTTCCTGCTGCCAATTCTCTTTAAACTCTCCCTATTCTCCCCTGATTGGGAGAATCACAGCCTCTGGGATGGGAGTCCTCTGTGCTTCTCCTTTGCTAACAAAGCAATAAAACTTCTTTTCCTTTTTCTCAAAACCATGTCCTCATTATTGGCTTGGCACTGGGGATAAGGACTAAGCTTTCCATAAAGGAGGATCTCAAGTTTGATACCAGCCTGGGCAATTTAGGGAGACTCATCTCAAAATAAAACAAACAGGACTGTGGTGTGACTCAGTGGTAGAGCATCTCTGGGTTCAACCCCTGTTACCATTGGGGGTGGGGGAGTAATCTGAAAGAGGAACCATTCATATCTGATTACTCTCTCTGATAACAGAACCTTGACTGATATACCCATATGGGGTTCATTGGATCCAGAATTATCCATAACAATATCTGGATAACAATATTCTATACCTCAGGGAATTAAGAAACAATGTAAGGGTTAATTGATAGTAACTGAACTCATTATCAACAAATAAGAATAAGCTATAATTTGTTACAAGTTAAACATAAAATGACAAGTGGGTTTTTTGGTTTTGCTTTTGCAGTGCTGCAGATGGAATTTGCCACCTTGCCATGTGGTAGCAAGTGCTCTACCACTGAGCTATGCATTGGGTCAGTAGATTTTTTAAAATATTGACTTCAAATTCTTCCTTATGAAGAAATGGGGAAAATATTTAGCCAAGTATGCCTAAAAGCCCAAGTTTATTCTAGAACAATTAAGATTTCCTTTTTTTTTTTTTGCATTTTCTGGGCTTGGCATATTTTCTGAATGTCCCATGACATTTTTTTTCTCAAGTCATTATTGCTTCATAAACCTGTACTGGGAGAAAGTTATCTATTTACCAGTTACTTTTTAATTTTTTTTGTACCAGAGATTGAACCCAGCATCACTAAGCCATATCCCCAGCGCCCCCCCCCCTTAATTATCATTTTTATTTAGAGACAGGGTCTTGCTAAGTTGCTTAAGGCCTTGCTAAATTGCTGAGGCTGGGTTTGAGCTTGTGATTCTCCTGCCTCAGCCTCTTGAGCTGCTGGGATTGCAGAAGTTTGCCACCATGCCCTGCTTACCAGTGCCTTTCTTATCCAATGCACGACTATTTTTTTTTCACCCTGAACTGAAATTGCTTGGAAAATCAGGGTCTGTAATGGTTAAAGTGTTTTTCCTTCTCTACCTGAGAATCTAATCCAGAGCTTTGCACATATTGGCAAGTGCTTCACAACTGAGCTACATGCCCAGTCCTGTGTGGTTAATTTTAAGTGTCAACTTGACTGTGTTAAGGAATACCAACATAGCTATTAAGCATGACTTGTGAGTGTGTTTGTAAGGGTGTTTCCCAAAGATGCTAGCATTTGAATCAGTGAATGAGTAAGGAAGACCTTCTCTCATGCAATGTGACACTATCTAATCATCCAAGGGTAGGGATAGAGCAAAAGGCAGAAGAAAGGAGAATTTTCTCTCACATTTAGAGCTGGCATACATTATTAGAACCCCAGGTTCTCAAACCTTTGGCCTCAGACCGAAAGTTACACCATCGTGCCAGGTGTGGTATTGCACATCTGTAATCCCAATGACCCAAGAGTCTGAGGCAGGTGGATCTCAAGTTCAATGCTAGCTTGAGAAACTTAGTGAGACCCTGTCTCAAAATTAAAAGGGCTGGGGATGTAGCTCAACAGTAGAGTGCCCCTGGGTTCAATCCCCAATTAAAAAAAAAAGTGATACCATCAATGCCTTGGTTCTCAAGTTTTTGGACTTCCCCTGTTCTATAAATTGTAGATGACATATTTTGGGACTTCTTAGCTGCTGGGAGCCATTAGCCAAGTAGGTATGACAATTTCCTTGCCAGCGTACCCCATGTTGCTTAGTGGAAGGACTCGTGGAAATAGGACATTTTGCAGTGACATTGCAGTTAGGTGACCTTGCTCAAGGACCAGGGCGGATCCGGGATTAGGGTGTTCCCGGTTTAGGATAATCGGGTTTAGGGCGTTCCAGGTTTAAGATTATTCCTGCTGGGAATAGGGCGTGTCCTGCTGCCTGAGTTCCCCTTGAGTTCTCACGGGATTCAGACAGTATTTTTTGGGAGATAGAAGCCCAGTGGTGGTGGATTTGGGCAGAGAACGTGGATTTCCCCAGAACGTGATTGTAGACGGCTGGTGTGATTTCGGGAATAAAGAGTTGCTGTTTGAATCTACAAGCTGTGTGGTGGCTCGTGATTGTGTGCCCAGCCAGACTGCGGCACTTAGCCACTATAATCATATAAGCAAATTCCCCCAATGAATCCCCTCTCATCTATCTATCTATCTATCTATCTATTTGTTTTGCTAGAAAACCCTGAAAAATACAGATTTTGGTACCAGGAATTGTTCTAAAGATTAGAATTATAAGCAAAATATCAATGACATTCTTCATAGAACTAGAAAAAATAGTCATAAAATTCATTTGGAAAAATACAAGACTCAGAATATCCAAAGCAATTTTGAACCAAAAAAAGCATCATAATACCTGACTTCAGATTGTACTACAGAGCTAGAGTAACAAAAACTGCATGGTACTGGCATAAAAACAGGCAAATAGACCAATGGTACAGAATAGAAGACACAGAAACAAACCCACACATCTACAGTCATCTGACCCTTGACAAAGATGCCAAAAACACACATTGGAGAAAAGACAGCCTCTTTAATAAATGGTGCTTGGGACGACTGATTATCCATATGTAAAAGAATGAAATTAGACCCTTATCTCTCACCCTGCACAAAAAATCAACTCAAAATGGATCAAAGCCCTCAGAATTAGACCAGAAGCAATGCAACTCCTAGAAGAAAAACTAGGGTCAACCCTCCAGCTTTTAGGCACAGACATTGACTTTTTCAGTAGGACCCCTAAGCTCAGGAAATAATGCCAAAAGTTAATGGAACAGGGCTGGGGCTGTAGTTCAGTGGTAGAGTACTTACCTTGCATGTGTGAGGCACTGGGTTTGATCCTCAGCACCACATAAAAAATAAATTAATAAACAAAGATATTTTTTAAAAGTTAATGGAACAGCAACAAATTAAAAAGCTTCTGCTCAGCAAAGGAAATAATTAGGAATGTGAAGAGAGAACCTACAGAATAAGAGAAAATCTTTGCTAGCTATTTGGCTGACAGAGATTAATATCTGGAATATATAAAGAACTCAAAAAACTTTACACCAAAAAATTGAATAGCACAATTAATAAATGGGCAAATGAAATAAACAGACACTTCTCAAAAGACGAAATACAAAATGGCCAACAAATACATGAAAAAATGTTCAACATTATTAGCAATTAGGGAATGCAAATCAAAACTACACTGAGATTTGTCATCTCACACCGGTCAGAATGGCAGTTATCAAGAATGCAAATAATAATAAATGCTGGAAAGGATGTGCAGTAAAAGGAATACTTTCATTCTGTTGGTGGGACTATAAATTCATACAACTGCTAGGGATATCAATATGAAGGCATTTCAAAAGACTAGGCATGGAACCATCCTATGACCCAGCTATTTCACTTCTCAGTAATTACCCTGAAGAATTAAAGTCATCTTATCACAGTGATACATGCATACCCATGTTTATAACAGCACATTATAACAGCAGCATTATAACCAAACTAGGGAACCAGCCTAGGTGTCCATCAACAAACGAATGAATAAAGAAAATGTGGTATACAAAGGAATTTTATTTAGCCACAAAGAAAAATGAAATTATGTCATTTGCAGGAAAATAGATGGAGCTAGATACTATCACATTAAACAAGTCAAACTCAGAAGGTTAAAGGTCATATGTTTCCTCTCTTATACAGAAGCTAGCAAGGAAAAACAAAAACAGAGATGGAGATGAATTTCCTAAATATCAAAGGTAGATCATTAGAGGAAAGGAACCAAAGGGTAGGAGATAAGGAGGAAGGGGAAAATGCTGGGGAGTGATACAGGCCAAATTATATTCTGTGCATGTACAAATATGCAGCAACAAATCCCATCAATATGAACAATTATAATGCACCAATAAAATGAAAAAAAAATAGAATTATAAAAATGAGAGGGGGTTGTTTTGTATTTGTTGTTGTTGTTGTTTGGTACCAGGGATTGAAGTCAGGGGCACTCAATCACTGAGCCACACCCTCAGCCCTATTTTTTTCTTTTTTTATTTAGCAACAGGGTCTCAATGAGTTGCCTAGCACCTCACTTTTGCTGAGGCTGGCTTTGAACTTGCGATTCTCTTGTCTCAGCCTCCGGAGCTGCTGGGATTACAAACGTGCATCACCACACCGAGCAAAAATGAGTTTCTTAAATTGGTGTTAAGTTTTCTGGAACTGGTTCCCTAATCTGATTAGATTTAAAATTTCTAGAACTTTATTTCCAATAATACAGACAGCAATGGTAGTCCATTGCGTGAACTACTTATAGAGATCCACAAAATATCTGCATTGAATCTTATCTTAAGTCAGTTTTTCTGGTGGGGTACAGGGGATTGAACTCAGGAGCACTCGACCACTGAGCCATATCCTCAGCCCTACGCTAAACCTTAAGTCAGCTTTGTGTCCCTATAACATAATACCATAGATTGGGCAACTTACAAACAGTAAAACATTTTTTGTCTCATAGTTCTGCTGTCTGGGAAGTCCCAGATAAAGGGTTGAACTTGGTGAGGGCCTTTTTTTTTGCTGCATTATCACATGGTGAAAGATGAAAGAGCAAGAGAGGGCAAAATATTTCTTTGTAATAAATCCTCTCTTACAGTAACCAACTCGTTCCCAGTAATGACATTACTCCATTCATGAAGGCAGAGCTCTTATGACCTAATAATCTGTTATAGTTCCCACCTCTCAACATTGCTGCATTAGGGATTAAGTTCCCAATACATGATCTTTGGAAGACACATTCAAACCCTAGCAGATACTCCTAATTGACCACTTATAAAAGTCAAGGAGCAAGCTGCATGCAGTGGTACACACCTGTAATCCCAGCAGCCTGGGAGGCTGAGGCAGGAAGATTTTGAGTTCAAAGCCAGCCTCATCAATTTAGTGAGGTCCTAAGCAACTGAGCGAGACCCTATCTCTAAATAAAATATTTTTTAAAAGGGCTGGGGTGTTGCTCAGTGGTTAAGCCCCTCTGGGCTCAATCCCCAGTATCAAAAAAAAAAAAAAAAAAAAGAGAGTCAAAGAGTTTAGAGACTACATGTGATACTTTTGAACATTTGTGAGAGACTAAGGAATATAAGGATGTGGGTTGGTTGCTTCTAATGGTATTGAACAAAGTGATGAAAGAAAAAGATGAGCCCAAGGATTTGTATTCCTGGGCTCAGGCAATACATTTATGAACTAAAAATTTCTAGATAAGCCCTGAGGAATAATCTTATGTCCCATAGCCACAGGGTTGAAACTGTTGAAAATCAAGCACAAGACTTCATCATGTGATTGCATGAATTAGAATGAAAGTTGAACTCTCAGCCTTTCAGTGTATCTACTGTTAAAGTGAAGGCATGGATTGGGAAAGAATTGAATCTTGTAATTTGAGATAAGAATCAAATAATTAAATGAGAGAAAACACTGATAGAGCAGAAACCTAGGACTGAGGGCTGAGGCAGAAGGATCTCAAATTCATCAAGAGCCTGTCTCTTTTGTTTTTAAATTTTTAAAAATTGTTTGTGGTGCTGGGGTGTTGTGGGGGGCTCGGACCCAGGCAGCAAGGTTTGAGGCTCCTGCCGTTATAAGAAGATGCAAGGCACAGTCGGGAGAGTAGACAGGTTTTATTTGGAGGCAGCAGCATTGCCCAACCAGCCCCCAGCTTCAGCCCTGCACCCCCAGCCATTTTCATAGGCCCTGTTTATTGCAGACCAAACAAAGAAGGCACATTGCCAAGAGGTTGCATAAGTGAATACATGCTCACAAACAAATGTTTATGACCTTGAGTATAAAACACTGAATCAGGGTGTTTATGACCTTGACTACATATTAAAACACAGCTGGCTGGAGCCTCATTACAGTCATCTTGGGCCTGCCCAACATGGCTTATGTATGCCAGGCAAGCACTCTACTACTGAGCCACATCCTCAGCTGCCCTCTGTACTGCCCACCACCCCCCTTATCTCAAAATAAAAAATAAAATGGACAGGGATGTAGCTCAGTGGTAGATAGCCCCTGAATTCAATCCCCAGTTTTTTTTAAATAAATAAATAAATAAAACAAAACAAAGCAGAAATCTGGGAAATTTGTAGGAATGGATATTTTGAATGGATATTCTGAACACTAGCAGAAGGAACAAAGTTAATCAGACCAAAGTTATTGAGATGGGCCCGCTGAGCAGAGAGATTCTGCATTTAATGCTGCATCTCAGGAAGTTAGAAAGGTCTCCCACAGGGCTGGACATGGTGGTGCATGCCTGTAATCCCAGCAACTCAGGAGGTTGAGGCAGATGATTACTAGTTTAAGGCCAATATCTGCAATTTTGCAAGACACTGTCTCAAAATAAAAAATACAATGGGCTGGGGATATAGTTCAGTGGTAAAGCATCCTTGAGTTCAATCCCCAAAACTTGGGGAGAAAAGAGAAAAGAAAGAAAGAAAATCCTCCCACAGTTTGGTTGATTGAAGCGTTATCAGAAGATGATCATGAAGAACAAACTGGAGATTCCTGATCTCCCCTGGCTTAATGTAGAGGAAGGGATTCAAAACCTCAGGGATACTGGAATAGGAGAGAGGATTTGTCACTTAAGACCAACTCACTCACCTACCCTTGGAGGATCCAGAAGACATACCTTTCATCAACACTTTGAGGAATCGAATTGTGAGGGGAACCCAGCTTTCTTGTGATGATCTTCTGTGTAGGCTGGACCTTATTGGGAACTATGATCACTGGATTGGAAAACTTAAAGGCAAAAGAGTAATTGGACTGTGGGGTGGCATGGTATTAAGCCATTCAAGGCAAGGTGGGCATTGTTATCATAATGGACAGCAGAGGCAAAGCAATAAACAGAATAGTCTGTCAGACCATGGCATTGGCTAGTTGACCTTGGTATTTTTAGAGGTGAAATAGATATAAAGCCTACTAAACAAATGGTGTGGGGATGGATATTTTGAATGGAGGCAGCAGCATTGCCCAACCAGCCCCCAGCTTCAGCCCTCCATCCCTAGCCATTTTCATAAGCCCTGCTTTTATGAAGGCGGAACAAAGAAGGCACATTGCCAAGAGATTGCAACAAACAAACAAACCTTCTGTGGTACTGGAAATTGAACCCAGGAACCTTTTTATTTATTATTTTGAGACAGGGTCTCACAAAGTTTCCCAGGGTGGCCTTGAACCTGCAGTCTTCCTGCCTCAGCCTTCCTAGTAACTGAGATTAGAGGCATGCACCACTTCACCCAACGAGCCTACTAAATTCTTACTTGATTTGTATGAACAGAAAGTTTTCAGCTACTTGAGCTGAAATTTAATTCTCACTTGGGAAAAAAATTTAATTTAAATCATAGAAACAGTAAGTCATGGTCCCTTGACTAATTTCCAGACTTGAATCAGTTTACAGATACAGAACACTTTGAATGAAAGGAATGTCAGGTCCCCTTAAGGAAGGACCCAAGTACACTACCAAAAAAAAAAAAAATCTATTCTGTTAATCTTTCTTCCAGTCTTCCCCAAAGGAACTTATGGGTTACCAGGTGTAACAGTGTTAGGCAGTGTTAGGTGAAAGGAAATAATTAGACCTTTCAAGTACTATTGGACACTGGCTTTGAGCTGACATTGAATCCAGAAAACCCCAATCATCCAGTCAGTATAGAGGCCTATGGAAGTCAGGTGATCAATGGAGTATTAGCTAAGGTTCAATTTACAGTGGATCCAGTAGGCCCCTAAAACCATCCTATGGTTATTCCTCCAGTTCTGAAGTGTTTAATTGGAATAGATATACTTAGCAGCTGGCAGAACTTTCATATTTGTTCCCTAACCTGTGGAATGAGAGGCATTATATAGGAAAAGCTATATGGAAGCCATTAGAGCTGCCTCTATCTAGCAAAATAGTAAATAAAAAGCAATGTCACATCCTTGGAGAAATTACAGAGCCACTCTCAAGAACTTGAGGGGCTGGGGATATAGTTCAGTTAACATGCACAAGGTCCTGGGTTCAATCCCCAGCACCACCAAAAAAAAAATTGAAAAATTCAGGGGTGGTAATTCCCAGCATATCCTCATTCAACTCTCCTATTGGCCTATGTGGAAGACAGATCTTGGAGAATAACAATGGATTATCATAAGCTTAACTAAGTGCTGAATCTAACTGTAGCTGGTATATCAGATGTGATTTCATTGCTTAAGCAAATTAACACATTTCCTGGCACCTGGTAACCAGCTATTGATCTAGCAAATGGCTTTTCCTCCATATCTGTCCACAAGGCTCACCAGAAGCATTTGTTTGTAGCTGTCATGACCAGTAATACACCGTCAATGTCCTATCTCAGGATGTAACTCTCTAGCCCTGTGTCATAATTGAAATCTTAAGGGATCTTAATTGCCTTTCCTTTCCACAATGTATCATAATGGTTTATGACATTATGCTGATTGAACCTGGTAAGCATCAAGTAGCAAATTCTCTTGTATTACTGGAAAAACATTTGTGTGGCAGAGTGTTAGAAATACATCAGATTAAAATTCAGGTACCTCTACCTCAGTGAAATATCTAGGAGGTTCAGCAGTGTGGGGCATATTGAGATACCCCTTTTAAGGTGAAGGATAAGTCCTTGCATCTGTTTCTCCTACAACAAAGAATGAGGCACAATGTCTAGTGGGCTTATTTGGATTTTGGAGTAGCATACTCCTCATCTGAGTGTGTTATTCTGGCCCTTTATTGAGTAACTTGAAAAACTGCCAATTCTGAGTTGGGTCCAGAATAGAAATCTTTGTGATCTGGGTGTCCTGATTGCAAAAGTGTCCTAGGACCCTTGGACTCCAAAAGTTGCACCCCAGGTTTTCAGGCCTTTGACCTAGGACAGAGCTGTAATACCAGCTCCCCTTGTTCTCCAGCTTAGAGATGTGATAGCATGGGACTTCTCAGTTTCCATAACGTGTGAGCCAATTCCATAATCAATCTCCTCTCATATTTCTCTAAGTCATGTGCAACTAATATTTTAATCAATGAAAAACAAAATATACAATGGTGGTACCATAAAATTATAATAGACCTAAAAAATTCCTATCTCAGGGCTGAGATGTAGCTCAGTGGTAGACTCTTGCATAGCATGTACAAGGCCCTGGGTTTGATTCTCAACATTGAAAAAAAAAAGTCCCATTGCTTAGTGACATCTTAAGTCATTGTAATGTCATTGTGCAATGCATTACTGACATGTTCATAATGATGTTGATATAAATAAACGTCCTACTGTCAGACATATAAAAGCATAGCACATATAACATATACAGCACATATTTGAGAATTATAATAAATGAAGTACAAGTTTATATATGTTCTGCACTCCTCTCACTGTTCTGGAGATTGAACCCAGAAGTGCTTTATCACTGAGCCACATCTGCAGCCCTTTTTATTTTTTGGACAGGATTTCACTAAGTTGCCCAGGCTGGCCTTGAATTTGAAATCCTCCTGCCTCACCCATGTAGCCATGACTGAAGGTGTGCATCATCATGCCAGGACATACTACACTTATTGTTTTAGAGTGTACCCGCTCACCTATAAAAAAAATTACTATGAAACAGTTTGCCATGTTACACTAGCAGCAACCTCAGATATCTCATGTTTGCTGTCTTGATTTTATCAAGAGGCTGCAACCAGTGATTAGGTTTGTGCCCGTACATCTGATAAAGTTTGCACAATGATGAAATTGTCTAACATATTTCTCAGAATGTATCTCTTTGTTAAGTAATGCATGACTATATGTCTTGGTGATTTTGTTTCTCTGAAGAAGCCTACTATGGGGTTTTTAACAACTAAAATAATAATGAGATTTCTCTTTCTTCCAACATGTTCCGTAAAATACCTTCCAGTGGTTACTTGTCATCAGGAAATGGCTTGCTTTTTTGTGTGTGTGATGTGGTGTATTAGTTTCCTGTGGCTACAATAACAAAAGTTACGTACCTGGTAACTTACTTCCTTCCTTCCTTCCTTCCTTCCTTCCTTCCTTCCTTCCTCCCTCCCTCCCTCCCTTCCTTCCTTCCTTCCTTCCTTCCTTCCTTCCTTCTTTTTCTTTGTACTAGGGATTAAACCCAGGGTTGCTTAACCACTGAGCCCCATTCATAGCCCTTATTTTTATGTTTTATTTTGAGACAGGTCTTGCTAAGTTCTTAGGGCCTCACTAAGTTGCTGAAGTTGGTCTCAAACTTGCAATCTTTCTGCTTCAGCCTCCTGAGATGCTGGGATTACAGGTGTGCACGTCTGCACCCAGCTACCTGGTAACTTTAAACAATGAAAATTTCTTCTCCCCTAATTTTGGAGGCAAAAAGTCCAAAATCAGTTTCACAGAACCAAAATGAATTTTGACAGTGCTGCCTGCATTCTGTGGTCCAGGGAAAGATCTGTTCCTTACCTCTCCTTTGCTTTTGATGGATGGTGACATTGCTTGTCTTGGGGTCATGATACTCTAATTTTTTTCCTTCTTTCCTTCTTTCTTCTTTTTTTCTGCCTCTCTCTCTCCTTCCCTCTCCCCCCCCCTCTCCTCTCTCTCCTTCTTTCTTTCTTTAACCAGGGATTGAACCCAGGGGCACTAAAACACTGAGTCATATCCCCAGCCCTTTCTATATTTTTATTTTGAAAAAACGGTCTCACTAAGTTACTGAGGCTGGCTTTGAACTGTAATCCTCCTGACTCAGCCTCCTGAGCCGCTGGGATTATAGGCATGCGCTGTCTCACTTGGTTTACTCTAATTATTACTAGCATCTTCAAATCTTTCTCTCTGCTTTTTTTTTTTTTTTGCGTGGGGTTGGGGGGAAGAGGAGTTGAACCCAAGGGAGCTTTACTACTTCGCTACATCCTAATCCTTTTAAATTTTTATTTTGAGATAGGGTCTCACTAACTTGCTGAGGCTGCCCTCAATTTGCAATTCTCCTGCCTCAACCTCCTGAGTTGCTGGGATTTCAGGCCTGTGCCACCATGCCTGGCTAAATTTCTAGATTCCTTCTTCACATTGCTTTCTTCTTTGTATCAAATATTTCTCTCTTTCTTATAAAGACATTTGTGATAGAATTGAAGGTCCACCTGGATAATCCAGGAAAAATCTCAAGATCTTGAATCATGGCTGCAAAGACTCTTTTTCCAAATAAGATAACATTTATGGGTTCCAGGGGTTAGTATTTAGACATGAGGGGGGCATTTTTCAGCCTACCACATATCTATGCACATTCCCTCAATTACTGCTGAATTTTGTACAACAAGTTTTCTGGGCATATTGTAGCATTTTGAGGATAACAACTAAAGTCCATAAAAAATGGACTAAGTAGGAAAATGGATTTTTTAGGGCCCCCTGTATCAGTATTAAATTAAATACTTGTTCTCTCTAGAAAGTAAGGCTTTTTTCTTTTTGTCTGCTTGAGGCTCACACTAGTCAAGGTTTCCCTATTTCTGCAAGTACAGTGACATATATCAGAGAGTACACAGATGACACTACTTTCTCTACTAATTATGTAAGCTTCATTTATTGTAGAACTGTGCTGTGTAGCCTCTTAGCCTCAAGAGAACCCATATTGGCAAGGCAATGCCCAGAGCCACAAGTAGTGACCTAAGAGCTTAAGAACACAGAAAAGATATATAAAGAAAAAAAAAGAGAGAAGATTCTGAGGCACAGACAGGCAGTAAGAGATGAAAGAGGGAATAAATAGAAAGAAATAGCTCTATCTGGAAGGGAAATGTCAACCAATAAATATCAAGCACTTAATAAACAATTATAATACAATGTAATGTACTAGACTCTGGTGAGGGAAAGAAAACAGGTAGAACCTTGTCTTTCCATAGTGAGCCTTCAAAGTAGAAAGAGAGAAATGTACAAGTCTAAGTAAAATATAAGATTTATTAATGTAAGGACCAAACAAAAGAGTCCAAATGATGTGGGATTTGCAGGTACAATGGCACATGCCTGTAATCCCAGTGACTCAGGAGGCTGAGGCAGGAGGATAGCAAGTTCAAAGTCAGCCTGGGCAATTTATCAAGGCCCTCGGCAACTTAGGGAGACTGTTTAAAAATAAGAAGGGCTAGGGATGTAGCTCAGTGGTAGATCACCCTTGGGTTCAATCCCCAGTGCTGAAAAATGGAAGAAAAAAAATATGTGAGGGGCTGGGGATGTGGCTCAAGCGGTAGCCCGCTCGCCTGGCATGCCGGCCCGGGTTCGATCCTCAGCACCACATACAAACAAAAGATGTTGTGTCTGCCGAAAACTAAAAAATAAATATTAAAATTCCCTCTTTCTCTCTCTCTCTCTCTCTCTCTCATCTCTCTTTAAAAAAAAAAAAAGAAAAAAAATATGTGGGACTTGAAGAAAAAAATATGTGGGACTTAAAGAAAAATCTACACCTAGCAAAAGGGATCAGAGAAGTTTCCATGAAGGATACAAAGTATGTGTGATACTAAAATTAGTACATGAGAGACAAAAGAGGTCACACAGCTTTGGGGCAGAGTATTTTACAAATCCATGGTCTATAACCTCAGCTGAGCAAAGCTTCAATATGAGGCAGATTTTCTCTAGGTCCTTACAAGTCTTTCCTTCCCACATGGCAACTATTTTAGACCCTCTGCACCTTCCCTACTCCCATTCTTCCCCTAATTCTTATTGAGAACTCTTAGGTTGTCCAAAGAATATGTGAGCCTAACTGCATAGCTCTCATCCACCCTGCTTCTCTCCAGCTCACAGAAGAGGTGGAAAGGATGGATAACTACCCCACCTTGTGCTTGGAATCATGCCTCATTCGACCTCTTGCTGGACTTTGCTCTGCTTGGTATTTCCTTTCTCTTACATGAAGTGGTTAAGAGAGCAGTCTTGACGTGGACAGTTGGGCTCAAATCTCCACTCTGCTTCCTCCTAGCTGTGACATGAATATTTCCCCTTTCTGGAGTTTGTTTTAATTTACCTAAGTGGCCAGGTGCAATGTTGCATACCTGTAATCCCAGGGGCTTGGGAGGCTGAGGCAGGAGAATTGTAAGTTCAAAGCCAGCCTCAGCAATTTAATGAGGTCCTAAGAAACTTAGTGAGACCCTGTGTCAAAATTAAAAATAAACTGGGGATGTGACTCAGTGGTTAAGCACCCCAGGTTCATACTTGGTACAAAAAAAAAATTACCTATGTGTAAAATGGGAACAAAAGGACTAACTTTGTAGGGTCCAGGGGATTACATGAGCCATTCCTTGTAAAAAAAAATCTAATCTTTGACCTTGAGAAGTTGTTCAATGAGTGCCTGTATGTATCTTTAACCTCCCCATCAGTGGGCTCTGTAATTTCTGTCTCAGATCATGCTGAAGTCACTTCTGTCTTTAGAAACAAATTCTCACCTCCTTTACCATGCTAGACAAGCACCCTACCACTGAGTTATATACCCCAAGGCCTTGTAAAATTTCATTCTGAGACACTGTCTTACTAAATTGCCTAGGCTGGCCTCGAACTTGTCATCCTCCTGCTTCAGCCTCATAAGTAGCTGGGATTACAGGCATGTGCCACCATGCCTAGCACCATTTGCTCTTTATCCCATATCTCTTCATAACCCAAACTCCTGAAAGAATGATCCATACAGGTAGAAGCTGCTGAGTTTCAAGAAACCGTGGAGCATGACTGAAGAATACAGACAGGGATAGAAGAAAGTGACTGAAGGTGGCCTGGGGCAAATCATGGGCAAGCTGGGGTGTTGAACTTTGTCCTGAAAGTCATGGGGAGCTGCGGACCCCTGGTAGAGAAGTGATCCATTGGAATGCAGTTTATTAATCAGATAGCAGTGTGCAGATGAGAACAGACTTGGTCCATTTTTTCTTGCTATACCTGAATACCACAGACCAGGGAATGTACAAAGAATAAAGGTTTATTCAGCTCACAGTTCTGGAGAATGGGAGGTCCAAGGTCAAGCGGCAACATATGGTAAAGAACTTCTTGCTGTAGGGACTCTCTCCAGAACCCCATGAGGGCACATGGTGTCACATGGCAAGAGGGGCATCTTTTATAACAAACCACTAATGGATTAATCCACTCAGGAGGGCAGAACCCTCTTTAATGTCCCACCTGCTCCCACTTCTAATACCTCACAAGGGAGATTAAATTTCAACACAAGTTCTGGTGGGGACATTCAAACTACAGCAAAACTTAAAAGTTTTTATACCAGGAAAGATGAGCTCATGAGTCCAAAAGAGGCAGCAGCAAGTAGAGACAAGATATATGAAACTGATGCAAATCGTACTGACAGACCTTGGCAAAGAAGAGCAGCGAGAGTAAGTTATTCATGATGTGTGTCAGGTTTCCTACGTGGTGGTTGTTTGCACCCAAACAGAGGTGTGATGGGGAAGAGGAGAAGCTGGTTTGGGGATGGAGATGATAAACTCAAATTGGAACTTGTTGAGTTTAAAAAATGGCACCAGACACCAGGTGTCACTATACTCCCACTATGAAAATCGCAAAGCAGTCACAGCTACCAAAGGATCGCACTAAACTGTGTCCACTGCCATCTCTTGTCTGGATCCTGTCTTGACTTCCCTTCTGCAGGGCTGGCACAGAAGCTCCACAAGCACTGTAGACTTGAGGTGGGTTAGCTATTCCACATTGTCTGTGGCTCACTAGGAGCTCTGAGCTCTGTGCTCTCAAGTTCCATGGTTGAAAAACCAGTCCTCGGGGCTTTTAAAGATTTTTGATTTGGGGGAAGCTAAACTCATGGTACTGAGGATTTAACCTAGAGGTACTTTACCACTCTGCAGTATCCCAGCCCTCTTTATTTTTTTATTTTGAGACAGGGTCTTGCTAAATTGCCCAGACTGGCCTTGAACTTGCAATCCTCCTGCCTCAGCCTCCCAAATCTCTGGGATTACAGTAATGCACCACCACAACCAGCTTGATTCTGACCAGACCAGTAAATTCTGGCAGCAGACCCTGGGGCAGCCCTCCTGCTCTGCTCTGCTCTCCCACCTGCCTTCAAGCTGTAGGTGGCACAAGTTGGCTATGTAGTCACTATGTTATAATTTAAGGAAACACAGGATGCACAGGTGTGGGGGAATGTGTCATGAAAACCACAAAATGCCTACTTTTCTCATATCTCAAATATTCAACATTTCCTATAGGGACTGTTGGCCTTACAGAAATGTACAAAACAAGTGATTTTTGTGGAAAGCTGCATTCAAGCCAGCTGTATTCCAGCTCATACAACAGAAGGACCAATAAATCAAATTACTTGGTTTTACCCAAGAATTCAAAATCTTAGGGTTGAAGGGGACCACCCTGGAAAGCACTGGGTATAACCAATTTTCTTGGCAAATAGACAAAATTGAGGCCTCTGTCTTCCCAAGAGGCCAGTAGCTTCCCAAGTACACACAGCTGTAGTGGCAGTGGTGCGGCCAGGTGCCAGTTCTCCTAGACTGGGACAGCTCACTACCCACTGCTTCTGCAGTAGGTTATTTTTTGCATAATTTTGCCCCTTGCATGTCGTGGTTAAAGAATCTTAAGTCCAGAATTTTAGAGAGAAGGTATGTGGGTAAGGAGCTAAATTCAGGGTATCTCTTCTCTTCTCTTCTCTTCTCTTCTCTTCTCTTCTCTTCTCTTCTCTTCTCTTCTCTTTCCTC
>NW_026000019.1:26665907-26671115 GCF_001458135.2 Marmota marmota marmota
TCTTCTTCTTCTTCTTCTTCTTCTTCTTCTTCTCTCTCTCTCTCTCTCTCTCTCACAGAGTGTTCTACTGAGCTACACCCCAGCCCTTTTATTTTTTATTTTGAGACAGAATCTCACTAAGTTGCTGAGGATGGCCTTGAACTTGTGATCCTCCTGCCTCAACCTCCCAAGTCTCTGGGATTACAGGTGTGTGCTCCTATGCCAGGCTAAAGTCAGGTTTTAAAAGTCTAAATGTTCCAGAGTAGGATGTGATAAACATCATAAACTTAGGATAAGATAGACCTGGAATCAAAGTTAGCTTGACAGATGGGTAAGATAGAAAGATACAAAAAGAACACCAAAAATTCAAAACGTGAGGATGAACAGAATGCACATACAGTTTTTTATTATTTATCTCTTTCTGTGTTTCTTATTTTTATGATCATCTTATGTTGCAATCATTTCAAAATAGCTTGTTATCATTTAGGCATAATCAAAAAGGCATTTTTCTTGTAAACCTCATGACAACCCCAAAACAAAAATAATAGACAAACCAAAAATAATAAGCAACGAATTAAAACACACTACTAGAGCCACATGTGCTGGCACATGCCTATAATCCCAGCAACTCAGGAGGCTGGGGCAGAAGGATGATAAGTTCAAGGCCAGCCTCAAAAACTTAGTGAGGCCTTGTCTCAAAAATTTAAAACGGCTGAGGATGTAGCCCAGTGGCAGAGCACCCTGGGCTCAATCACCAGTACTGGGCGGGGGTGGGGGCAGGGACTAAGTACCATGTGCTAAAATTCTTACTGTTTAGCAGGTCCATACACACCTCATGGGTGCAGCTTGGTTTAGAAAGAGAAGTAGTCTGTGGAATCACAGTGTCTGTATCACTCAGTCTTGCCCCATTATGTCAAATGTCTTAGAAAATCAACTTATAGAAGAAATGTTTATTTTATTTAATTATTAAAAACTTTACAGTTTTGAAGATTCCAGTCCATGATTATGGGGACCCATTGGTTTTAGGTCTCTGGTTGCAGGGAGCACAGCACATCACGGCAGGAGCATACAGTGGAGCAAAACCATTTACCTCATGGCCAGAACTCAAAAGAAGGGAAGAGGAAAGAACAGGTTTTTATTATCCCTTTCAAGGGCATGCTCCTAATGACCTGAAGACCTCCCACTAGGCCTCAGCTCTTAAAGGTTCCACCACCTCCCCATGGTGCCTGGACATGGGTCACAAGGTTCAACATATAGGCCTTTGAGGAACATTCTACATCCAAACTATAACAGCATACCTGAGCAGAACTTAAATCAGGAATCTGGTGTTGGGTGCACCTGCCTGAATAGTGAGTCTCTGAGGGTCTTTGAGCACACAGATTTGCAGAATGTCAACAGCAAAATACATCAATAAGCTGGGTGCGGTGGCACACGCCTGTAATCCTAGTGGCTCGGGAGGCTGAGGCAGGAGGATCGAGAATTCAAAGCCAGCCTCAGCAAAAGATAGGCACTAAGCAACTCAGTGAGATCCTGTGTCTAAATAAAATACAACATAGGGCTGGGGATGTGGCTCAGTGGTCGGGTGCCCCTGAGTTCAATCCCTGGTACCAAAGTGGGGAAAATACATCAATAAAAGCCTTAGGTTACTGTAAGATTTTTAGAGGGGCACTTGGTAGCAAAATTAAACTCTTTCAAACATTATAAGGGATAAATTACACACAGCAAGATGCAAAAGTCTTAAGCCTGCTAATTTCTAGCTAGATGTACATTGTGTAAACACCACCCATATCACAATATATAATGTTCCTAAACCCAGAAAATTTTCTTCTGTTCCTTCCCAGTCAATACCAATATTTCCAAAGAGACAACTATTCCAATTTCTAGCACCATACATTAGTTTTATATGTTCTTGTTTTTTACATATTACAGCTTCATAGAGTATATGGTGATTTGTCTATTTTTTTAGCTCAGTCCATTACTTTCTACTTTTATTTCTGTTATTGCATGTATACACAGTTAATTAGTACCTTTTTTACTGTGTATTCTGTTACTTGAATATATCATTTTTTAAAAAATCTGTTCTCCAATTCATATATATTCTTGTTGCTTCCAGTTGGAGTTGTTACGAAAAAAGTATATATATATATATATATATATATATATGTATTTGTTGTTTTTGTTGGGGTACTGAGGATTGACCCCAGGTATGCTCTACCACTGAGCTACATCTTCAGCCCTTTTTATTTTAATTTAATTTTATTTATTTATTTATTGAGACAGGGTCTTGCTAAGTTGCTGAGGATTTCACTAGGTTGCCCAAGCTGACCTCCAACTTACAATCCTCCTGCCTTAGCTTTCTGAGTTGCTAGGATTACACGCATGCACCACCATCTGCCTGTGGTTATAAACATTCTTGTTTGTTTGTTTTATCAATTTTGCCTATGACTTTCCAGTTGTTTAGTCTTGTCCTTTGTCAAGTGCAGCTCTCCTCCTCAGTCTCCTCATCTGCAGTCTGAGGTTAACAGTACCTGCACTACAGGATGATTGTGAAATGAAACAGAATACTCAGAAGGGACCATATGAGGTCTGCAAAGCTTCATTAACCCCAGGGGACACAATTCACCTTGAAGGGTCCCCTCTGAAGGTGCAACAAGGCAGTGTGGTTCTAGGCATATAACTCTAAGAAGTGAGAGTGTGGCACTAAAAACTCTTATGAAAGAATGGAGAATTCAAACAGCACACAGCTGTTTAGAAACACACCTACCACTTTCAGAAAATAGACTTACAAATATTTTTTTCCTTGCAAGAAGTGAGGAGGGAAGAGAGAATAAAGGGAACCCAGGCAAAATCAATAAGGAGAAGGAAGGTTAGGAATGAAGGGGCTTCCAAAATTAATTGGAACAAGCTTAAGGTGAGGTTATAAGATTTTTTAAAAAATATTTATTTTTTAGTTATATGTGGACAAAATAGCCTTATTTTATTTTTATGTGGTGCTGAGGATCAAAACCAGTTCCTCACGCATGCTAGGCAAGCGTTCTACCTCTGAGCCACAACCCCATCCCAAGGTTATATGTTTTTTTGTTTGGTTTTGTTCCATTTTGGGGTGTGTGTTTGTGTGTGTGTGTGTGTGTGCCTGCGCACACACATGTACATGATGGCGATTGAACCCAGGGGTGCTCTACCACTGAGCTACATCCCCAGACCTTTTTTTATTTTTTTAAATTTTGAGACAGGGTCTCTCTAAGTTGCCCAGACCTGCCACAAACTTGTGATCCTCCTGAGTCAGCCACCCAAGTTGCTGGGATTATAGGCATGTGTCATCATGCCTGGATCCAGGTTAAGTTTTCAAAAGGAAGAAAAACATTTTTTAGAGGAAGAGGAAGAAGAAATGTCAACAGGAGTTGGAACTTGACTCAGTGACATCTGACTTGATTATGTTGCTGCTATTTAGGTAACTCTCTCCTGGGATGGGATCTTTGGCTCTGAGAGCTCAGAGCTGGGTTTCCTCTTGTCTGGCGTGAGATGTCCCTTAGGTTTTCAGTGTCAGGCCAGGGATACCTATGCCAGCCCCACTCTGCTTACCATCTTGCTTCAGGTGGTGCTATCTGCTCTCCCACAGAAGTCCTCCCCAGGCCCCAGGACTGCAGGCAGCTCTTCCGTACACAGTGGCAGCTGGTGAATGTGACTGGCCACTCTGCCAACAAAAGCAGGAGCTGGCCCCACAGCCCAGTCTCTGAGATCATTTCAGGAATAACCCAAACTTTACAAAGTTGTGTAATAGTTAGTTCCTAGAACAAAGTAAACCAGAATATGGGAAAAAACTCATCTACCTAAATCACAATCACCTTCACCTATCTAAATCACAATTGCCAGAAGGGCTGTACACAGTGGTGCACATCTGTAATCCCAGCAACTCAGGAGGTCGGGGCAGGAGGATCACAAGTTCAAGGCCAGCCTGGACAATTTAGGGAGACGCTGTTTCAAAATAAAAAATATAAAGGGCTGGGAATGTAGCTCAGTGGAAAAGTGCCCCTGGGTTCAATTCCTTGCACAAAACAACAGCAACCACAACAAAACTTACCACTGAAGGCAGGACCTGCTGACCCCATCACAGGGATATGAGGTATCTGTGAAAAGGCAGGAGAGGCACCTGAAGGGCCCAGAAAAGCACACCACACAAAGAGCTCAGGGGGTGTTGGGGCTACCCTGAGCATGGAGGTCTCCCAGAACTAGAGAGAGGGAAAGAAAGAGGTCCTGGTGTGTAGAGAGCCACAGGCTGTATGTGGTGCTCTCAGCCTGTCCCAGGACGGGGATCAGTGGTTGCCAGACGTGCCTTACATGGTTCCCATGGGCTCCATTCGCATAAACTGTGATATGAATGGCATTCCCTGGAGTGTTGCCATGTAGAAGCATTGCATGATTCTCTGCAAAGGTAAATTGCCTCTATCTTTCCCTCCTTTGGTCACCAGAAGTCACAGAAGCAAGGAAGCTTCCTTTTGAATCAGAGCTGAGACCCATCCAGTGAGGGACTCTGGCTCAGGCAAACCCATTGCCAAGTGTTCTGCAAAAAAGAGAATTATGGCCTTTAACTTTGTCTTTCCCTGTGCAACCTATTCATTGCCCCAGGGTGATTTGGCTAATTTGCCTAGAGCACTCATGGCTCCTCATTGCCTGGAAGACATAGTCCCAGCTCTCTGGCATGGGGCCCTGCTTGCCAGCTTCATTTCCCATCGCTCCTTGCTTTGTATTTTACACTCCAGCCCCTGCCCACATCACATTGCTCATGTATCGCCACCCTAGCTCCTGCCTTCCACTTGACCTGGAAGGTCCTTCTCTCCTTGCTCCACACCTGCTTCCCCTGGTCCTACCTGCTTGTTCTCCTACCCTCAGCATCACTGTCCTTGATTGTTCCCCACTGTAAGGCTCTGCTTAGGCATCCTTCCCCTTGGAAGGTTCCCTGGGACACCCTGACACTGCCCTGCTGGGTTGGCTAGCCATGACTGGAGCATCCTGTTAGTGCTTCCAAGCTGTCTGGCATTTGTCTCTTTCTGTATCTCTCTCAGGAGGCTGTGAGGTCCCAAAAAACAAATGCCGAATGTTTTCTCTAATATAAGGAGGCTGACTCATAGTGGGGTAGGGAGGGGGGAGCATGGGAGGAAATAGATGAATTCTAGATAAGGCAGAGGGGGGGAAGGGGAAGGGAGGGGGCTGGGGGGGATAGCAATGATG
>NW_026000019.1:26671951-26769596 GCF_001458135.2 Marmota marmota marmota
TAAGGAGGCCGATTCATAGTGGGGTAGGCAGGGGGAGCATGGGAGGAATATTGAACTCTAGATAGGGCAGAGGGGTGGAAGGGGAAGGGAGGGGGCTGGGGGGGATAGCAATGATGGTGGAATGTGATGGACATCATTATCTACACATATGAAGACCCGAATCGATGTCATCATACTTTATATACAACCAGAGATATGAAAAATTGTGTTGTATGTGTGTAATAAGAATTGTAAACGGTCATTTGTTTTTTGGGATAAATACAAAAAAAAGAAAAAGAAAAATGAAGAAATAAAAAAAGATATTCTTGAATTAATTATTATCTTGAATTAATGTTACATGCGTTCATGTCTCGTTAGTGTCTCAGTACCTGACACACAGATATTATGCTTTATACCTGCTGAATAAATGGATGAATGCTGAATGGGTGAACAAGCCATGCATGATTCCAAATGTGTCTAAGGCCCATCTCAGTGCAAATGGTATTTTCAAGTTCTAGTTACTTATACATTACCTAGGTAAGAATAAGAATATAAATAGCCACTGAGACAGGAAGATTGAAAGTTTAAGGCCAGCCTGAGCAACTCAGGGAGACCTTACCTCAAAATAAATAAAAAGGGATGGGGATTTGGCTCAAGTAGTAGAGCACCCTTGAGTTGAATCCTCAGTCTCTCCCTCTCTCTCTCTCTTTCTCTCTCTCTCTTTCTCTATCTCTCTCTTTCTCTCTCTCTCTCTTTCTCTATCTCTCTCTCTCTTTCTTGAATACATATCTGGACACATTGAAGTCATTTCAGGGAGAGGCAGGAACAATGACTTTTTGTGGAATCCATAGAAACTGTGAGCAGATAGAAATGCTCAGAATCCAGAAACCTAAACAACATGTCTTTACTGAACCTATGTGATTGATAGCTACATGTTGATTTTACTTTAATTGCCTTGAAATCTAAATTTAATTATGTAAAGTGTGATTTACTAGGAAGAAATCTCCAGCCAGGCATGGTGACCCATGCTTGTAATCCCAGCAACTCAGGGCGCTGAGACAGGAGGATCACAAGTTCAGAGCCAGCCTCAGCAAGTCAGCAAAACCCTGTCTCAAAACAAAAAAATAAAAAGGACTGGGGGTATGGTATGGCTCAGTGGTTAAGTGTCCCTGGGTTCAATCCCTGCTACCCAAATAAAAAAGTTTCCATAGTTGGTTGGCATAGTAAATAGCATAGTAAATAGCATAGTAAAGAAATTAAATTAAAATTAAAAAAAAAATCCTGAGAAAATCCAGAGAAAAAAAATCTTTTTTTCTTTACTAAAATATCTTGGGGGGAAATGCTCTTTGTACCCCTTCCCAGGGTCACACATTTCTAATCTTTATGACATAAGCTCCCGAAGGCAGAGGTCTTGTCGTCTTCATTCCTTTATGCTCAGCAGGTCCCAGAGTGACTGCTCATAATATATGATCAGCAACTGAGTTAAACCAAACTAAAGGAGAGAAAGAGGGTAGAAGATCAAAGGCAAAATAAGAAGCTGGAAAAGCAGCAAAGCAGAGTGAACAGGGAAGAAAGAGCTCATTTTGGGCTGTGCTTTCCATCATCCCTTTCCAGCATTTTATGGCAGTTCCCTGGCACAGCTCCCACTCTCCAGCCGTCCAGGGAAGGGAGATGGCAGAATGATGTTGCTCATGGGACTTTGCTCTGCTCTTTGATTCTACGGCTAAGGGGCAGGTGCATTTTCTAAATTACACACTGAGGTGGCAGGTCATTTCTAGCTCCCCCAGCCCCACCTGGCGAATGAAGACTTGATTGGCGACAGACAGACATTTCAGAGCAAAGCCCGGAGACTCCTGGGTCAACTGGAAAACAGCTGCTCATGTCAGAAGTGGACTTGGCTGGGGAGGGATGGTGGATGTGCAGGCTGAGGGATCCCCAGCATTCAGCAACCTGATGGCTGAACAAAGCTGGTGAGGGTCCTGGGTCCTAAAGTGGCACCTCGTGGCTTTCTGAGACCCTGTTCTCTGAGCATTCCTCTCTAAACCCACTTCCTCATTCAAAAAGAAAATGATACCACCAACTCTGGGGTTCCGGCCCACAAGTGATGCATGGCACGTGGTAAGCATTAAATGCAGAATAGTTATCACACATGTCATTGTCTTGGTGCCTCAGGGACTCCATCTGTTAACAAAGAGAGCCATACTTATTTCACACTAGTATGCTGAGGATCAAGTGAACTAGAACCTGTGGGCTCTCAGCAAAGGATGCAGGGAACTTACAGTGTGTCAACCTGGGTGTTCTAAAGCCAAACCAAGCTCAACTCAGGATCTTCCAGCCAGGTCACCAGACTGGCAGGTGGGAGAAATGCCATGGACAGTATATCTTGATTTCAAAAAGTAGGTGACACATCTCTAGATACGCTTGTATACAGAGTGAATACATGTGGTCTCAGCACCAGCACCTCTGCCTGGTCACACACAGAAAAGGTTAACATCAGTAAAGGGAAGGACTGGGGATGTGGCTCAGTGGTAGAGAGCACGAGGTCTTCAGCACATATGAGGTTCTGTATTTTATTTTCTCCACCATCACCAACAACAACAGAAAAGAAAAAGAGAGAGAGAGAGAGAGAGAGAGAGAGAGAGATTTTCCCTTTCCCTATGATGAATGTAAAGTTCTAGAATCTGGGCCTATTTGAATAAACAGGGGTTTGTTCGTTTGTTTTATTTGGGTGCTGGAGATTGAACCCAGGTTTTTTAACCACTGAGCAACGTCCCCAACACTTTCTTTAAATTAGACAGGGTCTCTCTAAATTGCTTAGAGCCTCACTAAGTTGCTGAGGCCGGTTTTGAACTTGGAATCCTCCTGCCTCAGGCTTTCGAGTCTGCTGGGGATTATAGGCATGTGCCACCACAACCAACTAGCTTTTTTTTCTTAATTAATGATTTGAATTAAGACAGAAACTATGCTTATTGAATTTGGAAATTACCCCAAACTGGGATAAAAGCAAAAATATCAAGATTGCAACAGGATTAAAAAATAAGCCAAAACCACCATACTATTCAGTGGGTAAAAATGTATAAGCCTGTATTTGGGTTAAACAGAGAACATAGCTGGAAAAAACAGGATAGAGGAAACCAGCTTAACATTCATATGTTATTTTTAAAAAAGTACATTTAAAAAATAAATCAATATGAATCACTGGTGCAACGTGGTTGCCAAAAAAGCTAAGGCAATCTTGGGTTGCATTAATAAAATAACAGTGCACAGAAAGAAATAAGAAATGATTTCAATATGCTGTAACATCTATTCTAACTGGAGTCTTTCTAGTGAGAAAATGATCAGAATAATGGAGAATCTGAGAGGCCACATGGTCTGAAAAATGGGTGAATAAAATGGAGATAGAAGACGAAGAAAGTGAACATACTTAGCTTAAGAAACAGATTTGGAAGGTACTGATTTTCTATCTTTAAGCGAAAGAAAAGTCCGGTTATATATTTTAGACTAGTTTTTATATAGACCATAGGACTGAACATTAAAAGGAGACTTTAAAAGTGAGCTTTTAAAGAAAATATAAATTTGACTTCAATAGGAGAAGGGAGGGACTCATGGTCATGCTATGGTTGCAACAGCTCCAGACATCATGACCATAAGCAAAGACTATTAGTGAGAGAAGGACCATATGGTATCAGAAAGCTCTACTCTCCTATTTATTTCTTTTATCAGGAAACAATGTATTATTTCCAGAAACTCCCTGAACACCTATTTTATTTTATTGGCCAGAACTAATAAGGCTACCCCTATCTTAAAATGACTGGGAAATTGAATGATAATAAGGTAGTTGAGATAATCTTAAATCAATTATGATTAGGTCAAAATTAAGAATAATGGGATGGAGCCAGGAGCCAGGCGTGGTAGCAGATGCCTGTAATTCCAGTGGCTCGGAAGACTAAGCAGGAGGATCACAAGTTCAAAGTCAGCCTCAGCAATTTAGCGAGGCCCTAAGAAACTTAGCAAGACCCTGTCTCAAAATAGAAAATCAAAAAAGGGCTGGGCATATGGTTCAGTGTTTAAGCACCCCTGCTTTCAATCCCTGGTAAAAAGAAAAGGAGGAGGAGGAGGAGGAGGAGGAGGAGGAGGAGAGAAAGAAAAATGGAATGGAAAATGGAAAGAGTTTGGGTCCTTGATGATATCATTGAGATACTCAACAGCCAATTTTCAGTCTTCTTAGAGAAAATAAATGTGTATTTAATTAAGCCATTGTGAGGAGTCTCTTGTACTTGCAGTTAAATGCACCCTAACAGCCACAAAGACACTATTTATGAGGGTAATTGGGAATACATTCAACATATTTGTAGTTCCCATTCATTCAATCATTTATTTAGTGTCCACTAGGTCACAGAGATGGGTGAAACTGAGGATGTAATGGTGAGCAAAACAGACAAACTTCCTGTCCTAGTGGAGTTTATAGTCTATGCAGGGAAGACAGGCATCACTGAAATAACCCACTATGTATACAAATACCTACCTCCCGTGAATCTGTAAATTAGAGGTACATGGCACTATGGAGCATGCAACAGAGGAAGTCAGATGGAGTCAGGGAAGTCTTTCCTGAGAAGGGAGCACCAGTCTGAGAACTGAATGTGTATATTCAGACTACTGTCTCTATCCAGAATGGTCTCTGTCTCTTGCCTACATCTTGTTGACTTATCTACCACCATGTTGAAATCTCCCATTCCAGTTGTCTTCAGTATCACTCTTTCAAGAAATCCTTTCTGACCTTTCAACTGAAGTGACCTATTCCTTTTAAGCCCCACTGGATACATTCAAATGTGCCTCACAATTCCAGGACTGTTTCAAGTACTTCCTCATCCCCATCCCCACTCCTTCTGTAAGAAATGCTCTCATGCTCCCAGCAAATGTCTAGCGACCTAGCTTGTTGCTTTGGACTTAGCCAACATTCAAATTATATTGTGATTATTACTGTGGTACTGGGGATTGAATCTAGTGGTGCTCTACCACTGAGCTATACCCCCAGCCCTTTTAGAGATCATCTGGTGACAGAAACCCCCGATACTTCCAACCGAGGCGAGGGTAAAAGGTGTTGTCTTTCGCGATCATCCGAATTTCGGAGACTTCCAGTCACTCTCCTTATTTTTAACACTGAAGACGCACTCCAGCAGGGAGTTCAACAGTCATCCTCTGGGTGGAGGTAGTACTAGGTTCTAAAACCGTGGCAAGCAATCAAACTACCAATGGCGCTAAGTTCAAAGCTACCAGAGATCACGCCCAGAGTCAAGTCCAGAGAAAAGAAACACCCAGAAGAGCAAACGCGCCTTCTTTCCGGCCCCAGGTTCCGAATAAAGGGAGAGAGCCGTGGCTTCGCACCGGCGCTCGGTGCCTGCCTCCCACCCCTTAGGAAGAGTCGCTCTTCTCCGAGCGGAGAAAATGGGTACAAGGAATCCCCAAACTTCAGAGGCCCTGCTCGGGGTCCTCTCCGTTCATCGTTTGCAGTCTGATGCAGAAAAGAGAGCTTGGAGCCTCGGCCCTCGCCTCTGAGCCGCAGCCGCGCTGCAGGCGGGGGCGGGGTCGGCGGGCGCCCCTCCGCCGGAGCCCTGTGCGCTTCCCGGTCCTCCTCCTCCGCGCCGTCACTGGCTGCATCTCCGCGGCCCCGGCACATAGAGGCTCCGCCCTCTCCCCGCGCCTCCCTTCGCTGCCTCCCTCGCCTCCCGCGCCGCCGCCGCCGCCGCTATCCTCCTGGCGCCCAGTCCCCGTGCGCCCCAAGGATCCCTGCAGTCCGCGTCTACCTGGACGCCCGCCTTCCACCTGAGCGTGCTTGGCTAGCCTGTGCCGGCCTCCACCTTCGGGTCACCTCCTCTTCCCTGCTCACGCCTCTTTAGACTTGGCTAGAGTCTGGAAGGCAGGAGATGCCCAGAGTCTCCGGGGCGCACCCTCCAGCCCCGCTTAGCTGCACCCATCTTTAGAAGGCGCGCGGGGCAGCCACTCTCGGGCTCCTGCTAAAACATTGTAGCCTCAGTCTTTGCTGAGATCCCTGACCCAAGCCGTTCTCCGTAGGGGCGAAGGTCTCTGTGGTCTTGTCCCTCATGGCCAAGGCTCTGCTGCTAGTTCTTTGCTTCTCTCTGATTGCGGCACGGGTCTGGGGTTCCAGCACTGTCCCCACAGGGACCAGCGAGCCTCCAGATGAGCAAACGGTGGCTCCCACAGAGGATGAAACTCTGCAAAATGAGGCGGACAACCAAGAGAACGTTTTATCTCAGGTAGGATGTCCCGCACACCTTGTCCTGGGTGGTGGCAAGGGCCAAAGGATGGTTCTGGATGAAGCGTTTGGAGGGAGAAGTTTTTCTTTCCATTATCAACAGGAAGGACATTTGGTTTTCGTTTATCAGAATATTGTCTTAAAGGAAAATCAGGGGTCCTGTTCCCAAAATCATGAGGTCTTTCAAAGTTACCAAATCCGGATAAAGGAGAGGAGAGGAAAGGGAGGACTTCACAGGACTCTCTGAGAAGGAAGAAAAGTTTTTTGTGTGTGTTTTGGTTTTTGGGTTGTGAAGAATACTTCTTGTCTATGTAGCTGTTTGTCAGATTTGGAATGCGTAAGCAGGAGGAGTCAGATGGCATAATTCATGAGAGATATTTTATGGCATAGGGTGAACCACCCAGGCAGAGACATGGAGTGTAGACAGAACTACAACATGTGTAATTCATGCGAGGTACCCCAAAAATAGAGGAATTGACAAGACCCAGGGTATTGCAAGGATACAGTGGAAATTTATATCCACACAGTCTGGCCTGCCTCTCAGTGGGGGCTGAGCCACAGATTATAGTGATGAGCTTTGAAATATGTCCATTTGTGAACCCGAATCAATCCCCCAAAACATCCTGATACCCATTCTACAGATAAGGACCAGAAAGCTAAAGAGTGCTGGGGGTGGTAAGAATCAAATCATCTGGCAATTTTCAGCCCAGAGCTCATGACTGTAGGAGATACTTCTCTCTGGTGTTGTATACTCTCCAGAGCTGGCGTGATGGTATGCAGTGGGTGACACTATGATCCTCAGGACCAGAGATATCAGGGGAAGGATCCCTAGAGCAAGCCTGTATCTCCATTAAGCCCTTAGACTGGGTCTTGTCTCCTTCCTGTAGAGGGAGCGATCAGCTCTGCTTTGAGATTTCTCAAACACTATTCTCCTCATTCTTCTTTCATAATTATGCTAATATATGCTTTGTGCCCACCCATAACCTCATACTGACCCATAAATTGAAAAGACACAAAAATCCTTCACATTGGGACTCTGGAATATCATAAACAAAAGCTTTCCTGAAACCCGAGCCTCCAGAAAGGAAGGAACCCACCCAGTGTTCTCAGAGCAGGGTTGCATAGGAATCCAGGATAAGTTTCAGAAAATAGACAGCCATGATTTACTGTCAGCCCAGAAAAAACAGCTGCTTAAGTCACCCCGAACTACACCTCCTTCTTCCACTGACCCATTCTGTATTTGACAACAACACTAAAGCAAATATTAGTCTTAGAAGAAACCCAACCTTGGCAGGGGAAACTCCCCCTACACAGCATCCCAAAGAACATTTCTACTCAAACAAGTTTCATGCCTGCCTGCTGGGATCCTAAGTCAAATGAATTGAACACTCTGGCTGTCTAGGAAGGGAGTCCTGGCTTTAAGTATTTAGGGCATGCTGGAACGCAACTTGGGGTGGGGGAACCTTTTTCCCCACTAAGTGCCCAGGGTGAGGGCTCTGGAAAGTCTGTGCTCTTGCAAGTGTTTTCTTGTTTGGGGGAAGTTGGTAGGAGCAGGAACACAGAAGGAAGTGTTTAGCATTGTAGAAAGCAGCAGATGTAGCCAGTTTCCTGGTTTTGGCCCTGGGTTTGGGTTCAGAAACTGCTCTAGGAGCCAAATGAACCCTTACACTGAATAAACCTTACTGACTTCTGGACCTGTCTCTCTCTTCCCAACTCCCTTTCTCTGACTATATTCTCTTTTTCTTTTCTTGGTACTGGGGATTGAACCCAGAGGTGCTCTACCATCAAGCTACACCCCTACCCCTTTAGTTTTTACTTTTTTGAGACAGGGTCTTGCTAAATTGCCAAGATTGGCCTCAGCCATCTGAGTATCTGGGATTACAGGTATGTGCCACCATCTGGCTCCCTTTCTCCAATTCTAACCCATCTTCCCAGGCTCAGATCAAATATCATTTCCTCCAGGAAATCTTCCCTGGTACCCAACTGGAGCCTCTGTTGACTTCCAACTGTACTTTATCCCCGCTCTTCAGGGCACTTATCCCTGTCTAATCTGTGACTATTTTTTATTTGCCTCTTGCACTGTAGGCTCCTTGAAAGCAGGCTGTCTGCACGTCCACCAGTCCCTAGGAGGTACTCAATAAGTGTCAAATGATGAATCAAGAAAGACGCCCCAGTAGTTCTCAAACCTGAACACCAACTTTCCAATCACCTCTTCTTCAACTCTTTCTTCCTTTCCTTTTCACATCCAAACCTGGATTCTAGCTGAAGGCAAGACTATTGGAAGAAGGATGGAGCTCATTTTTTTTTCTTTTAAATGATTAAAGGCAAAGGCCCCCTGAAAATCCACAGCCTTCCAAGATAAACGAAGACAGCTGAACTCCGAGTGCCTTCCCGGAAATGTCCAAGTCAGCAAATTGCTTTGTGATGACCTATTCATTCCATGGTTCAGTGTTGTTTGAGGTGTCTGGCTGGTGTAGGACATTTTTTAGGTGTATTTTATATGCATATGTACTTATTGCTTTGACTTGTGAATTTTTTTACATAAAACTAATTGTACTGTATATATGGATCTATAACTTGAGTCACTTAACAATAATTCCTGGAGATGTTTTCCATGTCGATATATATCGTTTTCTTCTAGAGTAGTACATTTGACTAAGTTAATCGACAGACTCTTTGAGGAACCATATATTTGTATAACCCCAACTCATTTGCTCTGTGTGTGTCTAGTTGCTGGGGGACTATGACAAGGTGAAAGCCGTGTCCGAGGGCTCAAACTGTCAGTGCAAGTGTGTGGTGAGACCGCTGGGCCGAGATGCCTGCCAAAGGATCAATGAGGGAGCATCCAGGAGGGAAGACTTTTACACTGTGGAAACCATCACTTCAGGCTCATCCTGCAAGTGTGCCTGTGTTGCACCCCCATCTGCCCTCAACCCCTGCGAGGGAGACTTCAGGCTCCAGAAACTACGGGAAGCAGACAGCCGAGACTTGAAGGTAGGAGCTGGTGGGGGGCAGTGCCACAGATGAGAAGCTCTCCTGGGGACCCATGAGCCTGCAGGGCCATGGCTGGGGATTGTAAGGCCTTTGAAGGAGGCCAGGCCTAGTCCCTGGAGTCTTATGTGTGGAGATAAGGCTGTTGTTTTGACAAAATGGTCAATTTCAGCTCTGGAGTCTGAGTGAGATGTGAGAGCAAAGAACACTTGCCCCTCCTCATAGAGACCGGGAGGCCATGCCTGGGATCCGCTGCCAGGCCCAGCTGGCCAAAAGAACTCAGTGTTCTCCAGGAAAATTGCTGTCACAATTTCCTGTCAGCCCAGGGTGGATGTTGAAGAGGTATAAGACAGAGAAGTGAGCCTCTCAGTCCTTGGCACCATTGTTGAAGTGACCCGGGGATAAGAGGCCTGGGGCCTCTCATCAAAACTGATGCTGTGGTCATACTTTATAGGGTGGGGAAGCTCAGGCCCTACCTGGGCATCTTTACTGGCTGACTTCATGTGATAACCCAGCTTTGCTCATGATGTAGGGTAGTAGAATAAGCTTGGTTTTGGAGTCAGACAAACCTGGGTTTAAATCAGCACCGCATGAACTTGCTGAAGTTACTTAATTTGTCTGACCTCGGTTTCCTTGAATAAAATGTGGGAATAATATCTACTGTAAGAATTGATGAGATGACAACTATTGAGTACAGAGCACAATGCCTGACATTCAGTGAGGCATGCCTGTGTAAATGAATGAATGAATGCTCATGTAATGCACTCCTGCTGGTACCTGATACTCAAGGACTAGTAGTCACTGGTATCTCTTAAAGCAGTTGTGTTTCTCAGGACAAGGAATGCCCCAGGATTTGGCCATATTACCCAGAGCTGCAGTTCTGCCATGAAACGACTTTCTGAACCATGTGTCACACTCACTTAGTTCTAGAATAGGACTCTGGGGGAACTTCTGGAACTATATCAGGCAAAATTTCTATTAGGAATCAGAAAATCATCCCACTGCATACTAATCAGCTATGGCCCTTATCCAAGATACAGCTGTCTTCCTCTGCTGCAAAAGAAAGAAAACTTCTAGCCAGGTGCAGTGACATACTCCTATAATCCCGGCAGCTTTGGAGGCTGAGGCAGGGATGATCACAAGTTCAAAGCCAGCCTTAGCAACTTAGCAAGGCCCTAAGCAACTTAGTGAGACCCTGTCTTGAAATAAAATATAAAAAGGGCTGGGATGTGGCTCAGTGGTTAAGTACCCCTGGGTTTAATCGCCAGCACCCACCCCCGCCAAAAAAGAAAAAAAAAAGGAAGTGAGGGAAAGAGAAAGAAAGAGAACTTCAAAAAATGAGTATTTCTATGGAATGTCTTTATCTGGATCAAGCTAGGAAGTGAGTGGGGAACAGAGAGATTGCAATGGGTCACCCAGCAAACTCTTCCAGGGTCTGGTTCTTGGTAGGGAGGCTCCATTTAAGCATATCTCATCTGCCCCCATTGCCTGTATCCTCACCCACTGAATGCTATCTGAGCCTCAGCCACCTTCCTCCCAGTGGCACTATACTGGCAGGGGAGTCACATTGAAAAAAAAAAACTGAGAAGGTTTGGTGCCATATGGCAAGGAACTTCCTCAGACATGGGTTATTGGGCCTCTCTCTTATTATTTTTTTTTTTGGGGGGGGTGATCCTAGGGATTGAACCCTCGAAGTGCTTTACTACTAGACTGCATTCCCAGCCATTTTTATTTCATTTTGAGAAAGGTTCTTGCTCAGTTGCCCAGGCTGGCCTTGAACTTGCCATCTTCCAGCTTCAGCCTCCTGAGTTGTTGAGATTATAGGCGTGTGCCACCATGCCCACCACCACTGGGTCTCTTTTATCCCAGGATCAGTTAAGCTGTCCCCACTCCCTGCCCAGGGCCTGTACATGCTAGGCAAATCTTCTAACACTAAGCCATTTTCTCAGCCTAGCTGAATTTTTTGAGATGGGTTCCTGTTATGTTCTCTGTTATGTTCTGGAACTACTGGGCTCAACTGAGTCTCTTGAGTTGGTTTTCTGGTTTCTGAATAGATGCAACTGTGTTTGGACTATGCCTATCAGTTTGGCTTTTTGTGCTAAGAAATCATCTATTGATATCTTCCAGGGCCTTTAGTAGACAATGAAGTTGAGGGAGGGTTTCATAACCATATCCTGAAGGTACTTATGTTACAATCACTTTGTTGAGCATTTATAGATTACCTATAATACCTAGCCAGATACTCTGCTAGACATCTTGAGGAAATAGAGATGAAGAAGCTTTGAAGGAGTTACAGTCTAATAGGAGAAATGCAGGTGATTGATGGATTCATAAAAGAGTCCTAAACAGTTTGTGAAGATGTTGAGACCTTGGATTTACTTGTTCTTGTAGGATTCTTCCAATTTTTTTTACCCAAATATTTCAGAAGGCAGAATATATCATTTGGCTTGCCCCCACAAATGTACTTCTGAGGGCTACCTTCAATTCCTGGCTAGTGGCTTCCCTGTTGAGCCTACAACATGGAAATCTGAAGGAAACTTCTCCCACTGTGGTCTCTCTATCCCAACCCTGGACTAACTCCTGGCTCTTGTTTCATAGCTCTCCACCATCATAGATATGCTGGAAGGTGCTTTCTATGGCCTGGATCTCCTGAAGCTGCATTCGGTCACCACCAAATTGGTGGGGCGAGTGGATAAACTGGAGGAGGTAAGGAATATTCTGATTTCCCTTCTTCTCCCTTCCCTTCCATTCCATTCCCTTCCCCTCTCTTCTCTCTTCTTTTTGCAGTCCTGGGAATTGAACCAGAGTATTTCACATGCTAGGCAAGTGCTTTTCCACTGAGCTACATCTTCAACATTTTTTATATTTTATTTTGAGTCAGGGTCTCACTGTCGCCCAGGCTGGCCCCTAAGTTGCAGTCCTCCTGCTCCAGCCTTCTGAGTAGCTGGGATTACAGGTGTGTGCACCACTGTGCCTGGCCTCTCACAATATTTTTTTCAGAAAGCGTGTGTCCTAACTAAACTTAACCCATTCTCTTCTTTGGAAGGAAAAAAATATATTTCTTTCCAAAAATTGTACAAATTGTTGGTGAATGAGTGAAATAAACATGTAAAGACTTTATTCTTTTTATCTATAAGAACTATATAAATGATCTGTTTTTATTTTTAGTTTGACTTCCAGGGAACTCAGAGATAAGTGATGCATAAAATCACAATAAACATCTTACTTCACTTTTAAGGTAGAGTTGTCGCCTCCTGGGAACATGGTTATTGATTTGTTCTTTTTTTTTAACTGTTCTAATGCACATATCTGTGTGTGTGTGTGTGTGTGTGTGTGTGTGGTGTATGTGTGAGAATGTGTATCACCCACTTGAGAGAAAGAAAACATAAAAATGATCATTTTATTTTATTATTATAATTATTAACACATATTGATTGTACAAATAGTGGGTTCCACTGTGACATTTAAATATATGCGTATGTCCCCCCTTGATCATGTCCATCTTCCCTTCTGTCCTCTCTTGCCGACCCCTCTCTCCTCTGATCACTATTCCCTTCTCTGAAAGCCCTCTTCCACTTTCAGGTGGTCTTTTTCAATTTTTTTTCTTTGTTTCCACATACTGAGAGAAAACATATGAGATTTGTCTTTCTGTTTCTGGTTTATTTCACTCAACACGATGCCTTTCATTTCCATCTGTTTTTCTGCAAATGACATGATTTTATTCTTACGGATGAATAATACTCAGTTGTATGTATATGTATCCTGTTTTCTTTATCCATTCATCTGTGGATGGGCCCCTGGGCTGATTTCATATCTTATATATGGTAAAGAGTGCTATACAGCAAATGTGTGTGCATCTTTTGAATGATGACTTTGTTTTCTTTGTTTTATATACATCCAGGAGTCACATGGCTGGATCATAGGGTAGTTCTATTTTCAGTTTTTTGAGGAACCTTCATGCTGATTCCCACAGTGGCTGTACTTATTTACATTCCTACCAACAATGTATAAGGATTCTCTTTTCTCCATATCATCACCAGCATTGAATAGCTTTTCGTTGTTGTTTTGGTAATAGCCAATTTACGTTTCCCTGATAGCTAAAGATATTAAGAATTTTTTTCATATATTTTTTGGCTATTTGTACTTCTTTTGAGAAGTGTGTTCAGATCATTTGGCCATCATTTGATTGGATTACCTATTTCTTGGTTGTTACGATTTTTTAAATTCTTTGTATATTCTGGACATTAATCCTCTGTCAAATGAATAGCAGGCAAAGATTTTCTCTCATTCTGTAAGTGGTGTTTTTCACTCTTGATTGTTTTCTTTGCTGTGCAGAAGCTTTTTAATTTGATATAATCTTATTTGTCAATTCTTGCTTTTGTTTACTGAGCTATGGGAGTCCTACTCAGGAAATTGTTGACTGTTCCAGTATCTAGGGGTGTTTCCCTGTTTTCTTGTGGTAGTTTCAACATTTCAGGTCTGATTTTTGTGCAGGGTAGAGGGGTCTACTTTCAGTCTTGTACACATGGATGTCCAGTTTTCCCAGAACCATTTGTGAAAAGACTGCCTTCTCTAATGTGTTTTTGTGTTCTTGTCGAGAATCTGTCAGCTGCAAATGAATAGGTTCATTTCTGGGTCTTCTATTCTGTTCGATTGGTCAGTATCTCTGTTTTTATGCTGATACATGCTGTTTTATTACTATGGCTCTATAGTGTATTTGGATGCTTCTAGCATTGTTTTTTTTTTTTTGCTCAGGATTGCTTTGGGTATTCACAGTCTTGTATACTTCCATATGAACTTTAGGATTATTGTTTCTAGTTCTGTGAAGAACGTTATTGGCATTTTGATGAGGATTGTACTGAGTCTGCAGAGAGTTTGGACATTTTAACAATATGAATTCTCCTACTCTAAGAACATGGGAGGTCTTTCCAGCTTCTAGTGTCTTCTTCAATTTCTTTGGTGTTTTGTAATTTTCGTAGCAGTCTTTCATCTCCTCAGTTAAGTTTATTCCTAGATTTATTTTTTTGAAGCTATTTGGAATGGAACTGTTTTCTTGATCTCTTTTCCAACAATTTTATTATTGGTATACAGAAAATATATTGATTTTTATATGTATGTTGATTTTGTACTTTGATGTATTTGCTTATCAATTCCAAGAGTTTTTTTTTTTTTTTTATGGAGTCTTTAGCCTTTTTAATGTACGGAATCATATCATCCATAGGGATATTTTGGCTTCCTCCTTTCCTATTTGTATCCCTTTCATTTTTTTCTCTTTCCTAATTGTTCTAGCTAAAAATTCAAGTACAATTTTGAATAAGAGTGCTCAGAATGCACACCTTTGTCTTGTTCCTGTTTTGGAGGAAATGCTTTCATGTTTTCCCCATTCAGTATGATGTTGGAGATGGGTGTGTCATGTATAGTCTTTTTAGGTTTTGGTATGATCCTTCTATATTAAATTTATTCAGGATTTTAATCATTAAAGGGTGTTAACTTTTATCTAATGATTTTTCTGCATCTACTGAGATGATAATGTGACATAAAAGTAATTTATAATCAATAATGTTCCTTTATTGGACATTCAGGCTGTTCATGACCAGGATGAATACCAGTCCATAATACCAGTAATATAATGTTCACAGTCAAAGTCACCACATCACTTTGGGTTTAGAGGAATATACAATTGGTGCCATAGTTTTCATTTAACGGTATGTGATATAAGAGTTATAAATAGTTATGGACCTAATAATAATGGAGACATTGTTTTGTTGTTGTAATGCTTTATTTATAAATAAGAAAGTTTAGTCACCAGAAAAGTAATATTCATCATTCAACCCTACTGGTAAGAGGCTTTTGGACATTTTTTTATTGACTGGAATCTAGTTATTGGACTGATATTTGAAATAGTTACCAAAGAGCTGCTGCTTCAAGTAGAAATCTATTCTTTGATTTTCAGAATGTTACTTATAAGTGGTAAATTTAATAAAAGAATAACTGTAAACATATCAGTATTTCTCATGGGGAAAAAATGGACTTTTGAGGGTTTTGAGGTAACTGGTAGATATGGGATCTACTAAAGAATCTCTAGTTTGTGGCCGAAAAAGTGCCTGACTGTGAGTCAAGACAGAGAAAGCTACTCTTTGCCTGCTATTTATTCCCAAGCAACCATATCTTAGGTTCTCCATCTGTAAAGTGGAAATGGTACCCTACCTACTCCGTATGATTCCTGAGGGAATAAAATGCACACTAATTATTATGAAAATATTTTGAAATGATTAAACGTGGCACTTGAGTTATGACCAAGGAGAGATCGGGACACACATTCCTACATTCCTTTGCCAAGAGAGCTAAGACAGAGGTGAAAAACATTGAAGTTAAAAGGATCATTCCAGCATGTTCCTTCTGTTCCTAAAAATAGTCTCAAAAATTGAACCCCAGCTCCTTCTCTACCCACCCTTAGGCCCCTCCATCTCTGAATGTTGCCATTTTGCTCTTGGTGGGGTAGCAGGTCCACGGTCACTTCAGTTATAAACTCTTAAGAAAAAGGGTGAGGGCACTGGAGTCAGAGCTTTGTAGACAGGTTGATGTGGCCAAGAAGATCATATCAGCCTCCTGAAATATCTGTCCATTCTCCCCAAAAGGGGCTACCTAAGAGACCTAGGGCACGAGACATCTTGAATCTCTCCTTCCCCAAGCATTACATTGAGAGCTGGAATGATGAGACTGGAAATAGTCAACACCATCCTGCTCCCAGGGGACTTCATGCAAAACTTCTGTCTGATCCTTCCAGAATGGTTCAAAAGGAATTGAACCAGGGTCCGATATTGGACAGTATCTATGTTTCCTGAGCCTCCCCTGAGATATGCCCCTTTAAGAAAAGGATTGTATTTCTATGGGATCAAGGGGCATTGGCAACATCTGCTTTTACCTGACCGTGGTAAACATGTGGTTTTAGTCTGTCTAGAGAACACAGATTGGGAAAGTTAGCTGTAGGGGAAGAGCAGAGTGCTTGGGAGGCCAAGGTCAGGCACCCAGCCTCTGAGGGGGGCCAGTGGGCTGGGTTCTGTTCAAGGGCTACAGTTCATCCCCAACCTTATCTAGCAGCAGAGCCTCCTCCCTGCTGGCCAAGGGTAGGAGTGTGGATGAATTTGGTGCAGTGCCAGCTCAAATGTGTGGTATCCTGTCTATAGGAGCACAGTAACTAGAGCTTGGCCAAAATGAACTTTTTTTTTTTTTTTTTTGATACTGGGGATAGAACCCAGGGGTGCTTAATCACTGAGCCACATCCCCAGTACTTTTTATATTTTATTTTGAGACAGGGTCTTGCTAAATAGCCTCACTAAATTGCTAAGGCTGGCTTTGAACTCAAGATCATCCTGCCTCAGCTTCCCGAGCCACTGGGATGATAGGCATGCAGCACCACACCCAATGACTTTATTTATATATTTATTTAGTTGTAGGTGGACACAATACCTTCATTTCATTCATTTATATGTGGTGCTGAGGACTGAACCCGGGTCTCACACATGCTACGTGAGCGCTCTACTGCTGAGTCACAACCCTAGCCCCCAAACAAACATTTTTATATGGATGGGAATACCTCTTCTTTCAAAACTGTGGTATTTAGTAGCAAACACTGGACTTTTATAATAACGATCCCTTATATTTGTATAACATTTTAGAGTTTCAAACATTCCATATACACTTAGACCACTTGTTCCTGTGAGCTGGGCAGGATGTGAGACCTAAGGAAATTAGATGAATCCCCCGAAATCACAGTGCAAAGACATATAGGGTTGGAGCTCAGGCCTTTTGGCTCATAGTCCAGGGCTCTTTCTAATCAACTGCGTCAGTTTCTTCGAATCATTCTTGTCTGCCCTGTAAGCATCAGTTTTTCCTAACCAGAACTTGAAAATAACAGTTCTTCCAAGGGAATTTCTAGGCAGGACTGTGGCTGCATCTCATAAGCCTCATTAAACAGAATTAAAGTTGAGTTAGGGAAGGTCCCACCCAATGGGAGTTTTCCCAAAACCACAGTCCAAGGAGACAGGGTGCTGTGGTATGACAGGAGGGTCTTTGGTTGGGCCCAGCAGCCATGGAATGGAATACTGTATCTTGGATTAAGGTTGTCTCCTGGCTCGTGCCGGCTGTCTGGAGTATACAGTAATTGAAAAGGCAGAATGTTGGGTAAATGGATAAAACATTCCCTCTCCAGCCTGGCACTGCAGAAGGAATGGAAGTGAAATTCTGCTCTGGGTCCTTGGATATTCTTAAATCCCAAAGGGAGTTCTTTGAAGGTCAGACAGGACAACAGGGGTCAGATTGGAAGGGCTTTTTGCCCAGAGTCAGATCAGCGCTTGGCAGTACAAGTGGGCACATGTGTGTACATCCACCTTGGGTACATTGGAGGATGTAGGAATGGAAACTTCATTTGCAGATGAAAGGGGAAGGAAGGAGAGAGAAATGGAATCTGAACTGTTCAGAGCCTCACACTCGGTAAAATCAGCACTGGGAGCTCTGCCTAGTGGGATGATTTAGTTTAAACTTTTGTTTTAAATTGTGAAAATAACAGCACAGATAAGTGCACAATGAGTATACAGCTTGATAGTCTATTATATTATAAAGCAAATACCCCTGTAATCATTATCCAGCTTCAGAAATAGATCAATATTAACAACCCCCAAGCCCTCCCTACAACATGTCTTCTACTCACACCCCCTTCCTGAGGGGAACCTCTCTATTTAGAGCCTTGTATTTTAATTATCTTTCTTGCTTTTTAAAAATAGTATCCTCAAATAAGAATACATCCCCCAAATCTCCCAAAATAATTCATCCTCCAATATAACATTTTTGCCTGCCTACCTGCCTTCCTTCCTTCCTTCCTTCCTTCCTTCCTTCCTTCCTTCTTTCTTTTCTTTCTTTACCAGAGATCAAACCCAGGGGTGCTTTCACACTGAACTATATCACCAACCCTTTCTTATTTTTGAGACAAAGTCTCACTAAGTTTCTGTGGCTGGCCTAGAACTTGCAATCCTCCTGCCTCAGCCCCTCAAGTTGCTACAATTATAGACCTGTACCAGCATATCCAGCAGTCTAATTTTGCCTGTTTTCTTTCTTTTAAAAGGGAATTTATTATTTTTATTTTTAAATTAAAAAAATTAATTATCAATGAAGGTTTATTTATTTTTTTTAAAATCTTTTTTGATATATTTATTTATTTTTTAGTTTTCAGTGGACACAACATCTTTATTTGTATGTGGTGCTGAGGATCGAACCCCGGGCCGCATGCATGCCAGGCGAGCGCACTACTGCTTGAGCCACATCCCCAGCCCCATATTTTTATTTATTTATACATGGTGCTGAGAATTGAATCCAGTGCCTTACACATGCGAGGCAAGCACTCTACCACTGAGCTACAACCCCAGCTCTATTTTAAAATTTTTTATTGGTGCATTATATTTAATAGTGGGATTCATTGCACATAACATAATTTGGTCAACTTCATTCCTACTCTTTCCTGCTCCTCCTCCTTCCCAGGAACCATTTTGCCTGTTTTGGTATTTTAAATGTACAGAATTCTACAGAATTGTGTGTGTGTTAGTGATGTGCATGTATGTGTGTGTGTGTTAATGATGTGTGTGTATGAGTATGTGTGTGTGTGTGTGCATGTATTGGGCTTCTCTCATTCAATTTTATGTTTTTGATATTTACCTATATTGTTTTTGTGTCTTGCTCATCCATTTTTATTGCTATGTATTATTCTATTGTAAGACTATGCCACAACATATTTACCTATCTCCTAATGATAGATATGTGGATTGTTTCCAAGTTCAGAATTCATAATGGCCTATGAACAGCCCTGTGAACATCTGAAAAGGGAAAGAGGATGTAGGAAGTGGGGGGGTACAGTGTTAGATTGGGGGTACAGTAGTTGGGTACAGAGCATAGGATCTAGGGAAGATGGGAAATAGAAGTCTACAAGGAAAACCTGTAGCTTCCAAAGACATAAACCCTGTTCATTGCACATAGACCCAAGTTTGGCATTGATTCAACTGGAGAAAAGACTTTCATCTGAACTCCCAGAGATTTATAGGCTGCCCAGACCTAAAAATGGATTTGGGAGGCAGCAGGACTAGAAGCATGGGATAGTATCATGTACTGCTTCCATGAGCAGATTTATTTTCAAAGTGGTAGAAAAAGACAGGGACAGATTATAATCTCTAGCATTAAAGTACTAACTGAATTAAAGTATTCCCATAAAAGTTGAAAATCTTTGTGGTAAACCCTCCTTTCCACTCTAGCTGCAGTCAGTATACCTGTAAACATTTATAAATTCTTGGTATGCTCATGACTGTGTGCATATATACCTTCATATATGTGTGTGACATGTCTCACTCTTTTAAAATAGGTGAATCCCTATAAGCTTCCATAGTGTGGTTTTTGTAATGGAAGCTCTGCCCCGTGTGGTGTGTGTGATTCTTCTCTTCCTTTCTCATCTCCCCACTGGAGTTTGTGGACTCCATCCATGGGCACAGATAGGCACCAGGGAACTTTGTGTGTCAGTTGAAGGCTTCACTCCTCATAATGTTGCCCCCGCAGAAGATTTGAAATCTGTTATGGGTTTACCAGACCCAGAACTGGCCCGCATCTCAGAATGTGGGAGCTTCTCTCCCAAACCTAAAAGTTTGGTGGCTTTTGTGTTTCCAGCCTACAATGCAAGATCAAAGGAGGATTCCTGCCCCTTGGGGATGTATCTTTTTACCATTAGTAGAAAAATGTAATTTTCATCTGTGCATGCCTGGCAGAGACTTAGGGGAGCTGTGTCTTTCCAAGTCTCCTGTTTCTTTCCCAGCCTCCTTGTGCTCCCCTCAAGACACCCCAACTTGTCACTGTCTCCTGATTGAATCTACTTCCGCAGAAGGTTCACAGTCAGCCATTTTACTTTTTCCTCAAGTGCAGACTTGGAGAGGAGGGTCACTCATCCTGTCCTCCTGAAGTGAAAGAAGGCAGAGGGCTGGAGATGATGTCTCTAAGATACATTTTGATGTTAAGTTTATTTAATTCAATTTACATCTTAATATGAGTTCAAGCTAATATATTACCTCTCTTGGGGTTTTATATCCTTAAAATCTAATTTGCCATCATGTATTGTGAGCTTTTTTCTTCTTGGCTTATGGTGTAAGAGTCGGCCCTCCATCTGCTGGCTCAGGAATAGCTGATAGCTGCCAGGATGTGAGGAGTGTGTGGCTATTGCAGGGGATGAGGTTCCCCCTAATACAGAAATCCATCATCAGAGGCCTGGGACTTCTGCTCTACACTTGTTGACTCTCCTTCCAAGCTTGGGGTCTTTTGAGGGCAGCCAGGGTCTAAGTCCTCTTTGTGTCTCCAGTCCTAGCCTAGCACCTGCCGTGGAATGGAAGCTGAGCAGCTGTTTGGATGGATGGGGGATTAAGGCGGCAGCTGGTGTCTCCCTTACCTCAGGCCTGCCTGCCTGTCTCCACCAGCTGTGCTTGAGGTATTGGACCCCTGCTGCCTTTCCACCATCAGGAGTCGACTGTTTCCAGCTGCTCTCCCCCTCTATTTCTCTTACAGGGGCTTGGGGACAGCTGTCAGCTGGTCCTTGTTGGGTCCTGGAGGGCTCAGAGGGGGAAGGGCAGGGTGAGCTAATGAAAACCGAGAGCCCTTGCACTATGGGCCTCGTCACCCTCATGCTTGCTTACTTCACTCCCACAGGAACCCGGTCCCCTCGGTCCTTAAGATTATCATCTGCACCAGAGCTCTGCACATCCAGCCATCTACCAGTGGGCCTGACACCCACAGGGCTCCCAGGCAGCCTCCTTTGATACAGTGGTACATGCCTACTGTGTGATTTGGGGGACAAAGTTTGTCCCACCTGCAGTCTAGCCCAGTCTCCTCCAACAGGTGTCTTGTGCCTCTCTCCCACATACCAGCCTTGGGTCCTCTCTTCCTCCCTGGCCTAGTCATACCGACCTTAGCTCTTCCTCCTTTCACACCTATGTATGTCCACAGTCCTCTTTGATGCCAGGCGCTCATCCATTCTCAATACTAAGATTGTCAATGTAGATACCGTCATCACTTCTTTTTTTTTTCTTTTCCATTTTTTCCTTCTTTTCTTCCTCCTCCTCCTCCTCTTCCTCCTCTTTGTCTTCCTCTTGTCATCCCCCTCTTCCTCTTTTCCCTCACTATACCCCCAGTCCTTTTTTAAAAATTTTGAGATAAAGTCTCACTAAGTTGCCCAGGTTGGCCTCAAACTTGCAATCTTCCTACCTTAACCTCCCAAGTTGCTGGGATTACAGGCATCCATCATAGTCCCTGGCTTATTCTTTCTTTTCCCAAGGGTCCTAGAGAGATTTCATCACTTCTATCCTATGGTTACATTACCAGGCTATGACTATGGAGCGGATTTCACACCTAATCTCCAAAGCCAGCATTTTCCCCCCCTCTGTCCTCCCATTCACAGGGAATGGCCAGAGCCCTGCAGCATGGTCATCTTTCCCCCTAGCTTAAGCCATTGCATGCACACACTTGTCTAAGAGCTGGCCAAGTCGAGTCCATAGCCAGGGCACAGCCTTTCCCATGCCCGTTCCACCAATCTGCACATCTGGTTGTGTTAGTCCACCCACAGCTCACTCAAGCTGTGGTTTTCTGTTTGTTTGTTTTTTGGTGTGCTGGGGATTGAACCCAGGGCCTTGTGCATGCTAAGCAAGCACTCTACCAACTGAGCTATATTCTCAGCCCCTTAGCAAGCTGTGTTGACCAGCTCCTCTCACCAGTGATAGCCAGCTGTACCTCAAACTCCGCCTATGTTCTGATCCACCCTCGCCAAGGGACCCTTCCCAGTTTACTTGCTTCCTATTCTCTGCTCTGTGTGTCTGACTGAGACCTGTCCCCATCTCTCCATGTGGCCTTGCTCTCAGAAGACAATCTCCTGTTTCCAACTGCACAGTCCTTCAGCATGCCCCTCCTGCAGGGTGCCATTTGTTCTGTGAACCCTCTCAGTTCAAGCTTTTCAGAACACCTCTCTAGATGAAGGAGTCATAACAGAGTTCCCAGATCTTAATTGTATCCATCCTTCTGTCCTAGTCCTCTAGCTGCCTCTCCCCCACACCTTCCCTCTTCACAGCGCCAGCGTCCTTGGGAGGGACCATGTGGCACACTGGCTCCTGCCAGATCGGCACCCTTCCCACCTCCTCTGCCACCTTGCTAGCCCTGCCCATAAGCCAAGTTGCCTACGCCATAAATGTCACAGTTGCAGCTGTCCCGAGGGGAAGAGCCTGAGGCATGAGGTCATGGGGTTCAATTGTCTGCCAGGGTAGGATCTAGAGCACTCTGCATTAGGAGCATCCCCTGTCCTGCCTGAAAGTACCCACAAAAGGCCCTTGGTGTGAGGGAAGCAGAGCCCTAGGGAGGAGCAGGGAACAAGGCAAGGTCAGCAGCTCCGGATTGGGGTGGGGGTGTCCAAGGAAGGGCAGCTGCTGCTGCTGCCCTAGGGACACCAGCTGGCTTAGCCCAGCAGGCCAATGGGGTGATGCCACTTCTAGCCCAGTGTTTATTCAGGCGACTGGCGGGCTTTGCTGTTCCCACAGGGGAATAAACTATACTGCTCCTCTGGGTTCTCAGAGCCAGGCTGGCCTCAAACCCTCCTCTGTGGAAATCTAGAATAATGGCTTCTACTGAAATCAGAAGAGATTGGAGATTATAAATCAGTGAGCAGGGGGTCCTCTGGGGACTAGGAGGCAGGAGGCAGGAGCTACATTCGTGGGGCTGCCCCTTGCCTCACTTAGGGCCAGTTTCAAGGTGTTTGGGAGTCAGGTGAGAACTTATTTCAAATAAAAAAGATACTTAGGCCAAGCCATTCTGTTCACACAGAGTTAACAGAACGTTTCGTTTCATGGAGTCCTGTGTCCACCACAGGGAGCCAGAACATAGGGTGACAGGTGTGGACTACATTAGTCCCATCCTCAGAGCAACATTATCAAGGTGGCTAAGGGGTCAGTACCTGCGTCTGTCAGATTGCCCTGACTTGGGGCAACACTTTTCACTAGTTAGGATCTTCTTGTTTGTTTATTGCTTCCTGCCCCCTCTCGGAGGGTGATCTTCACCAGGGCACCATGTTCATTGGTCTTGCTCACACTTGATCCCTCAGCACTGGACACATTAATGAAATAACAACACACTGGACCTAGTGGGCTCTGTTATCTTAGGACAGAGAGCTACAGCAGGGACATCCACAGTGCTGCTCTTGACAGGTGCTTATGGATTATGGAAATACTTGAACCCCATTAAGATACCAGAATCTCAGCCTGAGGAAGACCTGCCCTTCTCACAGCCTCTCACACATTTCTGCCCCCTTTTCCAGCAGCCATACTTAAGGTGGCACTTTTCATGCTTGTTTTGTTTTTTGGTGAGATACTGGGGTTGGACTCCAGGGGCTCTTTACCACAATTCAAGTACATTCCCAACCTGCTCTACTTTTATTTTGAGTTGTTGAAGCTGGCCTCAAACCTGTGATTCTCCTGACTCTTCCTCCAGAGTTGCTGGTATTACAGGCAGGCCTGCACCCATACCAGTTTGAAAATCTGCATTTCTATAAATTCCTGTATGATGCAGATCTGTCTCTACCTACCAGGACCAGGGCCAGGAGGCTTGGTGCAGATTCAGCTCAGCAGCTTTTAGGGGGCAGGGGAATACTGAGGATTCCATTCAGGGCCTCACACATAGTAGGCAAGTGCACTACCACTGAGCTATACCTTGAGCCCTTTTAAAAATTTTATTTTGAAACCCTCTCACTAAATAGCCCAGGCTGGCCTTGAACTTGCAATCCTCCTCCCTCAGCCTCCCAAATAGCTGGGATTACAGAAGTGTACCACCATACCTAGCAAGCTCTGCCACTTTTTAAAATGACTTTCAGCTGTTAAGGTAGCTTAGTAATACAGCACTTGCCTAGTATGTGCAAGGCCCTGAGTTCAATCCCCAGTACTGAAAAAAAAAAAAGAAAGAAAGAAAAATTATAAAATGACTTTCAGCAAATCACAGCCTTATTCAGAGCCTCAGGATTCTTCCTATGAAAGGTTAGGCTTGAGTTCTGGGGTCTGTTCCAGTTGTGACAGTCTATGAAAAATAACCACTTAACAAGTTCCATGCACATCTGCGTGTATTAACTCACTCAATCCTTATAACAATGCATAGGGAAAGTGCTAGTACTATACTATCTCCATAGATAGGAGACTGAAGCAGAGGGAGTTTGAGTAATTTGCCTTAGATCCCAGATCTAGGAATAGAAGTAATGAGGGATGAACCAGTTTCCTCCAGATCTCATGCTGTTAACCATTGCACTTGACTGCCCTTGACAGCCTCCATGAAGAATAACTGCACACCCAGTAAGACCACTCACTCTGGGAATTCTCAAAACAAGACCTCTTTCTCATGTACTTTTGCTCTTACAGTTAATTCTGTGCAATTTACAGAGGCTGGTCTGGCTTAAGCCCCATAGAACACAGTGAGTCCTTCCAGGGCTTAAAATCTGGCATGCATTGAGATGTCCTGAGAATGGCATGGCCAATGTTTCTGGAGTCTGGTTAGTTTAACAAGCATCTACTGGGCTTCTCTGGGCAGCCCCCGTAAGAGCCATTGGAGCCACAGTGTCTGGGTGTCACAGTCTGCCTGGATATATACACGTTGCCCTGGCTCTGAGCCACCAAGGCTTCCCTCTGGGACATTAGTAACATCTTACCATGCTGCAGATCTGTGGCTGGCCATGTCTGAACTTTACACTTCCCATGTCTATCTGTTAAGGATCATGAAAAGCAAACACATCCTGTATTTTGCATAGTTGCTTCCTCTACCAACCTCATAAACAGGGCCCAGAGAGCACCACATCAAACATTTTAGATGCTCATGGAAACCTTAGTATAGAGGCCAAGATTGGAAGGTGTTAGAGCTCAAGGTAGTCAAACTTCTCTAAAAATAATTCCAGGAGACAGGAGTTGACAGTTTTCCTATGATTCAGATCCTATTCAGTGTTTAACTTTGGCCGGATGCTGCCTCTGCTGCCCCCAGCCCACTCTTGCTTTGCTCTGAACTCACTAAACCTCACTCATAGAATATAGGTAGTCTGTAATCCAGGGAAAGAACCCCATGAGCATTTAGGTCCTTTTTCTCTGCCATACTGCACTTTAGACACTTGGAAGACACTCGCCAGAGTTGGTTGACTGAAATGTAGCTTTGGCCCTTTATGGTATGAACCAGGTCTGAACGGGGCTGATATGCCAAGGAGGGGTGGTTTAGGGAAACTTCCTATTGGTGAATAGAAAGGTTTGAAGCTAGCCTATCAATTGTCTATGTAAATGATACTAAAGCTAGAAAATAGTTTGTGCTCATTAGAATAGCAAACTGAGTAGATTTTTTTGGCCCCTCTTCTAAAATTGCTTGGAAAATCTTTAATTGAGCAACTGATTCACATGTGCAGATGAATAGAGGTTTGTTGTAGTGTTCTTCATCAGTGGGTAAGGCAGACTCTACAAATGACAGGAAAGGAGCCAGGTCTCCTAGGAGTGGCAATGCTATTATTAGAAAAACAATGATGGATGGGGCTGGGGATGTGGCTCAAGCGGTAGCGTGCTCGCCTGGCATGCGTGCGGCCCGGGTTCGATCCTCAGCACCACATACAAACAAAGATGTTGTGTCCGCCAAATACTAAAAAATAAAAATATTAAAAAAAAAAAAAAGAAAAACAATGATGGTTTGGGCCATATTTCCAACAGTTGGACATCCTGTGCCCTGCATGGGGCTGGGCACACTCTTGGGCTGCAGTCACTTATTGGCCAATTCCTCAGGAGTGTTCTCAGGAGTCTCCATGTCTATTGTGTATCTAGGCTCCGTGGCTGCTGGCTGCCTCCTGCGTGTCTTAAAACACTGTAACAGATCCTCTTTTTGAATCTTCTCTCTTCCCAGGAAGTTTCTAAAAACCTCACCAAGGAAAACGAGCAAATCAAAGAGGACATGGAAGAAATTCGAACTGAGATGAATAAGCGAGGCAAAGAGAACTGCTCTGATAACATCTTAGACAGCATGCCAGACATCCGCTCAGCTCTGCAGAGGGATGCAGCGGCAGCCTACGCCCACCCAGAGGTACAGCCCCTGCCCCTAAGGTCCTCTTCTTACAGCAGTGGGGGTATGATGCTGGTATCTCTCATTTGCCTAGAGCTTTTCGGGGTTCAGTCCTTTAGCAGTCATGGTCTCATTTCATCTGTACTTAGTTCTGTAAGTGTACTGGGCAGGGGATGATCCCATTTACTTAACCCTGAAGCCCAGAGAAGTTCAGTGAGTAAGTGTCGAAGCCAAGACTCAGATCAGGATCCCTCCAGTCCCAGCTCCATTCTTTTCATTATACCCATCATGCATTTGTGATCATTGACAGATAAGGAGGACATACGTGTTGCCTAGCATGGAACCATACAGGCTCATTCTGCTGTCCTGGCATCATTAATAACATCTTCTTTTCTTCTCAGAAATGTCCCTGCTTGGAAATGATAAATTACATGGTTCCCCCATTTACGAAGGATTTAGTTATTTACTACATACTTTCACCACTAACTGTGTGGTCTTCACCGCAGCTCTGGAAAGTAGGCCAGGCAGAGGTCAATACCCCACTATCTTGCAGAGGACACAGATCCAGCAATGTTCCTTATCTCCCTGGCTCAGTTGGAAAGCAATGGCAGAGCCTCAAACCTCTATTTCTTCCCATCCAGTTCTGTCGCTAGTATGAAGCTACACATTTGGGAAATAGAACACTGTCTTAGAAAATTTGAGTGATGCCAAAAGACCTGCTTGCTTAAAAGTGCCTCTGCATTTAATGCCTATTTCTTTTGGCTCCAGTTACTACCAAGTTATGTTTATGTGCTAATGATTAAATGCAATGTACTGAGTTATCTACTAAATTGATTGCCAAGGAACAGGCATTAATTTGGAAAATAACCTGAAAGTGTGGAAGGGGAAACAAGTAAATTTTGGTGGTAGGACTGGAAGAGTCCTGTGAGTAAGACATGCTGTTAGCAAAGCTGGTCTGGACAAAGTTTTATAAAAGGGTCTCAGGGACAGAAACACTTCAGGGAAGCCTTGCTTACTGGCTTAAACTGGTTACCAAGAGTCAGTGGTGGATGCACACTGGTGCCTTGGGGATAGGTGTGTCCATGAGGAAATCGCTCTGTGGAAAGTAGGTATGGGTATGGGTTGAGCAGGGTCTGGGTCAGTTAGATTCCCTGAGCCAGTTCCTCTGTGTGTTGTGACGTGAACAAGGTTGGGAAGTGTGTTAGCTTTCTGTTAATGCAACAAAAAACCTGAGATAATTGACTGAAAAAGAGAAAAGATTTAATGTGGCTCACAATTTCAGAGGTTTTAGTCCATGGTTGGTTAATCTCATTGCTTTGGGTAGGGAGTATGTGGTACAATCTCCTCATAGTGGCTAGGAAGCAAAAGAGAAGAAGACAAAGAGGCTTGGGGTCCCAACATCTCCTCCAAGGGCATGCCTTCAATGATCTACCTTCTTCCCATCTCTCAAAAACACCATGGGCTGGGCCAACTCTTTAACACATGGTCTTTTGGGGGACACTTAAGATTTGAACTATAGTAAGAAGCCTTGTTTTTGCAGGACTTTATGAATAGAGAGGAAGGAAGGCTGGGTATGTGGGCTGAGAACTTTAGGGTAAAGAAATTCATCACAGGGCTTCAAGCAGGCCACAGCAAAGGGTTTAGGGAATCTTGGTCACATGTATACTGGAGGCAGGACAGCAGGCAGATTAGGTCTTTGAGGCAATAAGCCCTGAAAAAGAATGGTGCCTGCACCTCCCCGATATATAACCAAAGTAAAAACAATCCCAAACCATAGAATAATTATAAGGCAGGGCAATAAGTCTTGCTTTGCCCATGATGACTACTTTGGTGATTTTTTGGAAATATCATATTCCTTCAGAAATTATTTTTATTCTCATTTTGGGGTGTCCCCAACATGCTGACCACTAAGCATGTGTTTAGTCTGCTCGGTGGGTCACCCCTGAGTGGGCCTGAGCTTGTAATGGAAGAGCCACGGAAGAGCCAGGGGACTTTTGACAAGGGGAATGGAAGGCACCTGCTTATCACATGTGGAGCCAGAACCTTATCCCAGTTCATCTGGCCTCCCCAGCCACCAGCTGCCCAGGGGAGCCAGCATTCCTGACCATCTCTAGCTTCCAGTTTCCCAGTCGGCTAGGCTGGAGAATTTATCTGTTGTCTTGATGACACAGTATGTGGTATGCTCAAGGAACCCAGCTCAGATTTCCTGAGGGCAAACAACAAACCAAATCAAACACACTAAACTCTTTTTCTCCTTGCTCAGCAAAGTCCTTCCCCTCCCCAAATTCCCATTCAGCACACTGCTGAAGTTAGCACAATCCACCCAAACCAGACGGGCGGGGTGGTCAGGGGAAGTGGTGAAGAAGACCCAAAGGTAGGATCTTCCTCTCCCTTTGCAAACCTGTCTCTTTAGTGAACCCCATGCTGAAAAGGGGGTCGATGGATATGGTTGTTTATTTTCAGGGTTCTTGCAGATGACGTCAGGGGTTTCTTGGAATGGTGAGTGGTCAATTTATAGGAGGCCTCTCTTCAACCTAGCCCCTGCCTAGAGGGTTGGCAGGGGTTTGGGGGACTGGAGTGGAGAGGGCAGGGTGGGAATGGGAACATCAATGCCAGGAGTTGAAGTCATACAACAGCCTCTTGGATTAACAGAGAGGAAATCAAAGCTTGGTTGGAGCAGCTGCCGCCCAGTGCAGCCTGTCGCCAGTGAATCCAAGGAAATTATATGTTCCCTGGCAAAGGCTGTCCATGGTCTTGCTCCATCTCCTTGGCTGGAACAAAAAAACTGCAGTTCCCACCCTTGCCTGGGAGCCTGGAACTAAAGACAGTTGCTAGCGTTTGCCACGAAGAAATGACAACCTACTTTTGCAATGCAGAGGGAAACCGGGGCTCGGCAATTAGATACCTCTCTGGGTCTGAGTCAGGGGATGTGGCTGGGGGCCTCTTGATAGCCTCCCAGACAGCTCTTTCCACTGGGAAATGAGGGGTCTCCCAAGTCTGCTGGGCAGTAGCCAGACCATGGCCCTGAGGTCACGGGGATGTAAGGGAGTTTTTGGATGGCAAACAAATGGTCCTGTGGTCACAGCTGTGGGTAGTGTGGCTCAGAAAAAGAAAGAGTGCAGACCCCAAAGCTATGGGCCTATTTGTTGGTCATGTGATTTGATAAGCACCACTTCCTCAGCCCCTTAATTAAATGATTTTCAACTAAACTGCTAAATGACTCTGAGCCTCTGTTTCCTCATCTGTAAAATGTGGATAGCAATAACTACTTTGCCCCGTGATGCTGTAAGGGTTAGAAATAATATAAAGGGTCATAGCCGTAATAGGTGCTTACTGAAATATCATTATCAACGACCAGGTGTCCACCACACCTCTGTATAAGGTCACTTCATCATCAAGAACAGGGACTTAAGGGAGGGACAGGTAGCTGGAGTCGGGGCTGCCGAGGGCATGGTCAGCATGGGGGCCTCCTTCTTCTGGGAAGCTCTTTGGCCCCAGCCAGGGAAGGCTGGCAGAAAGGTGTCTCTTGCATTCCAGGAGTCTGTCGCCACTGCGTGCCAGGAGAGAGAGACACAGGCATGTTTGAGAACTGCCATATCTCTTGCACCATCTGAGTAAACTCTTGTCACAGGAAAACAAGAACAGACTTGGAGGTGTGGTTGGGAATAAGGACTCTGGGTTTCTCCAGGCAAAAATTTAAAGGTCAAAACAGACTGGTTTTCTTCCTCCTGTGCAAAGTGAAGAAATTGGCTGTGGTGGTGGGTCCCTGCAGTTAATGTGAAGTGGCTGAGGCCCTATTCTGCCTCCAGGCATTTGCCATCTGGGACATAGGTTTTATTTCTTCATGGGCTCTGTGGTCAAGGAGGATTTCACCATGGCCCAGAATTACAGGGTCTAGAGGAGTTCACCTGCCTCCTCCTGGTAAAAAGGGGGAGGTTTTGATGGCTCATGTGATAGCAGGAAGCTACCTCTTCTTTATTACCTGTTGGAGTCCTTGTGACAAAAGATCTGGACCACATTCCTCTCAGGTTTCCACACTCTCCTGAAGGAGCCATGCCTCTCAGAAGCTGGACTCCCTGAAGTGAGGCCCTGACTTTGAGCCCAGCTAGATCACAAGCCTTGTGCCCATTGTCCTTTGCTTTTTAAAGTTAGGGGACTATACTCCTGGGAAGGGAATATGACTGAACAGCCTAGTGCAGGACTGAGACCCTGCCCTACTGTGGACACAAGAGGTCAGTTCTTGCCAAGTGCAGCGGCTCACACCTGTAATCCCAGTGACCCAGGAGGCTGAGGCAAGAGATCACAAGTTTGAGGCCAGCACGGGCAACTAAACGAGACCCTGTCTCAAAATTAAAATTTAAATAAGGCTGGGTGTGTGGATCAGAGACAGAAGCACTTGTCTAGAATGTGCAAGGCTCTAGGTTCTATCCCTAGTACCACACACACACACACACACACAAGAAAAGAAAAAAAAAAAAAAGAAAAGAAAAAAGAAAGAAAGAAAGAAAACAAATAAAAACAATAGAAAAGTTTGTTGTCATTTCACAAAGAAGAGCTCTGGAGTCAGTCCACAGCTGGTATGGTTAGCTCCAAGACATAGTGATTTCCATCCTCCAGAACACCCTCGTGATCACAAGGGGATGGCTGTTCAGTTCCAGCCATCTTGTTCACATGTTAATCCAGGAAAATGAGGAAGAAAGCAAAAGATGCCTCCCTACTTAGTTAGCACTCCCTTTTAGCAACTCTTCCGAAAGCTCCTCCAACCAGCTTCTTCTGCCTATACCCCACTAGTGAGAATGTCCATGTCCATAATATTGGGTATCTGTTAGGATTTGGGTAATCAATTAGAAATCTCTGCCACAAGGAGGAAAGTGGGGTCAGAGAGGAAAGATTAATTCTGAATGAGAAGGTCTGGGCTATTTCCTGGGAGGCCTGGGATTTTAGATGTCTTTAGAAGTGGGTAGATTTTAGTAAGTGGCTATATGTGGAGGGACATGGAGAGGGGTTGGTAATAACTTTCCAGATAGGAAGTAAAAAATAGTCTGAGCAAAGACCCAGCTGCTCAGGAGAGCTTAGGAATTAGTCAACTGACTAACCTGGAGTGTGGGTATTGGTGGAGTAGGCAAGAGAAGAAGTCAAGGACTTTGGACTTTGTTCTGTATGCAGTAGGAAGTGTTCGGGGCTGGGGAGTGACAAAGTTGTCGGGTACCCATTCTGATAGCTATAAAACCATTCAGGCTTCATCCGGAGACAATGTGCCTGATGGTCTTCAGGCTTCCTGTCCCATCTGGGTACCCTCCCCTCGCATTTGTCTCTCTGGAAGCAACTTAGGGCTAAGTTACCCAACATCCCTAGGCCAGAGCTGAGAGTAGAACTGGGTTCTCTGGGCAGAGTAGCACTGAGGTCAGAGACATCAATTCCACAGCCACGCTGCTGCATGGGTTCAAATCCTGCTTCTACTACTTACTTGTTGTGGGATCTTGGGCAATTTTAATGACTTCTCTGTGCCTCTGTTTCCTAATCTGTAGATGAGCATGATAAAAATGGGCCCTACCTCTCAAGGCTAATGAGAGGATTTAATTATTTAACATTTCTAAACACATATATAGTACTTAAAACAGGACACGGCTCTTGGGGAGTGTTACTGTTATCTCTCTGGCTTTGCCCCCACCTAACCACTCTGTCTCTGACCAGTGACCTGACCTTCCCTTGTGTCCCCTCTGAGGAGCAGTATGAAGAGAGGTTTCTGCAGGAAGAAACTGTGTCCCAGCAGATCAACTCCATTGAGCTCCTGCAGACTCGTCCCCTGGCCCCACCTGAGGTGGTGAAGCGGCAGCGACCCCTTCACAGGCAGGTCCATCTGAGGGGCCAGCCGGCCTCCAAGCCCACCGTCATCCGGGGCATCACCTATTATAAAGCCAAAGTCTCTGAGGAAGAGAATGACATCGAAGAGCAGCGTGAGTTGGGGCCAGCAGGGAGGGAGCTGCCATTTGGACCATGTGAGATGGAGCCACACACACCTCCCACAGTCTGGATGACTGCTGTGGCCTCATGCTACAGGGTTCAAGTTACCCAGAATTGTGGTGCAGTTCTTTATAACTTACTGAGTAGTCTTGGGCAAGTTACTTAACTTCTCTGAGCATGTCAGAATGTGGCTGAGCTGGAAGGGACTTCAGTGCCCTCTAGCTTAGTCCTCCCTGTGCGCAGATGAGAGAAACAAAGTTTGGGGGAAAGACTCGTCAGAACCACATGGTAGGCTTCCACCACCTGTTTCTCCCTCCAGGGCCTTTGAGCTTGCTATCTGAGCCTCCAGAACCTCCCCGTTTGGATCTCATCCTTATTATTTATTTATATTTTAACAGAAAATAGCTTATCCCTCTCCTCATCATTTTAATCTTGTTTCCGTAACACTTCCTCTTCCTGTGTTCTTCCTTGTCTCCTGCCTCCTCCTGTCCTTCTCTTGTCTCCTTTCTATTCCTTGTCCCGGAGTTCCCCAAAGGCCTCCATTCTTTTCCTCAACCCAAGCGAGCTCCTTCCACTACCTGGTCTATGCTGCGGCCTCCTGGGTATGCTCCCTCCTTTGGTCTTATCCTCCATCCAGTTTATTCTCAGTAGCTGGCAATCATTTGGCTCATTCTGAACTGTGTTTGGGTCTTTTTATTCTTGTTGGTGTCGTTATTGATTTGGGGGAGTTCTTTAACGTATTCTGGATGTAGATCCTTTGTCATCGTATGTATTGCAAATATTCCCCACTTGGCTTGCGTTTTCAGTTCCTCTTTCCTTTTCTTTCTTTTTTCCCAGTGATGGGGAGCAAACCCTGGGCCGAAAGCCTGCAGGCCAGGCAAGTAATTGACCACTGACCTGTGCCCTCAGCCCTGCTTTTTCAGTTCCTTAAATGGTGCTTCTGAAGAGTTCATGAAGTCTGATTTACTGATTATCTTTTTTGCAGTCTTTGTAGCCTCTCTAAGAAATCTTTGCCCTCCCATGTTTTGTTTCTGCTTAAAACCCTTCAGCCTGTTCTGTTTCACTTACAATAAAAATTAAAGTCCAGGCCGGATGTGGCAGCATGTACCTGTAATCCCAGCTGCTCAAGAGACTAAGGCAGGAGGATTGCAAGTTGGAGGCCAGCCTGGGAAACTTAACAAGACCCTGTCTCAAAAGAGAAAAGAAAAAGGACTGGTGATGTCATCAGTGGTAGAACCCCCCTGAGTTCAATCCCCAGCACCAAAAACACACAAACAGACTGGAGTCCGTGCACAACCCCAAGCCCCATGTGACCTGGCTCCTGATTCCCTGTGACCTTGCTGTCCTGTTAGTGTCCCCTCCACCCCTCTGCCTCATTCTCTGTCTACCTTGCTGCTCCTGCACTTCCGCAGGCATGTCTACCCTCAGGGTCTTTGCACTACTGTTATTTCCCCCTGGAATGCTTGGCCGGGCCATCTCCTCTTTCTCCAGAACTCTGCTCATCCCTTCGTCTCAGTGAGCCCCATCTGACCACTGTATTCATAACTGCAGATTCATTCCCAGTGTACTTGAGCCACCTTACCCTACTCCCCCTCACAGCACCTTTAAACTGCAATCGATCCATTTATTTATTGTCTCCACTACTAGACAGCAGAAGCTCACGAGGTCAAGGGTCTTTATCTTGCTCAGTGTTGTTGGATGTGCCCTTTAAACACTTGTTGAATGAATGGACTGGATAAATAATGTCCTGCTGGTTATCAGGGTTCATAGCCTCCACCAGGGACCCCTGAGTTCTGGGTGGAGTTTAGCTGCAGTCTGTTCAGAAATACTCTCCAGGAAATACAGTGTCCTTTTGTCAGTGTCCCTTATCACCTTCATCTAAAATCCCAGCTAGGGTCCATCTCCAACCAAGCCACCATGTTGAGAAAAGGAGTCCCTAAACTGGTGGGTTTCACTTGCTTTTGGCCGGTTGTTTCTTACCCCAGGGACCAAATTGACCTTATATCTGTTCCATAGAAGATGAACTTTTCAGTGGTGACAGTGGCGTGGATTTGCTGATTGAAGATCAACTCCTGAGACACGATGACCTACTGGCCAGTGCCACCCGGAGACCGGCAGCTACCGGTCATGCCGCTGTTGTAACCACTGACCTGAGCACCCAGACGGCACCCCTGTCCTCAGCACTGCCACAGGCCTCGACCTTAGCACCTGGCCTCACGGAGCCCACTCTCCGGGCCTCCTCTGAACCACTCTCAACCACTCTCCAGGCCACCTCAGTGTTTCCAGACCACATGGGGGAGCTACCTCCTACTCAGGTGCCACCCACCACTGTGGCCCACACAGCCACCCAGCAGCCTCCAGTCTCGGCTTCTCTGGCAATGGCTCCGGGAGACGTGTTTGTGGAAGGGATACACACAGTCCCAGTGCTTCCCACTACAGTCAGGACAAACTTCCTGGAGAAAGATGTAACTGCTGGGCAGGGCGCAACCCTAGCCAGCCCCACCCTGAGCCCTGAAGAAGAAGATGACATTCGGAACGTCATAGGTGAGTTCCTCCTATCTGGCCTTGGTCTCCAGGATGGCTCAGGTAAAAGACTGAGCATGGAAATAGGTTGAAAGAAGAGTAAGAAGCCAGATGGTCAAAGATCTTCATAAAGAAAGGCAAGTGGGGGTGCTGGGGTTGTGGCTCAGTGGTAGAGCGCTTGCCTAGCATGTGTGAGGCACTGGGTTCGATTCTCAGCACCACATAAAGAAATAAATAAAGGGTCACCAACAACGAATAAAATAAAAAAAAAAGAAAGGCAAGTGGGGTATTAGGGATGTAGTTCAATGGTAAAGAACCCCTGTGTCAACCCTTGTGCCACAAACAAACAAACAAACAAACAAACAAAAAACAGGTCACCAGATTTGCAAAAACAAATCCAAAAGGGAAGTGGAATTATGTCTTTGGCCAATAGTTAATTTTAACATCCAGGGTTTATGAATTTAAAATGTGCCAGTGACAAGTTCAGAATCTCCTTTCCAAAATATATGCATAAATGAATACAGCCAATATCTCGTCTTTATTAGTCAGTTTTATAGACATTTATCAAATAGACTTTGTGGTGAGTATTAAGGTAGTGCAATTAGTGAATAAAGTTTTCTACAGTAATTTTACTTTATTTTATTTATTTGGGACTAAAGATGAACCCAGGGGTTCTTTACCTCTGAGCTACATCCCTAGTCCTTTTTATTTTTTATTTTGAGACAGGGTCTCGCTAAATTATCCCGAGTCACTGGGATTACAGTGCACCACCACACCTGGCATCTATAGTAATTTTATCAGGCCTCATTATGAAATAGCAAAGGATTCTTACTGAGGCCAGATCCCAGAATCATAGCAGAGTGGGAGCAAGAGAATAATCGGTACGATGGGCCCTAGTGCAAAATCCCACGAACCCTATCCCTTGTGAACATGGAAACATTGTGGTATCATGTGACAAATGCTATAACAGAGAAACAGGAGAAATGAAAAAATGAAATAGGAGACACTTATTGGTCTGGCTTCTAGGAAGACCAGGGAATGTTTCTAAAGGAGGCATTATTTGAACTGGGCTTTGAAGGATGAGTAGAAGCTTTTGATGCAAAAAAGGGAAGTCTTCTGATAATTAGGTCTAAAGGAGCTAGGTGTGTTCCAGAAGCATGGAAGTTCCATGGCTACAAGACGACTATGAAAACAATGAAACAGGAGAGTGAGGTAGGAGAAGGAAAATGGAGTAGTTACACATATGTCCTCCAAAAGACCTAAACCAAATATTTATTAAATCACCACTGAGAATCACTAAAAACTGCTAACGGATAATAATGTTGTCAAAATACTTGTGGAGCAGGGTGCAGTGGAGTACATCTATAATTCCAGGGACTTAGGAGGTTGAGGCAGGAAGATTGCAAGGTCAAGGCTAGCCTGGGCAATTTAACAAATCCTGTCTCAGAATAAGAATAAATAAGACCTGGGGATGTAGCTCTGTGGCAGAGTGCTTGCCTAGCATGAATAAGGCCAGGGATTCACCCTGGGGTTCAATTCTCAGTATCTCTCTCTCTCTCTCTCTCTCTCTCTCTCTCTCTCTCTCTCTCACACACACACACACACACACACACACACACACACCAAACTTGTTGAAAATACACAGTTTGCCTTATACATCTGTTTTCCTTCTCCCCAGTTTCCATTTACTTGGCAGCCTTGTTCCCAACCTGTCTTCAGAATAAGATGTGAAGATGTCAGCTTCTTGTAGACCCAACGTAGTGGAAGGAGCACCCACCGGGAGACACACCCCTGGGATGGCCTGGTCCCTGCCATTGTGTAACCCTGTTTAAATCCCTGCCTTTTGTTCAGAACCATCACTTACATCATTATCCTGGTGTTCTGCTAAAGTTTACCACACCCTGATATAGAAGGGATTCTTATATTGGGTAAAAATCCCAAAGTACTGGCAGAAACAAGGACACAGGAATAGACCCCAGGGCAAACCCTCATAAATGCTGGCCTGGAGAACATTGAGCAAGAAAGCAGTTCTGGGCCGTAGAGGCTGGAGTGGGAGCAGGAGAGAGTGTTTTTGTTGTTGTTGTTGCTTTTTGTTTTAATTTTCCTTCAATGGTAGGAGCAGCTAACGAGAGCAGAAGGCTGATTCTCCACTGCATGGATAAGTTTTGTAGCTCTGGGTGCTTAATTTCTGCAGCATGCCTTGGGGTCTGAATAGAGGCTCCTACTTCTACACAGGCTCTAGGCAGCCTGGATTTCAAGCTTCTGGAACCACAGTCCTTTAGTCTAGCATACCACCCCTACTTTGCCATGGAGTGAGCTCTGCTGGGCACCCATACCTCTACTCTTGAGCTTTCTATCAACCTTGGATAGGAGGGCAGTTCCTGCTGGTATTTAGAAATCTGCTCTCATGGCCCCTCCACACGTAGACTGGACACTCATGGTATGGACAGGCTACAGGTGGGACTCACACACCTGTCTATTCTCAAGCCATGGGTTTGAGCCTGGGAGCCTCTTTCTTTGGAGATGCACTAGCCAGGAGGGACATTCCCCATTATCTCAATAACCAACCTCCATCCTGGCTCCCAATTCCCACCCTTACCCTGTCTGTTTCTTCTAGGTTTTGTCACTAGTGGGCTTTTCCAGTGTAACTTCTGACTTGCACCTTTCTGGGGTTCTTAAGACTCTGCCCCCTCCTGATGGGGATGCTGATGCCCCAAAAGAAAAACCTTTATCTTAGCAGCTATTTACTTGGGAGCTGGGGACTAGGGATACATATTTTCTTTTAACTAGAAAAACTGTCAGGCGGAGAGGATTTTAGGCTCATTAGCCAGCAGTGTTTCCCAGAATAGCTGGGGTTTTTGCCTCTGTGTTTACTCAGAAAAAAACTTGGATGTGACCCAGGCGTGGTGACACATGCCTATAATTCCAGTGACTCTAGAGGCTGAAGCAGGAGGATCACAAGTTTGAGGCTGGCTTGGGAAACATAGTGATATGCTGTCTCAAAATTAAAAAATAAGAAGGTCTGGGTATGTAACTCAGTGGTAGGGCACCTCTGGGTTCAGTCCCTAGTATCACCATATCATTTGGCTGAAACAGACACAGGCCACTGACTTCCTGCTGGGGGAAAGCTGTTTGATGGCAATTTTGATTTTTGAGCTGCTTAAGATGTGGTTTTAAACAGGGCTGCTTTTAAAAGGCACATCTTATCCCAGGGTTTCCAAACCTGATTTTGTGATGTTGTAAAATGCGTACCATTATCCTCAGAAGAGTTGTAAGATTTTAGAAGAATGTCAAGCATAAGGAAATAAGAAATTATTCTTGGCTGAGCAAATAAGCCTTTGGTGGTAGCATTGCTCAAGAACAGGGAGAAGAAAGATGCTGTCAGAGACAGGAGCCAGAGCTGTAGGAAGGAGTGATGACCATGGAGGTGGTGCCCTGCTCACAGCCTGGCTTGGAGTGGATTGCTTCAGCTGCTGCAGAGGAATAGAACAGTTGAGCCATGTGGCCATGACTTGGCACGTCCTAGGCCTCATCAAGGATGATTCCTGATGTGCTTTTTAGAAGGAACTGGTTTGGAGAGGGAGCAGGGAGTGGGAAGGAGCAGACAAAGAGGACAGTCATCTTAGGACAATGCAGGCAAGAGCCTGTCTCATATTTGCATCTAGGAAAAATCATGATCTGTAAAGAATGTCTCCCCCACAAAGCACAGAGCCTTAACAATTCCCAAGCCTTGGCCGGCCACTCTGGCTGCAGTGTGAGATGGCCAGGCCTGCTGGCCTCGGGTCAGGGAAGCTGCTCCGTGGCAGCTGGAGAGGGGATGCTGATGTGGACTAGGAAAGTGCTTTCCAGAGACTCCAACTGTGGAGTCTGCCCAGACATTTTCCCTAATCAGTTTCTTTAAGTCCTTGACAGGCAGGTCCCTTCTGAATCCACAGGAACCCTGAAGGCTCCCCTAGTCTCACCCCTCAAACTTCTGGAAGCTTCAGTCATCTTAGAACACGGGGGCTACTAACCCTAGAAGTAAGACGAGAGCCAGGCATGGTGGCACATGCCTGTACTTCCAGCAACTTGGTAGGCAAAGTCAAGAGGATTACAAGTTCAAATTCAGCCTCAGCAACCTAGTGAGACCGTGTCTCAAAATAAAAAATAAAAAGGCTGGGAATGTAGCTCAGTGGTGGAGCATACCTGAGTTCAATTCCCAATACCTCAAAAAAAAACAAAAACAAAAACAAAAAAAACCCCAGAAAGTGGAGCTATTCTTTATAAACGAATATGGATCAAAGTCTAAGCCTCTGGACAAGGAAGGAGTCTACTCGTAATGTCTTCTGCCCATGCCATGCCAGGCTAGAAAGATCCAGAGGGAGTGAGACATGATCCCTTCCATAGAGGAGCTAACTGCATGGGAAAGGCCACAGATGGCTAAAGGGGCAGAAATCAAGTGGCCAATGCATGTGGTTCCCTCTCCAAGGGTAGCCATGAACTTACCCAGCTCACAGGACAGAGAGGAACCTGAGGCAGAGGTAACCGTGGGAGTCACGGGTGGGCAGGGCAAAGTGAAGGCAGCCAGGTATATGCTCACAGACTGGGATGACAGGGAGAGGGGTGAGATTCCTGGGTACGGAACCAGGGCCAGAGGATGAGGGGCATAAGAAGTTAGGATTTCATTCTAAAAGTGGTAGGGAGGGGTCTGAGCATGGAAACAATGTGCAGATTTGATCAGTTGTTATAATGAGCACTGGCGATTGTGTGTCAGGATATCAAGAAACATTCTGCCCCAGAGGCTGCACCCAGACTTGAGTATGGACCAACAGAGAAATATGATTTTAGCTGAACTTAGTAGTGCACACCTGTAATCCAAGCGACTGAGGATGCTGAGACAGGAGGATCTCAAGTTTGAGGCCAGCTTCAGCAACTTAATAAGACCCTGTCTCAAAAAATAAAAAGGGCTGGGGATGTAGCTTATGGTTAGAGTGCCCTGGGCTCAAACCCACCTCCCTGCCCCATTGCTGATACATGCAAGTAGGAATGGGCAAGAGATTTACTTTAAGCTGGTAATCTGAGGACCAAATTTACCCCATAATGTATTTTTACCATCTTAAATTTGAATGCCTTTGGGACAGCTGTTCTTCCAATTCTCCTTTGTCTATTGCTGCAAGTTGGTCTCATGCTCTAATTGGCTCAGTTCTGCCTGGACCCTGGAGGCAGCTGAGTTTGAGATCTCTGAATAGAGGCAGATGGAGGAAGTAAGAATGGCAATGCCAGAGGGGCTGATATGCTAGGGTAGGGACCTTGGACTTCACAGGTTGGTTGGAGATGGTGAATTATTAAAGGTTTAAGCAGATGTCCACCAGAACAGCAGCTCAGGGATTATGGGTAGAATATGTCAGAAGAAGGCAGAGATGAGCTAGAGATCAACTAGTATAAATGGAGTGAGCCAGGCCAAAGTCAATGAGGCCCCAATTAAGTCCCAGAGGTGGAGGGGAAAGGCTGAGAAGTGAAGAGGAGAGAGAAAGGATGCCACTCATTGACCATTAGGAATGTGGGTGGAGAAGAAGGGGACATCAGAATGACCTATACTTCTGGCTTGGCTAGTGTGTAGCATACCGGGCCTTTCTAGGACAGGACACACAGGCAGAGCAAGCTATGAACTGAAGCAAGTTGATTCCCACTGTACTGCATTAAGTTTGAAGAACCAGGAGGACACCTGGGAAAAACAGAGTAGGCCATTGGATGTCTGATGCTCAGAAACAAGACCTGGCCTGAGAGTCATCAATAAGAACTGAGCTTAGCCAATGAGGGCACAGGGCTGAGAGGAGAGGAGGCTGGCAGTGGAACTTGGAGATTGAAGGAATAACATCTGGAAGGTGGGCAGAGCCAGCCCAAGAGCTGGAGATGGGATGGTGAGGGAAATGGGTGGCCCCAGGAGAGAGTGGGGTATGGAAGACTAATGGGGTGTGGGGAGATAACTCTTGGGCTGGGTAGGGGGACTGGAGGCAGCCTCTGACCCGAAGAGAGGCTTGACAAGAACCAGAGGATTAGAGAGCTTCCCTGAGGGACAGTGCCAGGTGTATAGGGCAATAGTCTAATTGAGCTGAGGAGTGCACAGGTATCATGAGTGACAAGGGGGATACCCGGCAGAGAGGCTGGCCAGGGGGGCTCACATCTGGGGGCAGGGAGGGGAGGAATGGGTCTTGTTTGTTGATGTATTTTTTTTTTTAGGATACTGAGATTCAAGTGGGTTTTTATGCTGAAGGGAGGGTTTCTTCATCTCAGACCTTGGTAACATTTGAAGTAGGGCCAGCTGCTTCACAGGACTATTGATGGGTAAGCGAGTTAATACACAGAAAGTTTGTGGTCAACGTTATCCATCACCATCATCTTTGGCAGCTCTGCTTTGGGGAAACCTAAGATGAGTCACAAGACAGCACCATCCTTTCTCTGAAATTCCTTTGAACTGCTTCCCATGTTTCTGACATTAACCTTGAAAAGGCGTCAACATACAGTTGTCTTCTTTCCAAGGCTGACAATCTCTTGCCAAGAGTAGGAGCTTCTGCACTGCCCCAGCCTCTCACAGAATGGTGACGTGTCTGACCTCCTCCCTGGATTCTGTCTTCAAATCCTCTGAAGCTGCACCAGTGCTGGCTGGTGTTTGCTGTAGTTCAAAGCATGTGGAAGTGTGTTCTATGCTCCCAGGTATTAGAACTATGAGGCTGTAACCTCTTCCTTCAGAAATCAGGTTGCCTCCCTGGACCCCAGAAGTTGACTCCATTTGTATTAGTTTCCTGTGCCTCTGAATTATAACAAGTTTAGTGGCTGAAAAACAACAGAAATTTATTCTCTAACAGATCTAGAGGCCAAAAATCCAAAATTAGTTTTGTAGAGCTAAAATCCTGGTGTCAAAGGGCTGTTTCCTTCCAGAGGCTCCAGGGGAGAATTCGTTCCTTGTCCTTTCCAGTTTCTGATGGCTGCCAGCCATCCTTGGCTTGTGGCCACAAAACTCCAATCTTTGCTTACAGTTATCACATTGCCCTCTCCCTTTTGGTTGTCAAATCTCCCGGTGACTCTGTTAGAAGGATCCTGTGATTGCGTTTACATATCCAAGCTAATCTTTTCAAGATTCATAACTTAGTCATAGCTACAAAGTTCCTTTTGCCATCTAAGGTCATCTAAGGCCACATTCACAGGTTCCAGGGATTACAGCCAAGATATCTTTGGGGGACATCACTCAGCCTGCCATACCTTTATCAGGACAGATTCTCCAAGCACTCTGGTAAAATAGGCAGAGCACATATATTATACTTGTTTTACTGCTGAAAAGGTTAAATCTCTGTTATGGAGACAACACCAACTTTGGAATTAGTGGCAGAGCTAAGACAGAAGCCAGGCCATTGACTCCAAGCCTGGGCACATCTATAACTCCACATGAGCCCATGAGAGTCTTGGTGCTAGCCAGGTGCAATGGTGCACACCTGTAATCTCAGGAATCAGAAGGATCACAAGTATGGGGCCAGCCTGGGCAACTTAGGGAGACCCTGAACCCGCTCAAAATAAAAAATAAAAAGGGCTGGAGATATAACTCAGTAAAACATTCCTGAGTTCAATTCCAAGTACTCTCTCCCCCCACCCTCCCCCCCAAAAAAGAGGGAGAGCCTTATTGTGAGACAGGATCTTGAAAGGATTTGAGGGGATGCCCAGAGTGGTTCAGGACATTAAAAAACAAAGCAAAACAAACAACAACAACAACAAAAAAAACAGGCTTTCGGAGCCCATTAACATTTTCTTTGTCTGGTCAGAGAGGTAGCATGGCTGTGGCCACCCCAACAGAAATACTTCACCTCACATAGCTGTTTGTGGGGCTTTGGGACATGGCTGGCAGGCACCTCTGAGTCAGGGAATCGATGTTTTACTGGACTCTGCCAGGAAGGGGCACATGAAAGTGCCCTTCCTGGCAACGGCATGCAAGGGCTTACCTCAGTGCAGGGAGCACAGCTTCTCCACGGGCAGCCAGGGCCTCACTTAGTGCCAGAGAATGAGATATTTTTCCATCAGGCGCCACAGGCAGGGCTCAGCCAGAGACTTCTGTTTTATTGTCTTGAACAGATGAGCTCAGTTGTGGGGGGATGAGGCATTGGCGGGTAGGTTCTGTTGTTTGTCATGTGGAGACTGAATCTCTCCTCTCTCTCTCAGAGTAGGACTCAATAAACCCCACACTAAGCTGCTACACCCTGCCAAGTGCACCCAACTGTGGGGCCTGCCTGGAAAACAATGTTCATCTCATTTCTACCCCTGGCTGCCCTTGACCCAGTGCCAAGGGCACAGCTGCCTGCCCCCATCCTGCCAGCTGGATGTCTTGGGCTCCTAGCTCACATCACTTTTGGATGAACAGATTGGAGCAATTTGGAAATGGGGTGGCTTGGACTCTAGAGAACCCTGAATTCAAACTATAGGCCTGTGGTACTTTTATTCCAGGTGAGTGTCAAGAACCAATTATTTGCTGGGTGCAGTGCCACACACCCATAATCTCAGTGACTCCAGAGGCTGAGGCAGGAGGATTGTGAGTTAGAGTCCAGGCTAAACAACTTAGTGAGAACCTGTCTCAAAATAAAAAATAGAAAGGTCTAGGGATGTGGTTTAGTGGTAGAGCATTTGTCTAGCAAGTAGAAAGCTCTGGATTTAATCCCCAGCATTGCCAAATAAATAAATTAGCAAAAGAACCAATCACTCTCCTCACTGTTGTTCTTCTGGTCTTCCAGTCTTGATGGCCCCAAAGTCTTGCTGGTCCCCACTGTTAGAAGGGGCTGAGGAAGCTTTGGGCATTCATCTGCTTCTCCTGCTGCCCTCTTGCTATCTCCTCCATTGCTCGCTTGTGTGGGTATGGAAAGATCAATATGCCCTTAATCTCATATGTGATTTCAGTCTCATTCAAGGATATGTTAAATGCTAGTATTACATATTAAGCATTGTAGGCTTCCAACTTGGTCTGGAACCCAGTATAGTTTTAGTGACTTTTTAAAGTCTATCCTGGATACCAAGCCACTCTAAAAAGTCATTAAGAAGGATATTGCTGAGTTCCTGTTTCATTAAGGCAGACTTGAACTCTGTGTGTGTGTGTGTGTGTGTGTCACACGCACACATGTGTATGCGTGTGAGATCCTGGGGATTGAACCCAGGGCCTCATGCATGCTAGGCAAGCACTCTTTCACTAAGCTCCATCCCCATCCCTCAAACTTGAACTTTACAGGAGGTTCCTACATCCACAGTAAGCACTTTGTGAGGGGACTTGGTGCCCTTCCCCTCCAATTCCCAAGCAAGGGGCCCTGGCATCCTGCTGCCAGAGTGACAGACATGGATTGGGGATAATGCTCTAGGATCTGGTGGGTGAGCCTCAGGAATGTGAATACCCACGTGTGGGGACTGGTCCCAGGCAGCTTGGCAACTTAAAGAGCTGATGTTCCTTGTTCCAGTGTTCCTGGTTACACCCAGCAGAGTCCTCTCCTCTTCTCACATTTCTCATGTGATGCAGTAACAGTGTTACTGTGTTAACATGTGATGCTGTTACTGTGTCACTGTGGTGCACTCACTCAAGTATCAGCCCATCCACTGGTGTCTGTGAAGTGACAGGTGCTGTGTGTTCTGGGTACCAAGAATACAATAAGGAAAGACCACAGCCCCTGCTCCCTTGGTGCTTACACTCGGGTTGGGGTGGGTGCTGTGGGAGGAGAGAGATGCACAGGCATTGTGGAGATCAAGATGGCACATCCTGTCAGGCAGGTACCTTCATGCTGGACATGGTGGTACACTGTTGAAATCCCAGTGACTCAGGAGGCTGAGGCAGGAGGATCACAATTTCAAGGCCAGCCTGGGCAACTTGCAAGATCCTCTATCAAAGTAAAAAATAAAAATGGCTGGAGATGTAGCTCAGTAGTAGAGCACCCTGTTTAATCCCCTGAACCACAGAGAAAGACACATTCGTGGCTCTGTGGGAGCAGCATGGAATAGAAGGATAGAAAGGCTTTTCAGAGGAGGGTGTAGAGCCAGAAAATGACTTTGGATATTAGGTCCTTGAGGAATAGGATCAAAAATTGAGAGAATAATAGGAGCAAAATATGGTGGCATGATAGTAGCCCAGGATGGGGAGAGTGGATGGTTTTGTAGGAGAGTGTAGGACAGATAAGGGGCATCGCAGCAGATGTCTAGGGTTAGGTCATACAGGGCTGTTAAAGGCTGCCAAGGAATTTAGATCTGAGTGGAAGAGCCAACAAAGACTTCTGGGGTGGATCATTATTAGATGGTCCCAACACTTCCATCCACCTCTTATCCACCAGGAAGGTGCAAAGACACCCTGTCCACAATCACGGGGCCGACCACTCAGAACACATATGGGCGGAATGAAGGAGCTTGGATGAAGGATCCCCTGGCCAAGGACGAGCGGATTTACGTCACCAACTATTACTATGGCAATACCCTGGTAGAGTTCCGGAACCTGGAAAACTTCAAACAAGGTATATGTGATGGGTCCAACTCAGGTACCTCTTCCTTGCTTCACAGTCCTCTGTTTTAATCACAGCCAGACCTCTTTGAATGAGAATGGTGACATCTTCTGATGGCAGAAGGGCCTGTCCTGGGAGGTGGTCTCCCACACTGCCTCACAAGCTTTACTGTCTCTCTTCTCTCAGCTCAGCTGCTCCTTTCTAGCTTCTGGAACACAGGATGACCTTGAGTCTAGTCCAGAAAACAGTAGCAAAATAGTTTCCCTTTCCTATTGTCCTTGAGAGTTTACAAATCACATTGAAATATGTTAAGCACCCTGATTCTTGATATAATCCAGTAAGACAAGTGGAATTTGCTCTTTCCACATGACAGATGAGGATTATCATCAGATGAGATAATGTACAGGATATTTAAGCAGCTTTCTGTACAACACTAGAAAGGGGCAGACCCAAGACTCAAACCCAGGTCTAAAGATCCCTAGTTGATAACTTGTCCCATCACAGAGGTTGCCCTGTCCCTCTGCAATACTGCCCTGAAGCCTCCACCTTCTTGCTACCCACAGGTCGCTGGAGCAATTCCTACAAGCTCCCATACAGCTGGATCGGCACCGGCCATGTGGTGTACAATGGCTCCTTCTACTACAACCGGGCCTTCACCCGCAACATCATCAAGTACGATCTGAAACAGCGCTATGTAGCTGCCTGGGCCATGCTCCATGATGTGGCCTATGAGGAGGCCACCCCCTGGCGGTGGCAGGGCCACTCAGACGTGGACTTTGCTGTGGACGAGAATGGCCTGTGGCTCATCTACCCAGCCCTGGATGATGAGGGCTTCAGCCAGGAGGTCATTGTTCTGAGCAAGCTCAATTCCGTGGACCTGAGCACACAGAAGGAGACCACGTGGCGCACAGGGCTGCGGAGGAATTTCTATGGCAACTGCTTTGTCATCTGTGGGGTGCTGTACGCCGTGGACAGCTATAACCAGCGGAATGCCAACATCTCCTATGCTTTCGACACCCACACCAACACACAGATCGTCCCCAGGCTGCTGTTTGAGAATGAGTATTCCTACACTACCCAGATAGACTACAACCCCAAGGATCGCCTCCTCTACGCCTGGGACAATGGCCATCAGGTTACCTACCATGTCATCTTTGCCTACTGACACCCTTGTCCCTGCAAAAAGAAGCACAGAGGGGCCACTTGCACCTTGTGTGTGTGTGTGTGTGTGTGTGTGTGAGCACGTGGACGGGTGTTGTTTAAAAATATATATTATTTTGTATAATATTACAAATGTAAAATGACAGTTTGGGTCTATTTTTTTTATATGGATTGTAGATCGATCCATACGTGTATGTGCTGGTCTCATCTTCCACAGTTTATATTTTTGTGCAAATCAACTTCTCCTTTTGACCAGTAACCACCTTCCTTCCTGCCCTCCACCCCTCCAGCTCCCAGGTCCCAACAGTGGAAAGGTCTCTTAGTCTGGCTCTTGTGGACAGACTACCAGGAGTAGGAATGAAGGAGGCAAGAAAGAAGTGCTCAGTGGCGGGAAAAAAGTTTTATGTATTGGAGAAGTTTTAAAAACACAGAAAAATGCTTTTTTTTTTTAATAAAGAAGAATTTTAAAATCCTCCCCGGTGTGTTTTTGTTTAGCAGGAATGTGTCTTGACAGGTGTTGGATCCCTCTCCCAGGAGGAGGTGCTACTTGGTGTAATCCACAAATGTTCTCTTGCTGAATGGACTGTGTCCAAGTTCAGGTCCAAGGGACTCCTTCTCCCCTCTGGATGGGGGTTTTTCTCATGGGGGATTTGGAACGAAGTGACCTGTGTTCTCTTCAATTTTGCAACACTGATTCCTTCATTTCTCTTCTGCAGTCACACCAGATTTTTTGCTCTTACTGTACTGCTTTTTTTTCCTGGTCATTTTATCCAAGATGTGGGAACCTCTTTGTTTTTTAGTCATTTTTCACGTTGTCTGGCACTGTCAAAAATGTAAAGCTGGGTGTCCTCACCATACCTTAAGAAGCTTTTAATCAGTCAGTCTCTCTTTGTCTCCATAATCCTGTCCTCTGCCTCATTTAAAAAATTCCATTAGCCAGGGTTTTCCTTTCCACCTTTCCATCCAGGAAAATGACCCATTTCTGAAACAAGTCCTCTGAGCAGAAGAGAAGAACCACAAGCCCCTCCCAGTGCAAGGCTAAGCTCTGTATAGCCCTGGGGGTGGGATTTTTTCCTCTCCAGTACACCCAGCAGGAGACAGAACACCTGAAGATGCTTTGACCAGCATGGCCTGAGGTGTGTGTGGGAGGAGGACAGAGCTTGGGCATGAGGCTTGAAGACAAGCGCATCTCTGTGCTCACGGCCTCTGCCTAACTTTGGGGAGCAGCTGCTACCTATCCTTCACAGACCTCAGACTTTCTCCCTCCACCTGCCCACCAATGCTTGTGCTGCTCAAGTTTCCCCAAAGGGTAGATGGCTTCCCATTCCCCCCCCCCCCCCATTTTCAAATAATAAATATGCAAATGAATATACTTTGTCTTGGGGCTGTTTGGGTCAAATTTGACTGAGCAAATGCAAACCGTGGTCTGGTTTGGTGGTAAAAGAAGGGTTAGAGGGAGGGAAATGGTAGGTTCAGGGTTCAGAAAGCATTTGATGGATACTGGGGTAGTGGAGCATCTCATGTCCAGAAGTCTTACCCTCCTGAAGCCCTGGCCTTTCTGTTGGGACCTGGGTTGGAAACTATAGCAGAGACCCCAGCCCCAGTCTGGCAGTGCTGCTCAGGGGAGTGAATGAGGCTCCCTGGGGAGTTGCTGGGTGGTAGGGGGTGGGAATTACATTGAAATGGAGATATTATCTACACCTACTTACTTACTATATATCTAAGATGATATATTTATAATTGCCAAACTCCCAGACTGGACTATCCACCCCTCCCAATGGACCTCATTGCCTGGTTGCCCAGAGGCCAGCCCAGCATATTCTGCTCTTTACCACCTATGTTTAACCTCCAGCTTAGGTGATCCTGGGCTGGATCCAGACTGAGAAGCCTCAAGTGGGAAGGAGTAGTGTAGGGACCAGGCAGGCATAGCCCCTGAGCCAAAGGGAGCAGTCTGCGGACTACCATGGCCAGGATCTGCTGGCCCAGGTCAGAGGCCTTAATAGTCACCCCTTTAGTGAATGTCATCAGGCTCCCACCTGTCACCTGTCACTCTCTTATTGTGGAGCCTCTGAATCTCCTTTAACCCTCTTTGTAGGGGTCCTCATTTCCTGACCCCTAGTTAGGGAGTCATATCAAGGAACTCCTGCAACTTGGAGATCAAATGACTATACTTTGTCTTGAGGTTGTTTGGGTCAAATAGACCCAAACTGGGGGAAGCCACTCCAGTTTGACTGGGTGAATTAATTGTCTTCAGACCAAACCACCTGCTTCAGATAGGTGAGGAAACTTCCAGTGCCAACCACAGGCTATAGGGAGAAAGATGAGGGAGTATTATGGTTTGGATATGAGGTGTCCCCCCAAAATCTCCTGTGTTAATGCAGGAGATAAAATGATTGGATTGTAGGAGTGATGACCTAATGGATGAACTGGTCCATTTGATGGATTGATGATTTGAATGGACTAACTTGGTGGGTCATAGAGGTCATAGCCCCACTCTTTCTTCTTCCCATCACTATGAGCTGAGCAGTTTTTCTATCATCTCTCCTCTGCTATGATGTTCTGCCTCACTTTGAGCCCAAAGCAAAGGATTTGGCTGACCCTGGTCGCAACCTCTGAAACTGTGCACCCCCAAAATACTTTTCCTCTTCCAAGCTGTGACCAGGGCCTGAAGCTGGGTGGTCAGAAAGTTTTCCCTGAACAAATCCAGGGCTTCTCCAAGCAGCTTTCTCACCTTAAACTAAACTTGGAAAATATCAAGACTCAGAGAATGAGTTTCAGAAGACTGAAGCATTCCATGCTGGGCCAGGTTGTATTCCGTGTGCTGCTGTGTGTGTCAGACCTGAGGCATGGCCTCTCCTTCCACAACTCTGTCCTCACCTCTAAAATGAGGGGGTATTTCCCAACTCTCAGACCTTCTAGCTAAGCCTTTTTCAACTTTGTAACCCTGCATGTAACTAGGGCATTTTAGTTGCCCAACACGGATGGAAAAGTATACTAGTAAAGTACCCCAACAGTATAATTTCAAAAGTGGAAAAAACATTATGAACCATTAAGTCTTTCCTCCTTCTTCTCCTCCTCCTCCTTCCCCTCTTCCTACTCCTCCTCCTGCTTCTCTTCTGAACCTTATACACACTGAGTCTCTATCCCTGAGCCTCCACCTTTTAAAAAAAAATTTGAGGGTGTCATTTAGTTGCCTAGGTTGGCCTTGAACATGCCATCCTCCTGCCTCAGCCTCCTGCATAACTGGGATTACAGGTGTGTGTCACTGCACCCTGTAGTCCATTCAGTTTTATATTTATTTATTCATTCAACAAATATTCATGAAATTCCTATTGTGATTACTGAGCGAAAAGACAGACTCTTTGCCCTCATGAGCTTTTGCGCGTGCGCACGAGTGGGGTGGGGAATACATTATGCGTGACGTGACAGGTAGCAGTGACATAAAGCAGGGAAAGGACCCAGGGACTCAGAGAAAGATGGGAAGGGAGTGTGCTATTAATGTAGGTCAAAGAAAACCTGTGTGACAGAGGACTTTTGGGCAGAAACAGAGCACAATGATTGAGGGACTGGTGAGAGGAAGTGCATGACAGCATGTGGAACAGCAAAAAGAAGGAACCCCAAACCTGCAGAATCCCAGAAATCCTGCAGGCAAATGGTGAGGCTGGTGGAAGCACCTGCAACCAACCAGGACAGGGACAATGAGAAGGTCTACTCTGCTGCCCCTTAAAATGTTAACACACCTGAACCTTGTTGGGCAATTGCAATGGGCCTTCTTCCACTGTGAAGAGAGAGATAAAAAAGGATGTTTGCTACAGCGATGTTTCCAAAAAAATGTCTCCTGGGCCTTAGCTCCCCTACTTGGCATTCGTGCAAACTTAGATAAATCCCTTAACTTCTCTGAGTCTGGTTGTCATTCATAAATGAGCCTCACTCTGCCTACAAGGAGGGTCAATTCATGAAAGATTTGAGTGAGGGGCACAAGTAAAAATAAATGAAAAGCAATGGCCATTATTATTGCCTAAAGCTGAATTGCATTTTTTTTTTTTTTAGTATTAGGATTAAACCCAGGGGTGCCCAGGGGTGCCCAGGGGTGCTCTGCCACTGAAATATATTCCTTGCTAAGTTGCTAAGGCTGGCTATGAACTTGTAATCCTCCTGCCTCAGCCTCCCCAGCAGCAGGAATTTTATGGTCATGCACCACTGTACCTAGCCAAATTGCTTAACTTAATTTCCCCAAACAGCTCCTCCTCTGGACTTCCTTAATGGTCTCCCGGTCCCCTGAGATTCAAGATAACAAGCCCTCTTTTTATTCCCCTCTCCCTGTGTCTCCATAACAGCATTGTGGGAGTTGGTAGTGCCCTTGTGGACAATTTCCAGCTCTCCTCTGTTCTGGCTGTGTGGTCTTGGACAAGACCTTGAACTTCTCTGAGGCTCATTTTCTTTCTCTTTAAAATGTGAGTAATGGTAATGCTGAGATGATTAGATTATTATTTTTTTAGATCTTTTTGTTAGGATTTTAGATTTTCATTCAATTTCATTTAATGTAGATGTTTTTGGTACATTTATTCACCTGTTCATTCTTTCTATTGTATAAACAGAAAAAAATAAAGTAAGCAATGTGGGGGGCCACCCCTGAGCTATTTGAATAGCCTCTACTCCTCCTTGGAGCCAAGGAGTTTTTGGTCTGGCATTGCAGGTCCTTCTGTGGCGTATCACACAAAGCACGTGACTCCAGCTAGAGAGGCTGCTCTGTAGCTACAGACTTGGGCATTACCCATTGGGCTTGGATAGCTCCCCGCCTACCTTATTTGGCAAAAGAACATTCCATTGAAATCCTTTGAAGCCCCCTTTGTATAAATAAAGCAAATGTGGGCTCCTCTCTCTCTCCTTCCAGTGTGGAAGCAGGTCATAGAGCCATCCGACCCCCTCTTTCTAAAAACTACTTCTGTGTCGTATGATTTTTCACCGTATTTCTCAGCCAGCACACCTCCCGCAGAGGGAAACTCAAAAATTATAGTCTGGGCAGGACGCGGGCCAGAGAGCAATGGATCTTAGATGGCTTTTAGGGGACATAATGAAACAACATCTGAAGAACAAGGCAAAAATAGGCACTCCACCACTGATTTTATTTTGTGTGATTTTTCAATCACACGAAAAAGTAGAGAGTATAATGAAACCCCTTATTCTTACCACCAAGAAGTAATAATCATCAATATTTTGTTATATTTGCTTCATATCCTTTTGAAAAATTTTGCTGATATGTTTTAAGTTCAGTAGGCATCTTACTCAAACACTTCAGTAAACTTCTCTTAAAAGAAAGACATATTCCTATAGAACCTCAAATATAATTTGTTTAACAATGATTCCTTAAAAATCAATAACTCTCAACCCATTAAATTTCTCCAGTGGTCTCAAAAATGTCTTGTAAAGTGTGTCTTTGAACTAGGATGAATGAATATCTACACATTGTATTTATGGTTTTGTAGCTTGACTCTTTTCTCTCACTCTGATAATTTTTTTTTTATATTGAGTAATTTTAGATGAAGAGCATGTCTGTCTTGAGACAGCACTATCCAAGCTCAAGGAACTACTTGAACCCTTTGTAATGATCTAAGACCACTTTCAGCATCTAAGTGGTCCTCTGAGATGCAGAACACTACCTACCAGCCAGGTGTACTCTTTCCTAGGCAAAACAGGCCTTGACCCCAAAAGACTGCATGGTCCTTGTGTGCCTTCCCTGCCTTTGCCCAGCTGTCCCTCCCAGTTGCCACCTGATTGAATTCCCCCCTTCCTTTAAGACCTCAAACAAAGCCCACCTCCTACATGAAGACCCCACCCTCCATCTTCCTCTCTCCCCATCCTTTGTGCTTCTGTGTCTTAGCACATGCATGCCTGGCCCCCTCAGAGCTTGTGTTAGTGAGTTTTTCATTTCTGTGAGCCAAAAACCTGACAAGACAAACTTAGAGAAGGAAAAGTTTTTTTTCGGGGCTCAACGTCTCAGAGGTAGGGTCCCTGGCTAGCCAATTCCCTTGCTCTGAGCCTGAGGTGAGGCAGAACAACGGGGCGGGGGGAAGACATGGCAGAGGAAAGCTACTCAGTTCATGGCAACCAGGAGGCAGAGAGGGAGGGAAGGAGAGAGAGAGGAGGAGGAGGAGAAGAGGAAGAAGGAGGGAGGAAGAGAAGAGGAGGAAGAGGAAGAGAAGCCAGGGACAAGATATCTTATTCGAGGGTCACTCCCAGTGACTTAACTCCTCCAGCTACATCCTACCTGCCTATAGTTCTCACCCAGTAGTCCATTCAAATTATTAACCTATCAAATGGATTAATCCTTCAGTTAGGTTATAGCTCTCACCATCTAATCATTTCACCTCTGAACATTCCTGCATTGCCTAACACATGAGCTTTTCAGGGGACATTAAAGATCCAAACCATAACAGAGCAGCTCCTGTTTGTGGGTGTCTTCCTCCCTAGGCTGGTTGTCCCTGGAGAACACCTCTGATTCCCTATCAGTGTCCACCCAGGAGAGTTGGTGGGTTGATGTGTTGACTTACAGGCTGCCACCAAAGATCCCTTGTTCACACAGAAGGACTATTGATCCTCCCCAAAGCCCCTGGAAGCTGCCAGGCTCCAGTGGTCCCTAAGTTGCTGTGCCCTTCTAGCCTGGTGTGCTAGCAATGGCATTTTGTTCCTCTCCTTTAGACCTTAGCCCTGCACTGACGTCTTCACCCCACAATAGCCACTTCTGTTACAGAGGGGTCATTTCCCTCCATGATGCATTTTCAGAATAGAAAGGACCTTTGCTGGGATTCTCTTGTAGTTACAGAATTTCTGTAGGACAAACTGTCCTACCCTTTATAGCTCTGCTGGTGACAGGCCCTTGATCCTGAGGTGCCCCCCCCCCCAACTGCCCCTCATCTTTTTTCTTCTCTTCTGAAATATAAGGGCTAGAGGCTGGCTCTGGCTCCCAGGCTTTGCTGCCTTGACTCTGAGGAAGCCAATCCACTTTTGGTTCCTCTGTGATCCCAGGCCAGTGGTCAGGACAGATGGGAGGCAGAGCAGAGATCAGGGAGGCCTGCCAGAAGTAGAACAAGAGGCCTGGACTGCTCTTCCACAGCAAACTGCTCACTGGAAACTGCAGGGCTCCGAGTATTGTTATTGTGTGAATTTGAACCTGGCCGGTAGGCCAGGCCAGAGCCAGGGTGCAGCCTAAGAAAAGGTACTGAGCGGCCTGTTGTGCCCGGGGGTGAGCAACCCTGGGTGGTAGAGACTTCCAGCATCTTGAAGTACTTGATGTTAACATGAGTTTCCCATAACCCCACAAGGTTCCTTGAGCCCAACCAGCATCTCTCTGGATACTCCCAAGAAACAGCTCCCATGGCAGAGAGCACTGAGCCCAGAATGGGATGAGGTGGGGGAAAATCATGCCGGCCCTCTCCCAAGGTATGCTGAGAATCCTGTGACATGGTTTGTCACAGCAGGTAGGCTACAAGCACACGTCATGAGGAGTCTCCCATTTTGCACAAAGAAGGTATAAAATCTGTCCTCCAGGAATTGAAGAGCTTGTATAATTTTTTCTGGGTTTTGTCTTTAAGTTTCCTTTCTTTCTTTCTTCTTCTTTTTTTTTTTTTCTTTCTATGACTCAGTATTTGGATGGCTGTCCCTGAAAGAAGTCATTAGAATGAGATCTAAGAATCAGTGGCTGGTGCCAGGTTAGGAAAGGGGAACTGCCTCCCCCTTACCCCAATAAACACAGTTGGGAACCAGGGGCCTGCGCAGAGCTCACCTGTCTATCCCCCAGGCACTGCCCGTTGGCCACCACTGAGTGCCAGCTCCATCTCCCAGGGTGACTCCTGAGGAGGAGGGGTTGCCCTTCCAAGTTCAGGCCTGGCACTCCTTCCTCAGGAGCAGGAGGAGAAAGGGAAGGGAGTAAAGGCATTGTTGAGTCTGGTCCTTTCCCTGGAGAGCTGTTGTGGCCAGAATCTGCATGTTCAGCCTCATCCTGGGAAAACCTCCAACTAGCCCCGGAGCCTGAAGCTGGGTGGATCTGGGTCACCCATCACATTGGGGTGTTTTTATTTTCTTAGCAGTTGAGTCCTTCTCTCCCTCCTGGCTTATCTCTTTTTGTGTTGCTTCAGGGTTCTTCGGGGTCAGCGGTTGTCCTCTTTCACCCATTCTTCATGCCAACCCAAACCTTCTCCTTTCTGCTCATCTTTTCATAGCTTCATGCTTTTTCCACAATTTGCCAAAGGCCTGGGAGCAGAGTCTCCCCCTTTGTTCTCTCTGGCCTGGGGCCTCCCCTCCTCCTCTCCTTTTTCCCTTTTCTTCTTGCCCTTTCCTCCTTTCCTGCTCCCTCTCCTTCCAAGAATATGCCATTTCACAGAAAGTTCCATTTTCACAGCTATGGTTATTTTCATGTTTCCCCAGTTCTGACATCTCAGAGGAATGTCTGACGTCATTCCCACAAATGGATCCAATGGCCACCAGCCCCCACTTCTACCTCTCTTCTCTCCCTTTTTTTTTTTTTTAAACCAGCTATTTGCTTAGTCTTAACTGTCTGATTATTTAAACACAACTTTTCTTGTCCCTGGAACCCTGCTCCACCCTCAACCTCTAGGATTGTGTTGCTCCATAAACATCAGAGCTAGTCCTCAAAAAGACATAGTTCATTGGTTCCCGAACCTTTCTGCACATTAGAGTCAGCTGGGAAAATTTTAACACATGTCAGCTCAGGGCACACCCTATGCCAATTAAGTCAGAACATCTGGGGGTGGGAGCCAGGAACCAGCAGTTTTTAATGATCCCCAGGTGATTCCAATGTATAAGAAATGTTGGGAATCACCAGCATAGAGCTGTATTGAAGGCAGTTTTTAGCCAGATGAATAAAGAGTTTATAGCCAGATGAATAAAGCCTGTGGAGCCTGGGCCATGGCCCTTGTCTTTCAAGGCTGTGAAGGAAAGAGAAGAGGGCCCAGAAGCCCTGCCAGGAGTACAGGGTCCTCCCAGCCCTGCAGAGAAGCTCTGCTGCAGGGAGGGCTGACAGCTGGCCCAGGAGACCTCCTCCTTCCACAGCAGAGGGTGCTGATTAAAAGCAGGTCCTCCCAGGAGACCAGTGCTCAGTAGCATCTTGGATCTGTGGAGCAGCAAGTGCTGTGTGCTTCTTGGATGACAATCCTGAGACGTGGTGGCTTGCTGACTTGGCTGAGCACACACATCTGCCCGGCAATGACTCTGCCCCTCAGCTGGGAGTGTAGCCATCCAGGTCAGCAGAGGCAAGTTGATGCAACAAGTGGTGGGAGGCTGAAGGTAGTCACAAAAAGAATTTTTTTGGGGGGTGGACATTAAACTCAGGGTGCTCTACCCAACACTTTATATGTATATATTATAATTTTGAGACAGAGTCTCCCTAAATTGCCAAGGCTAGCCTTGAATTTGTGATCCTCCTGCCTCAGCCTCTCCAGTGGCTGGGATTATAGTCATGCACCACCATACCCAGCCAAAAAAAGAAACCTCTTTACTGACATTTTCCTAAATCCCCAGCATGACAGCCCTAGGAAGGTTCACCTGTGATGGGAGTCTAAATATTCCCATGCTCCAGTCTCTCTGACAGGTATCTACCTGGGTACTTCTCAAAATTCTATGAGAGTCCTGTGGGGGGAGTGTTGAAACAGATTGCAGGACCCAGCTTCAGAATCTGACTCAATAGATCTGTGTTAGAGCCAGGGAAGGATTCTAGAACTTCCCTTTTCTATCAAGTTCTGAGGTGCTGCCACAGTCTGAGGGCTATACTTGCAGACCCACTGGTCTCCATCCTCTTTCTGGACCCACTTTTAATTTGCCATAGACTGAAGCCAGAGGGGAGAGGGAGTTACTGATGCCTCACCTATTGAGGGAAGTCAGGGCTATTCTTTTTTTTAAAATATTTATTCTTAAAGATATTGTGTCCACCTAAAGCTTATTTTACATTTATGTGGTGCTGAGGATCGAACCCAGTGCCTCATGTATGCTAGGCGAGCATTCTACCACTGAGCCACAACTCCAGCCCTCAGGGCTATTCTTGTCTCTCTTGCAGTCTTGACTCAGTGGGGAAAGCCGAGGATTCTACATTTCTAGCACCATATGAATATTTGAATACGTTGACGTGAAAACACATGTGATATATGCCAGTCTATTGCACAATGTATATTTGTGACCTTCTAAATGCTCAACAATTCAACTCAAAATACTGATCTAGTGTAACAGGCCTAAAGCACCATGTCCCAAGCACATTGCCCACAAAGTGACTGGGCTCATATAGTCAATGAGACCCTGCTAGGGTTCCCGCCCTTCTGGAAATTATTGTCCTTTAGGGATGACAAATATTTAACAAGTAACTGCAGAGGTAATAAGGAAAGGAGAGGAAAAAAAATCAATGGGAGGAAAAACATCTGTGTGAGTATGGTTTTCTTCCTTGTATTGTTATTGCCCTGCTTATAACTGCACCAGGTCATAACTCTTGAAGAGATGAATTAGCCCCACCTGTACTGCACGTAGCAATGTGCTTCTGGCAGTGTGCACCTGGGTGGTAACCCAAAGAGCCATTTACAACATGTGCTAAATGTTTCAGCATCTTTTCTGCTCAGGCTGTTTAATTAAGATGAATTTCCAGTCCCGCCCCCACAGCTGGCGATTTGATGGATACAGTCTTGCTGGTTCTGTGGGGGTCCCTGTAATTCTGTCTTCCTAGAAGCTGCCAGGCGACAGGGGGCAATGTATTGCTCTGATGTGAACAAGTCACTTAGCAGAGAAGGATTCCAGAAACTGCAGGAAACCAGAGGCAATTTGGTGAAGTGCACCATTTTATGTCCTGGGACCGGAAGCCAAGTGAGTGAGTGAGCTCTGTGGCCATGATAAAGACACTGGCTAATGAACCTCTAGTCCCAAAGCTCCCCTGAGAGTAGCTTGTGTCTAACTGAGCTTTATTGTGTCAGGCTTAACCAGAAATCTTATCCTCTTCTGGAATTTATCTTTACTCTTCTGTGGAGACAGAGGGTGACCACATAGACCCAGGGAAAAGACATTATTCAAATGTCTTGGAGGACAAGAGCATTGTTTAGTTTATCTGTAGTTTCCCCACAGCTCAGTGGTAGATGTCTGGCTTTAGTACAACACTTAAAGAGTCTGTGTGCTGTGAGCAAGCTATGCCATCAAGACAGAACAAACATGTTTGCCATCTTTCCAGTGACAGAATTTATTGAATAGCAGTAAATTCACAGGTTACACTTTCCTCAGTGGTAATTCTCCAAATACTTACCTGATAGTCATAAACCAAGGAAATACAAAAATCTTTTATTCCAATCTTAATTTCTAATATCTATAACACTCACAACACACGTTAGAATTCACATAATGATATACCTGCAGGGCAGATGGTGATGGTTTACCTGTATAAGCAAGGTGTGGAGTCATTCTACCTTGGCACTTGTTCTCAAAATGGAGTCACTTAAATATACATATATAACAGAAGGGCTAAGAAAGGGTTAATATTGCCATAAGGTTACAGGATGCTGAACCAAGAGCACAGGCAGAGAGAGGCATAAGCACAGAGTCAAAGAGTCATGGTAGGTGGTCAGATAAGGATTTTTTTTTTTTTTTTTTTGTACTGGGGATCCAACCCAGGGGCACTTAACCACTGAACCATATCCTTGGCCTTTTAAAAATGTTTTCTTTAGAGATAGGGTCTCGCTGAATTGCTTAGGGCCTTGCTAAATTGCTGAAGCTGCTTTGAACTTGCGATCCTCCTGCCTCAGCCTCTCAAGCTATTGGGATTACAGATGTGTGCCACCAAGCCCAGCCTGATAAGGATTTTAACTAACCAGTTCCACAGAGTGGTCAAAGCAGAGGGTTTGGTCAGAAGACAGTTTCAGATTCAGAGTGTCAGCGCCAGGTGTTAGCACGGAGTTTCAGTTTGAGATGTCAGCTTGGAGTGGGCTGAGCACTATCATCACTGGCAGGAAAAACCATACTGTTGAAGCCTTACAGGAACAGGATATTGGAGGAATATCCTGGACAAGGCTCATGATGAGAATGACTAGGTGATGTGGTCAGAGTGGAACTGTGTCCAGTCTTGGGGGGGCTCCTCCTTTGAGGGGGTTGCATCTGGTGTGGTTGATAAGTTCTGATGTTCCTGGTAGGATTTGGAAGATGCACATGTCCAGGTACTCCTTGATTTATTTTGATAAGTTGGCATGTACAAGTTATCAATTTGTGCCTTATGGTTGTGTAGGGCAGATGGTGATGGTTTACCTGTATAAGTAAGGTGTGCAGTCATTCTACCTTATTCTCAAAATGAACTCACGTGGGTTTAGGCACAACTTGAAAACTGCTGTTCTGCACATCATGGAGTAACTCAGGAGGGCACAGCCTGCTCTTCACATAGAGTAAAGGTTTAAATTTCAGGGTCAATTCTTGTAACCCATAATCTGTTAAGAAATGCATCCCAAGAGTCCAGGATCCACTTGGTTGGATATGAGAAGTCCCCCCAAAAGCTATGTGTTAGACCATGCAAGAATGCTCACAGGTGAACTGATTAGACTATCTGAGCTGTTAACCTAATTTGTGCATTAATCCATAAAGAATTGATAATTTGAATGGACTACTGGGTAGTAACTGTAGGGAGGTAGGGTGTGGCTAAAGTAAGTAGGTCACTGGGGAGCGTGCCTTTGGGGATTATATTTTGTCGTTGGCTCCTTAATTACTGTCCTTGCTTCTGGGCTGCCATGACCTGAGTAGCCATGCCCTCCACCATGAAGTTCTGCCTCACCTCAGGCTCAGAACAATGGAGTTGGCCAACCATGGACTGAACCTCTGAAACCATGAGTTGAAATAAAAATTTTCCTCTTCTGTGTTGTTCTTTTTATGTGTTTTGATCACAGTAACAAAATGTTGACTAAAACATCAGATAATGAGGATGACCCTGGAGGCTCTGGAAGTTGAACAGGACACTTGGGGAATGAGAATCTGAGATACCAACTGAGGTCTCAGTTCTTCCTTTGTATCAGCTGACTTTTCACAGAAAAATGAGACATGCCTGTAAACAAATGAAATGAGCATGGAGTGATAATGCTGCAAATAGTCACTCTTACAAGATAATCTATTTATTAATATGGTATGTTGTGTTCATGTTAAAGGTATGTCCTTGATTTCCAGACCAATGCATTTCAATTTTGGATCTGAAGATTAGTGATCTCTTACATAAGCATCTTTCATCATCTTATAATCCAGCTCCCTCCTTAGCAGTTAATTCTTCAGGGAAAACTCTCTAAAGACAGAACTTGTGAAGATAGGTGTGGGTGCATCCTGGGATGGGCTCACATGTCACATTTGGACTGCTGAACGTGAGCAGCATGGGGCTGTTGGCAGAGACTGAGGCCTTCAATTATGGAAGGACCCATCTTGCCCCTGCACCACCAGGTAACTCATCCAACATGGGGACCACAAAGGCTGAGGTCCAGAAGAAATACAGCAAGCAGGTGGCATTGAACCTTAAGAGAGAATGAAGAGTTCATAGTAAACTCTCTGGCTATGTTGGACCTTGCCTCTTAGCTTAATTCCTCTTTCCAGAACATCCTCAGCACTGTGTTTGTCCATGTTGTGTGACTTGGTATCTTCCTTTCTTCTTGGTCTCCTGTTGTCCTTTATGCCTTTGAAGGACAAATGGTAATGTAGTGTAAATAGAATGTGACTTTAAAATCATGATAGACTAGTACCAGCTCTTCTAGTTGTAAGATCTTGAGTGAGTTACTTGATCTTTTGTGCCTATTTCTTCTCTGGCTGGGTACATAATGATATCTTTGTCTATGATTAAGGATTCTGTAAAGCTTATGCTAATGTTTGGGAAGGCACAATGTCTGTCAGAAGGTTGTCTTAGGGGCTGGGGATGTGGCTCAAGTGGTAGCGTGCTCGCCTGGCATGCGTGCGGCCCGGGTTCGATCCTCAGCACCACATACAAACAAGGATGTTGTGTCTGCCGAAAACTAAAAAATAAATATTAAAATTCTCTCTCTCTTTAAAAAAAATACCATTTTTTTTTTTTAAAAAAGGTTGTCTTCAATAAACATCAGCCATTACCATTAATGGAACTAAGAGAAGGATTCTCTATGGGCATTTGCTCAGATCACACCAAATGAATGTGATGGCATGAAACATGCTATAGATTCCTGTGGTAAGCAAAACATTGGAAGTGATCTGAATATGTGTACCCAAAGAGAAACAGGAAAACTGCAGGGTATATGCTAGAAGAGCCCTCTGTTTATGATACCATGTATTGTGTAACCAAATGTCATTTGTGGTTACACTTTGAGATCCATGAGAAGTCCCAGGGGACAATCCCATAAGGATTTGGTGGTGATGGTGGGTAGTTGGGTGGAGGGAGTTCAATTTCCCTTATTTACCTGTTGCTTCCACTGACTCTTCAGTGAATGGCTTGTCTAATTGGACTGTCTGCATGCTTTCTTCTTTATTAGTTATACCATGTTGAACCTGAGCCCTGTCCTCCACTCCTCAAATAACGTGGATACAATACTGTATTTTAGCTTTTACTGAAGAATCAGAACCATGAAGATTTACAGTTTACCACTGCTAGTTGTATAAATCATTTGCCCTCTTGCTATGGAGTCTTCTCATGACACTCTGGAGGCTCTTAGATCCCAGCCTTGTTCTTTGGTTCCAATTTCTCTTTTCTGCTAGTCAACCCTCTGCCCTGTAATCTCTGCTAACTTCTGCAGAAGAGGTGATTTGAGGTCAGTCCCCTAGATGGGAGGGGGCTCTCACTTTCTAAATAAGTCTATTAAGGTGTCTTTTGAAACAAAAGCAATTTTGCCTCTGATACAGTTTGGATCTGGAATGTCCCCTAAAAGTGCATGCATTGAAGGCTTGGTTCCTGGCCTGTGGTACTATTAGGAGGTGATGAAACCTTAGGAGTTGGGGTCTTATGAAAGGAAGTTAGGTTTTGGGGGTGTACACTTGAAGAAGATATTGGGACTCTGGTCCCTTCCTGTCTCTTTGCTTTCTGGCTGCAATGAAGTGAACAGCTCCTTGGCCATATGTTCCTGCCATGATGTGCTGCCTCACCACAGGCCCAAAGGCAATCATGAACTGAAACCTCTGAAACTGTGAGCCAAAATAAACCTTTCCTCTTTATAAGTTGTTTATCTCAGGTATTTTGTCACAGCAACAGTAAACTAACACAGCCTCTAAGAGAACATTGATATTATCATATTTTTACATTTTTTGTATTGGACTCCATAATCTGTCTGTGAACTTGTTTAGGGCTAGAACCTACGCCAGATCTAATCTCAGGAGGTGGAACAATATAGTAATTAATAATCTATGTGTTGGAGCTAAATTGCCATGGTCTAAATATTGGTTCCATTAACTAATTCTATAACTATCTTAAGAAATAGGTTATAGACATGATTGAAATAAGATAATAGTTAATGAACATAAGCCATATATGCAGCATGCACTGGGTGCTCAATAAATGCCTGCATTCATTATTCCTAGATAGATCAGCTGGTGTTATCTGCAGTGATTAGCTTCGTGTATGGTGGCATCTGCCATTCCAAGCTGGGAAGAGGCTTTTGGTGAAGACTGAATGTAATTGAATAACACAATTTCCTGATGACACAGAAGGATAAAGAATAGGTTTTAGGCATTTTTCTTTTTTTCCTCGATGAGACCGAAGTTCAAATATCTGGACACAAAAACGGAAATTTTTACTTAATCAGGCATGGGAGAAGAGTGGAAAAGAATCTTAACAGTTTCATCTAAAAAGTAACACAAGCCACAAAACCTTTTTAGGCTTCCTAACCTCTTGACTTCAAAGATTTTTTTTTTCTTTCTACATACAGAACAAAACAAAGCAAGTTTAAAAATTCTTTATTTGAACTTTAGAGAAAGAACAGGTTTCACATTATAAAGACTTGCTTAAAAGTATGAAATAGTCTGCTGTCATTTCTTTATGTATTTGTAAAACAACATAATTATTAAGGGAGATATTGGTTTATCTTTCCATTTTCAACCCATCCTTACATTAGCACAATATAGCCTTAGGAAGAAAACCGTGGTGAAATAGGATTTCTAACGCTCTCCTCTGGTTCTAATGAGTCCATAGATGCAGCATTACTGGTCTTAGCCCAAATATAATTGTCAACATGATGAGGGAAATAAACTGGTATCTCTCAGGCTAGTTGTTTTCATCTAAAGCTAGTTGTTTTCCCAGCATCTCCTCTATCCTGATGACTGGACCAGGAATTATGTCTGAGTATGAATTAAAACAGTTCAACCAATAAACATTTGCTGTGAAAGTCAACCTTTTAATTCCTATCTGAGATTAGCACACCAAAGGATATGCTAAGCCTCCTGATTTATTCAACTAATGGTCACCAACTTCATTGAAGGCAAACAGCATAACAGTGTGGTGTTTGTTGATCTTGACAAATGATAAACTTGATTTATTTGCTCAGTTCTCAAGCTTAATATAATTTAAAGTCTTTTAATGTGCTAAACCCTTAATGCTTAATGTTAGTTAAGAATGATGTTCATTATGTGACACTGGCTAGCCATGACATGATTCATATGTAAAATTAAACTTTCTAATCACATACTTTTATTATTCTTTTTCATAAATTCTTTTGCACCTGACAGATAACACAGATATTACAACTGCCCCAAGTTCTAGTCTTATCCAAAATAAACTCTGCCATAAGCTTAGTTATTAAAAATATAAGTTAACAGAATATACTCTGATTTTTTTTCCTTCAGGAGAAAACTCCATTTCTTTTATGGGCATAGGTCCTTTTGGACTCTGGCAACATCTTTTTTGGACAGTCCAATATTCTGCTTCCTTGAAAATCAACCACAATCCCTGCAAGGGGGTGGGGATAGGGAAGACAGGAATTTCCCCTTCCAAATGTTATTAGGATAGGAATGAATTCTAATATTTCATTCTCTTTCTTTTAGGCTTTCTTGCTTTTATGGTACAACTTATAATTGGGTATTCATATTAGCAGCAAAGATCTTAAATTATGTACATTAAAATGCCTAAGACTAATGAAAATAACATTCTGGTAAGGAATATGGAGGCTGTAGGTTGTGATAAGCTTCTATGCATTCTGGCAAGAAACAATCTTATTTGAGAGGTTAATTCCTATGACACAGCCAATAAATAGCATGACAATGGGCTCATTTGAAGTTCAGCTCCTATGGGTTTGTTGAGGGAAGCTGAGTCAGCCTGTTGGTATGCAGTGGAAAGAAGACTTTCATGGGTGGAAATTTCCAGGCGGTCAGACTGAAAGAGGCTATCAGATCAGACTGGCTCTTCAGGTTATGAAAGTAAAAGTGGCTGCTTCTAATATGTTATTCAAAGTGGAAGTTGCTTTGAAACTCTTCAATGCGTAAGTTGAATACAAGGACAAATTTTTTCCTGTGGTACATTTCTGTCAAGTTTCACAACCTGAGCTTAGGTAAATAGCAAGAATCAAATAATAGTCTGAACACTGGGAGAGCTTGAGAGTTCTCCAGTTTTAAACACTAAATGCCACAGCAATGGTGTCTAACTAGCACCTGCTGCTGTGACTACTGGGGAGGAAGATTCGGGCCAACAAAAATTAGTCAGGGTAGTATCTCTTTAAACATGATAGGAAAATCAGTTTGAATTCCAAGTTCCTTCTCTCTTTCTAAGGAATGTTTATTGGGAACACTTAAGAATGACTCATATAATCTCCTTGCTTTCAAATACCTTCTATCTACTTCTGGCTAACAAGAAAAGGCACAGAGGTGCCAATTTTGTGCTAAAACTTGAAGTCATAAAAAAAAATCAGAAGATGCTCTGAGCTTTTATAATCATGGGGGACTTTTTATTTCTGAAAACATAAATTCCACCTATTAATCTGATGTAAAGTTGCTGTACTACAAGCATGGCAAATGATAGATTTGCCTTGAGAATGATCCATCCTGTCACATTAACCCCTACCTTGAGCGTTGGTTTACCCTCACAGTCTAGTGAAGTTGTTCCTGTGCTATTGGTGTACAGAGAAGGCGCTCCAAACACCTTCAGTAGTTGCATGAGGAAACACTCACTCACTTCCATTAAGCCTAAAAATTCAGGACTTGCAACAGATGGAAAGACTGCCCCTATTAGTCTCCATTGTCACTTCCCCACATTATAGTATTATTGTCCCAAGAGCTCAAAACCACCTTAATAACAGATGGACTTTCTTCCTCCATGAATTTGTCTAATTTTCTCACAGCTTGAAAAGCCTCACTTCAGACTTTAATAAATAATAATAAAAAAAGATAATATAGATAGATAGATACGTATCTCTCTCACACTTCCTGGGTACACAACCCCCAACAGGCAACCCCACCAAAATACTTAGCCCAAATATCTGCTCAATTTATTAACTTGGCATAGCAACTTTCTATTTCCTAAAAAGCCTAGTGCTAGCACACAAACATTAAAATGAAAACTGCTACTGTGCCTAGGGTTTTATAATAGTTCTTTCAGTACTTTAAAAAGTAGAATATTTCTTTGTGCTTGTCAGTAACCTTTTACTTGTTTTCTGAAACTCTACCATGAGGAGGATTCTGTTCCCTCATTCTCAAAAGATCAATTCAAGAACAGCTGATGACAAGAAGCTATAGGGACAGAGACTGAAAAGAGGAGGCAAGACTCCCAGACTGCTTTTCAGAATCACTTCTCAGGTGCCCCGCTCTGTGACTGGAGCTTCTGGCCCTCCTAACATCAGTCTGCTCTTTGACTGTGACTCTCTCCTAACCACCATCCACATTGTCACCCAGAAGAGAGGAATTAATCTTGGTGTTCATGACATATTGAAGTCTTCAGTCTGATGAGTTGATAGAATGAACATAAGAAAAGCTGGGAAGAAATGAAGTGAAAATGAAGTGCTAAACACAAGAAGATCATGTGATGGTTTCTTTTTGTGTGATTTGGTGCCAGGAAGAGGAGAGAGGCTCCACCTACAATCATTTCAGATGCACTGAATCTGCTGGAAATGACAGTTCCAGCAGATCAGCAGCTTGGGAATAAAGTAAAAAGGGAAGGCCACCCATTCAGGTATAAACCACAAATGCTAAGTACAAATAAACTTTACCAACTGGGGATATTTCCTTTTTACCCAAAGATCCAAACTGTTTTGATTCTTTGTGAAGTGTATGCTGCCACTGCCTACTAGCCACAGTCACAGTCCCTTATTGGGCTAATTCACATCGCAGAATGGAAAGGAGTGGGGCTGGAGGATACCCCATAGGTTACTTGCCTAGTAACCTAGAGGTCTTCTAGACATTCATTTTATATTCCTTGGTACCCATTAGAAGAAAAGTCTCCAGAGAAATGGTTCTTGTCTGGCAAATCACACAGAAGCCAAATCAGAGAGTGCTCCATTGACTTAAAATAGTTTTAAATGTGGAAAAAGATGAGAGGTAGCTAATACTCCTCCATCTCCAGATTCTCAGGTAAAAGAGCAATAGAGGCCTCCATCCCTACAAAATGAAACTGATTTCCTTAGAAAGCATCTAGTAGCCTGAGAGATCACTATCTAGAGAGTTAGAAGTACCGGTGATTCTTTAAAATTGTTTATTACTGCAAGTCTAATAGGTTTGAAGGCAGAAAATGAACTGACTACATGTAATCCTTGAGGGATTGATAAAATTTTTCTTCTCTTGCAGGGAGGAAGAGGAATAGTTGATACAGTGTGGAATGGAAAGAAAGGAATCTCACAAAGGCAAATTTGTGGAGGTGAGAAGCAGTGTTTGTAGAATGAGTTTTATCAAGAAGTTGAAAAGTTTCAGGAAGGAGAGGGAGAAAGAGTTCCATTAGAAAACTGAAGGCAGAACATCTGAGTGGAGATCACTACCTGAGATCCATTTTTGAAAATTCACCAAATGAAAAAAAAAGTAGTCAAAGTACAGTAAAATATAAGAATATATTTTTTTTAAAAGCCATGGGACAACAAAAGAGTTAATTTCTTCACTGTTCACTGGAGAAACTGAAGATTATTGCCATATTATGGGTTGCATCCAGCAGGAATACAAGCTTGCTTGTCTGCATTGTATTAAATAATACTTGTCAGTTCTCAAAAGCTCTTGTCTTGCTTACGTCACCTCCATGTTCCTTAACTCAACTTGGTATTACATAGAGAGTAGTATGTGTGTAGTGGGTGGAGATTCACCATGAAATATAAGGAACTGCCCTGTAGTCCTTGAGGATTGCACAGGTTAGTTAAGAAGACATAAATCTGGGGCTGGGGATATAGCTCAGTTGGTAGAGTGCTTGTCTTGCATGCACAAGGTTCTGGGTTCAATCCCCAGTACCACAAAGAAAAAAAAACAACACATAAATCTGCATGCTATCACTTGGGGACCTTGAATCCTAAAAATAAAAAGTAGCTATGGCTTTAATCTTAAACTGCAATCACATCAAATTTTCAATGTTTTAACACATGTATCAATTAATTAAACTCCCTTCCATTCTCTCAAATACGTAGTTTACCTCTGACCCCCAACACAGCCACCAATTCAGGTGTGAACCATGAATGCTAAGTAAAAATAAACTTTACTAAATGGGTATATTCACTTTTTAGCCAAAGCTCCAAATTGTTTTGACTCTTTGTGAAGTATATTATTGGCTGTTCTGGTTTTGAAATTTGCACAATTTCCAGAATGGGTGTGCATTAAAGGAATGAGAAACTCGGTAAGTGGGAACCATCTGAACAACCATGTGCTACAGCTTTAAAGAAAAATCACTTTACTGTATCAATAAGTGAAATGGCAGAAAGGGGAACTGGATCTTACTTGAAAGAAGATGACTAAATATAAAACAAATACAGCAGGGAAAGCATTTAAGAAAAGTATGGGGAAAAAAATCCACACAAGGTAACACTGGAGGATGCAGGCCACATTTGCCACTAAAGAAATGTTCCCTTGCATATAATTTCCAGTGCTTTGCAAATAGATGGGTGGATGGTGGAAAACAGCAGTTTCTTTTTCAGTCTCTCCCCATCCTTGAGCTACAGCATGAGACAGTTGTCTGCTTGCCACAAAGGTGGCAGAGAACACCATTTCTCTCACCACTCTTCAGTTTGGCAGGGTCTCATTCTTAAGTCTTCCAGTGTAGCTGCAGGGTACTACTGTAATGATTCAGGGATGGTGCTGACAACATGGGTCGCCTTGGTGGCTGCTGGAGGGGAACCAAAGTAAGTGTTGGTTTGATTCCTCTGCTGATCTCGGAGGTAAGGAGGGACGGAGGAGCTTTTGATGTGGAGGATCCTGGTGTCCATCACCTGACAGTCAATTTGCATCATCACTTCGTAATCCTGCCCATTGATCACGTTTTCTGTAGAAAGGAATATACACAGGTGTAAATGTGCATCTCTGCTAGGAGCTTTAATCCCAGAAGGACATGAATGTGCTTTAAGGGTATGAACTGCTGATACATTTTCAAGGATGCAAAGGAACTTCACCAGTAGCAGAGCTACAGCAGGGCTCAGTGCCAAGAGGGCCTGTCTTCTCCTCAATTTTAGTTCCCAAACAACATTTATTAGCTCATAAGGGCTGGACCCACTGTCAGAGATAATACCACAGATATCTATCCGTAGACATTGTATGTCTTGTATGCTTTCCATGCAGTAAATTATCATAACTGGAACAATTAGAACAGAAAGGGATTTTAATAAGGAGCAGAAAGGTTATTTAAGCCCTTCTCCTTCCCTTCAACAGTGGGAAGAAACAACTAACTATCCAAAGAACCAATGATGTGAATGTAAGGAGACCTTTGGCCTAGACTGCTTGGCTCCTATTCATCAATCTAATTTCATTAAGATACTCCCAACTGTGAATTTAAGGGTTGCATTAGAAGAATAAAGTACAGTGAAAACTAACAAGAACTCAAGGATATTTGACAATTATACTCTTGCTCAGAGATCATTATCATATCCCTTCCATATCAAGGTAATTTTTATTCCCACAGTTTCTGATTTCAGGTACAAAGAATCAATACAGTTACAATATGAGATTAAAGGAAGTGTTCTAAGGCTTGCAGGGACACTAGAGGGTATTTGCAGAAGGGAACAGGAAACCCAGGTAGAGTCATGCTTACCATACATAAGGTTAGCTCATTAACATGAGTTCAAAATACACAGATACAAACTATATTCCCTTCTTAATTCCTAAGAGGATGAAAGTTCTTCATTTTAGGGAGAGGGTCAAATTACTCTCTGATTCGTAATCCTGGGTGATCATTTTCCAATTTGTAGTCAACTAAAATTGTGCATAAAACTGATGAGAGAATTATAGACAAAACATTTTTCAAGCCCAGCTGAATAACCACAGCATTATGGTTAGAAGCAGTGTGAACTTGGATTAATATTGGGTAGTCAACGTGGTGTCTGATTTTGCATTTTCTTCTGTGAATTTGGAGTTGGGTGTGCAGGTGGCCTTGTCCTATACTGTCTTTCTATAAAGATGATACAAAATCAACCACTGATTTTTAAAATTTAAACATTTGGCTTCTCTACAATAATTGAATATACAAAAGTAGAATTTCTTTCTATTCCATTATGCTTTATTTTTACTTTGACACCATACATGTCAAGTATTATAAATCTAGAGAAAGAAACTCCAAAGTTTGACATCTGATCTTCAGATTCCTTGTTATGTTTGAGAAAATTGAATCATACAGCTTATCACTTAGGAAGCTAGCAAAGACTTCTGGAGACCATCTATTCTGGAGTGTCATAAATTGGGGTCTAATTTACAGAATTTAGGGTCTCTAAATTCCATGAAATTGTATGAAATTTGTGTGTGTATTGAAATAGGGTCCATCAGATTCCCAATGAGCTTTGTGACCCCCCAGAAGTTAAAAATTACTAGACAAATCTAATGATCTATCAATATTAAGTGTTTTGAATAGATGATATGGTCTACTTTAAATCCAACAGAAAATATCATTCCTCCACTTCTATTGGCTGGTTTCATTGTTCCATTGTTTAAAATAGTCTCCCACAATGATAAATTTCCCATTACAAGTCATATAAATCTCTTCTATTACAGTTGAGGTTAATTACTTACCAGAGATTAAAAAAAAAAAAAAAAACAACTTGTTGCTGCTGTATATGAACAAACACTGCCTATTTTTAAGACTATTGTTAGGAAGTTTAAGTCTAATTTTACAAGTCCTGCCTCTTTGCAATGACTATCAAATCATTTTCTTATCTTTAAAGAATTAAATTTTAATGGCTATAAGTTAGTCAATGTTTCTCATTGAAGTATTTTCCAAAAAGTAGGAGATGGAAGAAAGATATTCTGCAAATGTATTTGGAGTTATTTCATTCAGAACATGTGATCAAGTTCAAATTTCAAGGCACAACACCAGTCATTTCCTTTTGGAACAGAAATCTTGTGTGTGTGTGTGCGTGTGTGTGTACACATTCGTGTAGTATGCAGGCGCTGTGGCATAGAAGACCAAATAATGGAAAACATATGCATCAGAGACATGCAATACACATTACTAATTTTTACTGCTTTCCAGAATTAACTCAGAATCCAGATGACAGTTTAAGATCAAGACTAGGTTCTCTAATACAGCCCAAACCACCTGCAGAAGTCATTAGAGCCTATGTGTCTGCTATGATTTAAACCGATAACTGGAGTTCTTTAATACTTTAAATATCAAGAAGAGGTGGAAACCCTGGAAATAAAAGTTCGAATGCTTTAAGGGAAAACTAAAGTCCCAATATCATTCCAAAACCTTGGAGTTCCTAGTCGTGTCGAAATGGCATTGTCATCTTAAGCCCAACCAGATGGAAACTCAAGGTTGGTTAGGTCAGGGTGGTTTTAAAATGGGTTCTGGTCTTCACTGCCTTCTTCTGGGCCAAGGAAACTATCAGCATTGCTAGAAGATGACTTTTCCAGGTAGTATGTAAATGTCTGAGGCTGGATTCAGGAAGCCCCTCTGAAAGACAAGCTGGATACTCTCATGTTTGGAGTGATGTGCCATTAAAGCCCTGAAATTCTAATACCTCTAAATATCAGTTGAAGTGATGATAACAACACTGGTCCACTCTGTGAGACCTCTGGGGATTTCATACGAACCCCTGTGGAACCCCGTGGATAATTAATGAAGCAGTCTCATAATTACTGATGAGGTTTGAAGTATATTAATTAAAGGAGGTCAGAGTGGGAAATGGCACATGATAACTCATGATCTTTGTAAGTCCCTCCCTGGACTGTATGACATTTGTATAGTGTCACACTATATACATCCAGGAGCAGGACAGAGTTTCCTAAACTCACATTAGGGGCACACAAGGCCTCCATTAACCCTCAATTTAAGGTTATGATTTTTATTTCCACCATTGGAAAGGATAACAATCTCAACTGCAACCTACAATTTGGCCCTGTGTGAATAAAAAATACGAGAACAGGTTCTAAATGGGGAGATAGAGCCAGAAAACTGGTGACTTAGATGGGAAAAGGAGGCCTTGAAGGGAATCCCAGGCAGAGGTGTGAGGGAATGAGAATGGATCACACATTTTTATTTTTTATTTGTTCTAATTAGTTGTACATGACAGCAGAGTGCATTTCAATTCACTGTACATAAATAGAGCACAACTTTTCATTTCTCTGTTGTGCACGATGTAGAGTCACACAATTTGTGAAATCATACATGTACCTAGAGTAATGATGACCATTTTAAGACCAGGTCTTCACTGTTAATGTGCAGGGGTCTAGTAAAGGGAAATGTGTAAATGTTTAAATGTGTTAAGTATGAGTACTTCAAATTCAAAATTAATCAGGCAAATAAAAAGAAGAAATTAACAGCTTCAAACATGAGCACTTAAATGTGATTCTGAATTTTCAGAAGGATAGGGGAAGCCAGAAAAAGTGTCTGGACATTGAGGTTGGAAAAATTCTGGGTGAGGTGGAATTTCGAACTGCCTGTAAACACACAAGAACTGAATCAAGCACAGCCTGCCAAGAGGCTGTTAGCTGGGAGATGACTAACACAAAAGCCAGAACCTTGACCAAAGGCAGAACTAAATATTCAAAAATTTACAGAAAGCTTAATTTTTAAAAAGTGGACAAGCTTCACCAGTACTTAGCAAAGAAGCATATGTAATAAAAACAGATTTCTCATTAGAATCAAACACCAACTCTAACAAGGTAGTTTGCTCTGTGCAAGCCAGGCTGGTGACACACCATGATCTTGACTTCTGCACCTAAATCTACTGAAATATAGGATACATGTGCTGGCGGTGGGGTGGGCATAAAGATGGATAGATATTCACCCATTCATGGACCACAAGAGATAACTTGTACCCACTAAAGAAACAAATGGAAAAAAGGGGACGGGTGGGTATGTGGTTGGGGGGTAGGAATACAAATGAACAAGGAAGTGGTAAAAATGTCACATTTCCATAATTTCCATAAGCGAAACTCTACTATGCCAATCTTCTCTTCAATTTCCAATACAAGTCCTGGTTTTGACATTCCAACATGCCATGCATCACTACTATTTTTTTTCCTCTGACTGGGGAGGGGAAAAAACTCTTTTCTACTCAAACTCTCTATCTAGCCCCATTCTGTTAATCCTTCAAGGCCAATTTGAGTCCCATTTCTAAGGAATCTTCTATGAGAACTCCAATATTGACATTTTCCCTTATAGCCAATATATAAATATTCTATTTCCCTGAACAGTACTAAAATAGTTAGAGAAAAAGGTTTGGCTCCCTTAAGAAATGCCTGGCAAAGCTGAGGCAGGGTGAAATTGAAGTGGGTAAGGGTAATAAAACTAGGACCTGTCACTTATCGGCTGGGAGGAACATGGAGTGAATTAAGTAACTGTCACACTATAGATGGAAACACAGAAATACAATGTAAGAACACAGGCAGGGCAAAGTACTCCTAAGCAAATGCCATGTATGCCCGAAGCTGTTCTCCCGGCCCCTTGTGAGAGCACTTTTAACTGAAAAGCTGAACTCAATTTGTGACATTTATTCATCCATTCAACAATTATGTGAGCACTGATACTGTGAGAGGCACTGTTACATAAGACTCTTGTCTAAATAAGCATTTAGATCCCTTCTTCTGTACTCAAATTAGATAGAAATTATCCAAAGGAAAATGAACCCCATATATCTAAAAAACTGTCAGTCAACATTTACTTACTGATTTAAGAAACTATGAGAAAGTATAAAAGAAAATGGGGTTTCCTCATTTCCACAGGTAACCTAAGTTCTGTGAAAGCAGCAACAGAATAACATTTAAAATATTGCTACAAACATTGACATGGCTTTGTCACAGTAGTATGCTGATTTTAAGTACTTTGAGTATAAATGGAGGAGGGGGATAGCTGGGTCAAATGGTGGTTCCATTCCAAGTTTCTGAGGAATCTCCATACTGCTTTCCAGAGTGGTTACACTAATTTGCAGTCCCACCAGCAATGTATGAGTGTGCCTTTCCCCCCACTCCTTGCCAACATTTATTGTTGCCTTGATATTTGCCATTCTTGAAAATTGTCATTCTGACTGGAGTAAGATGAAATCTCAGTGTGGTTTTAATTTGCATTTCTTTAATTGCTAGAGATGTTGAACAATTTTAAATATATTTGTTGATCGATTGTATTTCTTCTTCAGTGAAATGTCTGTTCAGTTCCTTAGCTCATTTATTGATTGGGTTATTTGTTTTTTTTTTGATGTTAAGTTTTTTGAGCTCTTCATATTCTTAGAGATTACTACTTTATCTGAGGTGCATGTAGTATATATATATATGATGGAATATTACTCAGCCTTAAAGAAGAATGAAATTATGGCATTTGCTGGTAAATGGAGTGGAGAATATCATGCTAAGCAAAATAAGCTAATCCCAAAAAACCAAAGGCCAAATGTTTTCTCTGATATGAGGATGCTAATTCACAATGGGGAGGGGAGCGCTAGGGAATAATAGAATTACTTTAGATTAGGTAGAGGGGAGTCAAGGGTATGAGGGGATAAGAAGGACAGCAGAATGAAACAGACATTATTACCTTGTGTGCATATATGCCCACATGACTGATATGATTCCACAACATGTACAATCAGAAAAATGAGAAATTATACCCCATTTTTGTGTGATATGTCAAAGTGCATAAATGCATTCTACTCCCATGCATAACTAATTAAAACAAACTAAAAAATTGAAAAAATATTGCTACAACATCAAATAAATACATTGGCCTTCTCCTACTACCAAAGCTCAACAGTATTCCTGTATGGTCTCTAAAGAAAAGAGAAACAGTAAAACACCTGTCTCTGAATGTTTCCCCCTGTTCCCCCAAACCTAGCCAAGTGAAGAGAAAAATGAAAGCAAGCTTGGGACAGTAAGTTCAGATACATATTATCTTGAAGGACACTGGCTTTCTTTTTAGGCTTACTGGAAAGTAGAGCAAATTAGTGTCATCAAATTTCTTTTACATGCACTAGGACAGTTATTGTTGGGATGCTTATTGCATAAAAAGCCATGCTGATAATGTCACTGTTTTTACAGCCTAACATATAAAACCTCTTTCTGAATAGAGAGTGAACTGGACCTGGGATCAGATTCACTGTCCTAGAACTCAGTGTGGAGTTTTAGCCTCAAGTCATAGACCAAAGCTGGGAATATACAATAACTCTCCTGCATCTAATAAATAAATCACTGGCACCAAGTACTAGAAAACTATTTTAGGTCAGAATCTGAAAAGCTGAACCAATGTTCTGAAGCACTTTACTTTAACATCTAGGACCTGCAGAGTAATTACCCAAAGGCCGTAATCACCCCAAATCAAATCTCTGCAGTTATGAATATGGGTTATAGAAAATTATGGCTCTTTAATTGCATTTAAAAATTGATGCATGGGAATGATATATTCTTCTCTGAGCACCAAATATGGCTTTCTCTGAAGTATTTCTGGGTTGGGAAGGCTCAGCAGCTACAAGATTGCTGAATGGAAATTCTAGACCAAGGTGGAACTCTGAAGGATAATGAAGCCTGATAGACCAAATTACTCTCAGCCCATTAAAAATCCTGTGACACACTGCCCCCGCCCCCATACTGGAGATTGAACTCAGGATCGTTCTATCACTGAGCACATCTCTAGTCCTTTTTAATTTTTATTTTGAGACAGGGTCTTGTAAATTTCGAGGGTTGGCCTCCCACCTGACACCCATTCCTGCCTCAGCCTTCTGAGATGCTGGGGTTACAGGCATGCACTACCACACCTGGCTTGGCATAATTTTTTCTTCATACTATGGAATCTTAAAAATATTTTGAATAATAGTCACATGGTTTCAAGTATATTCAGAAAAATTCACATAAAAGCTAGAAACAATTGCCAACAGATTTAAATGAATGAGATTGGTTATGGCATTGCAATTTTAGATTAAAAAAAACCCCAATACACTGAATTTTCTTATACATTACAATCAGAAAGCAGTCTGTATAACACTGGATTTACAGGCATGCACTACTGAAGGCAACTCATTATTATTATTATTATTATTATTATTATTATTATTTTTAATAGATGGCCTGTTAGACAACATAAAAACAGGTTAGGGGGCCTTGCAAATTGCTGAGGCTTCTCAGACATAGTCACTCTTGAAGCTCAATTCCATATAAGACAAGACCCTAGGAGGAATTGTTAGGTTGGCGGCAGCGACTTGGTGGCGACTTAGTGGCAACTTAGAACAAAGCAGCCCGCACCGGAAAAGAACATCAATCAGATGCTGGCGGAAACGCCTGTCAATCAGCCAGATCTCCTGACTAATGCCTGTCAATCAACAGGACCCCCCTGGCCAATCCTGGAGTTCAGCCAACTCCCCTGACCAATTCAAGGGGGCAAGGGACCCTAGAAACACCTTTTCCTGTCCCAAGCCCTTCCCTTCCTGCTGTAAGCCCCATAAAAGTCCAGTCCAGTCGAGCTTCCACGTGGTTTCTCCTCAGACCCTTCTCCTGTCCCCTCTGTGGGTCTGATCGAGTTCCACCCGGGAGTGATATCTCAATAAAGCCTGTTCAGCGGCCCTTTTAAATCGCCTCCTTTGGCCATTGCCTGCCCCGACTGATCTGACAGGAATCACACTAGAATGTCAGCTCCCTGAGGGCGACATTTTTATTTGTTCACTGCTGAATCCCTATTGCTTGGCTCAGAAAAGATATTCAACAAATTTTTTTAAATAAATAAATAAACAAATGAAGGTTTGGTGATATAGAAATGGCCCCAGAGAATGCTAACTTAAAGAGGGATGAGTTGAGGTGTTCTGGGCTACACTCAGGGATCTGAACTAAACAAGAATTAGAGAAAGGCAGCTGCCTCGGAACTGATGTACTGTTCTACATATTTAGTTTTTAATCAAATTCTTTCATCTTCAAAAGGGCAGGAGTGGTACTGCAAATTGGTGCAGCCAATTTGGAAAGCAGTATGGAGATTTCTTGGAAAGCTGGGAATGGAACCACCATTTGACCCAGCTATTCCCCTTCTCGGTCTATTCCCTAAAGACCTAAAAAGAGCATGCTACAGGGACACTGCTACATCGATGTTCATAGCAGCACAATTCACAATAGCAAGACTGTGGAACCAACCTAGATGCCCTTCAATAGACGAATGGATAAAAAAAATGTGGCATTTATACACAATGGAGTATTACTCTGCATTAAAAAATGACAAAATCATAGAATTTACAGGGAAATGGATGGCATTAGAGCAGATTATGCTAAGTGAAGCTAGCCAATCCCTAAAAAACAAATGCCAAATGTCTTCTTTGATATAAGGAGAGTAACTAAGAACAGAGTAGGGACGAAGAGCAGGAGAAGAAGATTAACATTTAACAGGGATGAGAGGTGGGAGGGAAAGGGAGAGAGAAGGGAAATTGCATGGAAATGGAAGGAGACCCTCAGGGTTATACAAAATTACATACAAGAGGAAGTGAGGGGAAAGGGAAAAATAATACAAGGGGGAGAAATGAATGACAGTAGAGGGGGTAGAGAGAGGAGAGAGGAGGGGAGGGGAGGGGAGGGGGGATAGTAGAGGATAGGAAAGGCAGCAGAATACAACAGACACTAGTATGGCAATATGTAAATCAATGGATGTGTAACTGATGTGATTCTGCAATCTGTATACGGGGTAAAAATGGGAGTTCATAACCCACTTGAATCAAAGTGTGAAATATGATATATCAAGAACTATGTAATGTTTTGAACAACCAACAATAAAAATTAAAAAAATAAAATAAAAAAACAATAAAATAAAAACAAAAGGGCAGGAGTGGGATTAGGAGCAGGGTAGACACCAGGCTCACAAGAACACCATTTGCCATTCTCGATCTCATTTTCTCCACTGACATGTCAGCAGTTCACAGTCTGCATTAAACTTGGATGCTTTTAAATCATACAATGTTCAGAAAAACTTAGGCCTTTGAGTACATTCATTATTTCTCTCCATCCCTTATAAATGAGAGTTTTGAAAGGCTTACCTAAGTGAAACCAAGGAAACAGATTTGCATAAAGGCCTCTGGGTTTATAAATAGTTTTATTGCTCCATTTAAACTTCACAATATACAACCCTCTGGCAAGTCTCTTTAACAATAGGTAATTATGTTGAGATATCTGAGATAGATAAATATGTTGAGAATCTGAGATGGCTAATTCAGTCTCATCCTCAGCTAAAGTCTAACCAAGTACTAAGTCACTTAAGATTTTACTTTTAAAAACTTTTTTTTTAAATTTTAAGTTTAATCTAGCTGTTAGACACAGAAGCCTTTGATAATAAGTAGGATTTTGAAAAAAATCTTAAAAGTTAAGAGACTAAAGCAGGTACTACTTTCAGCCAATGAAACACACACACACACACACACACACACACACAAACTAATGATTCTTCCCCCCTGCCCCCAGGGGTAGAGCACCCCGAGCTCCATTCCCATACCCTTCCATTTTTTTTTTTTAATCTGGAGAAAGAGTTTTATTAAGTTGCTAAGGTTGATCTTGCACTTGCCATTCTCCTGCCTCAGCCTCCTAAGGCTCTGGGATTACAGGTGCACATGCTACCACACTCAGTTTATGATTGTCTTATTTAGATATTGCTAAAAATTACTTTTGCTACTACTGGAAATAAATCTAGAAAAGCTTTTTAACAAAGATCTAAGAAAAGTATTTCTATATTATTCATATAAGAAGTACTGGAGGATATATGATTGAATAGAGGTCACTACCAAATGTAATCAAGGCACTACTCTCCTGAGTTCTTATATCACCAAGCCAAACAAACTAGGAATATACTAGCTATTTGCCTTCTCTTAGATTCTCAAAAAAATGGCTTAAAGATTACAGAATATTTTTTATATCCATAATAAAAATAATTTATAATATAGTATTCTACACATTGAATAATTTTTCTATGAATTTAGATATAAAATTATGTAAATTTACAAATAGTACTACTTATAACTTTTAGAAATGCTACTTTCTCAAGAAAGTATCACATTTTTCTTTTTCTGGTCCTGGGGACTGAATTGAGGGGTGCTCTACTACTAAGGTACTCACCCAGTCCTTTTTATATCTTATTTTTGAGGCAGGGTCTTGCTAAGTTTCCTAGGCTATTCTCAAACTTGTGATCTCTCTGCCTCAACCTCTCCAGTAGCTGGGACTACAGATGTGAGCTACCATACCAAATTGTCATTATGATCTTTGAATTATTATTGTAAAATGACAAGCCATCTGTTTTGATATAGTGATACGTTATTTGAGCCATCGAAAGTGATTTTTCTTTTAGCAGGTGACAAAGACTCTTTTCTTTAATTAGGGTATTCTTAGCTCTCTGTTCAAAGGGACTCAACATTGGGCTTCCCTCTGTCTGTATAGTCAGGTTTGAGCAAGAATTCCGCTATGTGAGTTTAGCAAAAATCCTCTACTCAACTTGGGATATAAACACCTTCCATATCTGATCACTCTGGCCTGCCCTCAGTATAAATTCTTTTGAGTCTAGAAAGAATTCCTCTTAACTCTGTGTTTTCTCTTAGTAATTTTCCATCTACTGACCCTCACCTTGTTCCTTGGTGCTAAATCTCCCCTTCCCTTGCTGGAATCCTAGTCAAGCCCTACCTTTCTCCCCTACTACAAGACCCGATGGCATTGGTCCATCCTATACTTATTGTCGTGGCCCCCTTGTATGAAATCCATCTTATCAACTTCAACAAGTGTCATATTTTTTTAAACAATAGGAGTCATTTCTCTCAGTCCTGTTTCTATTTCTTTCAGAAAACGGGAGTAGTCATGTTTACAAAACTGCATCCTGGCACCATAGCTCTGTAAGCAAGAAGCAAAAAGGCATTTTTGGAGATTAAAAAGTGAATTATTCATAAAATACTCTGATCAATAAATGTCATATCTGAGTTGATGAGGAAAGAGTAAAATAGGAGTTTAGTGAAGGATAACACCCTGGGATGAAGTCCAATAGAGAGAAATTTCTTGCTTCTATTTGTTTTACAAACTCAATTAACAAAACCAAAGAGGTGTTTTTTTTTTTCTTTTTTTAGTATTAAGACCTGTTACAGTGAAGAAAAATTATAAATATTGAATGAAAAATGGGAATAATTGGGTAAATGTCACATTCCAGTTCCATTCAACTGTGAAGAAGACAAACAGGGCTGAAAACCAAAAAACTAGGCCTGCGCCATCCCCCAAGGCCCTTGTGGAATGTATGCAACACACGGTCTGAGAATAGCTTGGAGACCAAATTCCCAGAGATTCCTGATTGCAGCTACGGGATTCAAACCATAAAGAGATTTTTTATCAAGGATGTCATTTGAATTTTTTTGAACTCCAGACAGTTTCTCATGCTCTCTCATGCAACAACTCCCAATAGGTGTCACAGATAGAGGAAAAACAATCTTTCTAGAGGCTCCACAGTTGTCTCACAGGAGTGTTAGTAACAGGGCTAAAATGAATGAGAATCTGCCTCAGGTTCTTCCTAATATTTTCCTTGTTTGGCAATGCCTGCAGGTGTAAAGTCAGGCACTTTGTGGCATCTCATGCAAATATGTAAGTGGGAGACAGGGAATGTGCTCATAAAAGCATGTGGCTAAAGGCTGAAGGGTGAAATCAGGGCAGGGACTGTTTTTGGCTGAGATGTCTCACCAAATTTCCAATTATCTGTGATCATTCATAGAACTAGAAGGTATTCTGCTCCAAATGCTTGAACAAGACAGGTTCTATCTTTATGCAATTTACAATCAAATTGTTACGCAAAATACACACTGGGAAGTAAAGCTAATAACAGTTCACAAGATATGAAAAACTGCAGAGAAATATAACAGGGTGCTTATATCTAAAAAAATTAACAAAGAGAAAACCTGCCATTAGAATCCTATTTGTAGCTCTGTTGTAAAGGATAATTATAATATCTCCCAGTGAAAAGTCATTCAAGAATAAACAGTAAGGGGGATGGCGTTTTGGAAACTTTAAGACTCAATTTATGGAGTCCAAACACAGATATCTGGTACAGTGACAAGAGTAATGGTTATAATAAATTAAGGAAACTTATATCTAAACAGAAATCCACAGAGCTGCCTTTGACCCATGTACGGATATATAAAAGTGCTCAGGGATAAGTAGAAAGATTAATTCCTTCTGGAGCAATGAAAATAGAGTCAGAGAAGAGCAGCTGAGGGTGCTGATGTTTTATTTTATTTTCAAATAAAAGTTTTGGATTTAATAACTAATCAAATCCCAACCTCAGTAATTAACTTGCTATTCTTACTTTTTCAAACTTGTTCTATGTTGCCAAGGTTTTGCAGATTCACTTTGTCATAAGCCATTGTGTAACAGCATAATACAAGGGAGAATTACAAACTTTACTCAAGTTACACATTTACCAAAAATATTCCTAAACATACTTGGGAAGCTACCTCCTGTTCATAGGGTAATATACACCACCTAAGTGCATTTTACTCTATAGAGGGGAGTTTTGTCAAAGAAATGTACCAGGCTGAGACACAATGCCAAAACTTGCACAAAGTTGGACAACTAATGGCCTGATTTATTGGTGTGTGTCCTTAATTCAGACTGGCAAAGAGTGCAAGGCCAGGCTGTCTACATACTTCCTTTACTGACCCAGAGGTCACCATTACTGATTTAGTTCCTTGGCTTTGAGTGGGCCTTGCCTTCTGATTTGCCTGCCCCTTGGAGAACTCAGAGGAAGCAGCCGTTAAAGTTTTCCTGCATGAGCTCAGGGGTTGATGAGATCATCAGCCTGCTTGCTGATCCTGCAGTGTAACACAGGGAAACAAAAAGCCTACATTTTCCACAAATGTAGCAGAAAGAATCAAGCATATGGTAATCTTTGACAAAAGGGAATTTACAGAAATAACCACTCATGGTTAATCTCCCAAACAAACTGAATACCTCTGTGTACAAAATTGAACAAATTACAAAGAAAACTAGGGATTTTATCCATTCTTTGTGATAGATTCAAGATAAGTTAGGGCTTGTGGGGCTTTGAAATGACATGGTCCATCATTTTAATTCTCTTTCTCTCTCTTTTTTTCAATGCTGAGGATGAAACCCAGGGGTGTTTTACCACTGAGCTATATCCCCAACCCTTTTTATTTTGAGTCAGGGTCTTGCTAAATTGCCCAGGCTGGCCTCAAACTTGTGCCTCAGCCTACTGAGTAGCTTGGATTACAGGTATGTGCCACGATGCCTGGCTCTAGTCCTTCATTTCAGATGTTAGAAATCTGAGGTCCAGGTATACCTAAGTTTATTATGGGTTCTACAATTTATTCTCATTATTTCTGCTTCTTAGAGACACTCCCCATAATATAGTAATTATGAAACAATTGTTTTAAAATGCATAAATAACAAATATTTATAACAAACTGAGTTTTATTTATATCATTACTTTAAACTTTGTCTGGACTTTGGAACAGTGAGGCTCCAAACTAAAGAAGCATGAAATATAGACAGAAGACCAGGGTCAATTTTAGCTCTGAAACTTCTGGGCCACATTATTCTAAGGAAAAACACTTAACTTCTTTGATCTTTCATTTTCTAGTCTATTTTCATTCACCAAATATTTACTGGATCACAACTATGTGCTAAGTCTGGTCTTCTGAGTTGAGAAAGAAAGAAAATAGGCAAGCCCTACTATAATGGCATTTACATTCTAGCATTCTAGTGAGAAGGAGAAGGCAGACAGGAAACAAGAAATTAAAAAATATATATATATATATTTGAAAATGATGAAGTCTAAAGATGAAACAAGCTCTAGATAGGGCAGAGGGGTTGGAGGGGAAGGGAGGCATGGGGTTAAAAATGATGGTTGAATGTGATGATCATTATTATCCAAAGTACATGTATGAAGACACAAATTGGTGTGAATATACTTTGTATACAACCAGAGATATGAAAAATTGTGCTCTGTATGTGTAATAAGAATTGTAATGCATTCTGCTGTCATATATAAATAAAAAAAGATAAAAAACTAGAATTTTAGAAAAAGTGATCTGGAAATGGTTTGGCCAGCAAGATTATTTTTTGGGGTGGTGGTGGTGGTGGTGAAAGTAACTTTTTGGTCAAGATCTGATAGAAATGAGCTAGCAATGCAAGTATGTGAGGAACTGGCATTAGAGAGAAAGGGAACTGCCATTATGAAGGCCTTGAGGCAGTGATGTGCCCATGTATTTGAGGAACAGTAAGGAGGCCAGTGTGATTGGGGCAGAGAAAATATGGGGAAGAGTAAGAGGAGATGAAGCCAGAGAGAGAACCAAGGGGCCAAACTCTTCATAGGCCACATAGACTTGGGTCTTAACTCTGGTTAGATTAGGAAACCTGTTTATTTATTTCAAAGTGTATGATTACCACTCACATCTCCAAAGTTCCTAAGGATTAAATACTATGATATTTGTGGAGAGCTTTTGGGACGTCAAGAGATATAAAATGTGAGAATTGTTATTGTGTGAAGTCTTTGTGGCACAGTGGAGAGACCTCAGGCTTGAGAACCATAGACGTGGATCTGAAGGCTAGCTATTTTAATCACCTGCCATAAGTTTTTGTAACTTCATCTATAACATAACAAAACTAATTCCTAACCTGTATTGTCATATCAAGAGTCAAACTTAGTTATGTTAAATTCTTATCACAGCATGGAACATAGACCTTTCAATACAGCAAGAACTGAAAGGTGTCACCTCATCTGGAGCACAGGGAAAAGGAATTATTAATCCTAGGGTCTAACCTGACCTTCCACTGCTTCATGGTCTTGTGGAGAAGAAACCAATTTCATTATACACAGTTAATTCAGTTTCTCCAATGGATGTGCATTACAATGACTGCTGTTTTCCTGTACTGGTGTGGGGGTTGAGGGACTAAGGCTTATAACATCACTGTATGAAAGGAAACACTGCAGAGTGTTTCTGCTGTTAACACAAGTGTGACTAAGACTTATATTAAGGAGATAGTGAAAAAATCCAGAGGAAGCTGCTGTTCTAAAAACAACCTGGAATTTATCTGTTTGCCCTAAAAACAGTCTCCAGAGTCTTTTGAATTCCAAGACTTAGTATAAGAAAAATGAGGAGGAGGAGGAAGAAGGACAAAAGTAGGATGAAGTGGAGAGGCAGCTTATAGCAGCATAACTCTATCAAACAGTGAAAACAGTTACAGAGAACAAAATTTGGCAAGGACTAAAATTCTTAACTTCTGATTTAGTGTTAAGAAAGTCCTAGAAAATCTGGCAAGTTTCCTATCTCTCTATTTTTAATATAATTTTTTTCAATCAGCTTCTTGTAACTTAGTACTTATCACCAGAGTCCTTGACACTTCTTCTTTCTGGACTTTTCAATGAAAATCTTGGGGACTTTCCTGAATAAAAGCAACTGGAACCACCACACAGTTTATATGGGTTACTGTTCGTCTCCACAGAAGCCAAGCTAAAAGCTGAAAACTAGTTTGGTTTATGACTTAGAAAAACATAGGCCATAAATTTCTTAGGAGAACCCATCTTTCTTGAGATTTTTACAAACCAAGACTTTAAAGCAGAGAAGGCAAGTGTAAGTGCACCTAACTTCTTCCACAAACCAACACTGACTTTTTATACTATTAGCTCATCTAGTCAAAATACCTCCAAAACCTACAAAGGCACCTTAGACTGCAGCTGGGCATCACAAACTCCAAACAACTGTAAAGTGCAGTTACCACCTATGTTTTTGCACTAACAGGCATTATGTAATCTGAACAGAGCTATGAATATGCTCAATTTAATCTTTATTTTTAAACCAGAGACTAAAATACTCAATTTAATATATAACAGCAAATTCAATTAATACAGTATCATAAAAAGGGTTTTCCTCAAATATATAAGGCGTGGCTGATGTTCTCCCAAGGGGAGTTTGTTCCTAGGATCAATATGATTCAGTTACACAAATATTTACTTAGTAGCTGTTATGTGCTGGGCAGAGGGCTGGGTGCTGGAGAAACAGAGATGAGTAAGACCTGGCCCCTGATCAAGGCATTTGCCATCTAGTAAAAAAGGCAGCTATGTAAACCCTCATAACTAGCATAAGTGTGAGATGGGCAGGCATATGGTGTAGTAAGAATGAAGTGGAGGGGTACCTACCCTAACCAGTGGGCGGGGTGGTGTGTGACAAGGAAAGCTTTCTGAAGGATGTGACTCTTGAGCCCAATTCTGAAGGACTCTTCAGCCAGGTCTCAGCTGGAGAAAATTCTGGAGAGGGATAAGCAATATTAAATACATCAAGTCCCAAGGCAATGGTGCTGTGCAAGGTGTTGATGAAGAACAAAATGTGAAGTGGAAAGTGGTAATATGAGGTTGGCAGCGGGAGAAGGGGCAGTTCACATAGAACTCAGAATGTATCCCAGTAGCTGAGTGTATTGGGGCAAGCCCAAGGCCAGGCTGGACAACTCAGTTAGGTCCTTTCTCAAAATAAAAATAAAAAGGGCTGGGATACAGCTCCATGGTAGAGTGCCCCTGGATTCAAGCCCCAGTACTAGGGCGGGGGAAATATACCCCAATGGCAATGGGGAGCCAGTGAAGAATTGTAAGGAAGTGAGACACAGGATCATAAATGTATTTTATGGAAGTAGGTTATTCCAATGGTAATGTGGAAGAAAGGAGACAACAATAAATAGATGATTCAATCTTAAATTTTACACATTCTGATTTATTTTCTCAGGAGATAAGAGGTCTGTTAGTTTTGTCTTACATCTATCAGTTAAGATAAAAGTATAGAGAAAATAGTTTTGATGTATGCCCAGTATTCTAAAGCATATCTCACTTGATGCACGAATCACACCCTGCATTGTTAAGTTTGGTTTGTCTCTGATATAGAAGCCCAATGTAAAAGGAAGATACTGGAAAGTACAATATGGCATTTAGGCCCAGAGTGACCCCTCTTCTTTTGGTAACAAAGTAGCACAACCCATTGCATCACCTCTTTAACGAGAATTTTCAGGAATAGGCTGTTCAAAAAGGATCTGGAGAAATACGGAATTACTAAGGGATTACTGAAGAATTTGCTACATTTCCTACATTGCTTTCAACTCATCACTGATTCCTATTTAAACTAACTTCGGTTACATGATTAAAGAGCAGACATACATACTTCTGTGGCTATGTCTGCTGAGACATTAGCACAATTAAATAGTACAACAGTAGTAAAATACTTTTGTGAGGAAGGAGCAAGGTGGGTTAGAGTAATGAGGAATGAAAAAGGTTATAGAAACTAGAAGGGAAAAGCATACCTTATTTCATTTAATCCTTAAGACTATCCTTAGGTCTATTTATGGTGGCTGTTATATTCCTCATATTAATACTTAAGAAATCTGAGTCTCAGAGATTTATATAAATTGTCACAAAGCATAGAGCTAATGAAGTGACAGAATCAGATTTGAATTTAGGTTTGATGACAGAATTTGGAAATTTTTTCCATGATAGCAAACTATGTGCTTTCTCAAGAAGAATAATTCAAACATTACCAATACTGATCAACTTTTGGGTCAGAAAGACCTTGTAGGTTGATTAAAATTTCCCTATTGCAGGGTATGGTGCCATACACCTGTAATCCCAGTGACTTGGGAGACTGAGGCAGGAGGATTACAAATTTGAGATAAGCTTGGGCAACTTAGTGAGACTCTGTCTCAAAATTAAAAAATATAAAAAGGTCTAGAGATTAGGTCAGTAGTAGAGTTCAATCCCTAGTACTGCAAAAATACATATATGCATACATTTGTATACATAATTTCCCATATTTATAAATGTCCCCATTATGTCCATTTCTTTTCTTTTCTCCTCATTCTTTTTCCACCCCCTCTATTTATTTCTGTTTAAAAGAAGAAAAGGCATGGCAAAGATTTCTGTGACAATCTTATCACAGGAAAAAGAAGTATAAAAACAGAATCCCTTAGCGTAGTTGAGATTTGATTTCCAAATCTGAGACTGGTTGGGTCTAATATTTTAGCTGACTCAAAGTACAAAATAAATTCTGCCCATCTCTATTCTGCATATCTAATCATGCTACAAACACTGAATTCTTATTTCACCTATTCCATGGTGGTTGGGTCTCTTCATTATAGTAGCCTATTTATTTACCATGGTGAAATACAAAGAAATACTTGAATATTCAATAAATATTAAGCACCTACTAAGTAACAGACACTATTTGGGGGGCTAGAGAGATCAACAAAGAAATCTAAATTCCTGCCCTTGTGGTACTTATATACCAGTGGAGAAATCAGATTAAAAACAAAGGTACAGTTTCAGATAGAGACAGTGCTGTGAAGAAACCAAAGCAGGGTAACTATCCAGAGAAGAAAGGAAGGAGAGAGAGGGAGAGAAAGAAAGATCTCTCGGAGGATATCCTCTTTAGTTTAGATCTGAGGAATGGGCAGGAGAGAACCAGGGAAGATCAGACCAAGAGTGTTACAGGCAGAGGAACCACAAGTGTAAAGGCCCCACAGAAGAAAGGAGCTTCACATGTTCCAGAAAGCCCCAAACCAGGGAAGTTAGGGTGTGGTGGGTGAAGAAGAAAAATACAGTCAAAGAAGATGGCAGGGACCAAATCTGGCAGGAATCTGTAAGCCAGGAAAGGGAATTAGAGTTTTGTTTTTTTTTCCCTAATTGTGACAGGAAGCTATAGGATTTTGTGCAGAAGAGGGATATGATTTGATTTAGATTTTAAAAATTCACCCTGGGCTGCTGTGTGCAGAATAGAAAGGTATTCAGTCACCCTGCTGAGAGATAATGGTGGCTTAGAATGACAGGTGGAGATGGAGAGAAGTGCTAGTGCTTAGGTCTATTCTGAAAGTAAAGTTGCAAATGGGTTAGATATTGGGAGAGAGAGAAAGAGATAAATAAACGTTGTCCTAAGTTTCTGGCATGAGCAGTGGGGAGAACTAAGATGAGGAAGGGGTTTGGGGACAAAAGTCAAAGGGTTCAGTTTGGACATGCAGGTATGTGGGGATGTTGGACAGGCAGCTGGATACAGAAACTATGACTTAGGGAATAGGTCCAGGCTAGAATATCTCTAGCTGGGAGACATCAGTACACAATATTTAAAGCCATGTGTGGCAGAAATTGGCCCCTATGCCCCAAAATCCATTATCCTCTTTTTCCTTTAGTCAAATAATTGCCAAACTGTAGCTAGAATTCATAGCTACATGACCAAGGATTATAAGAGATATGTGTTTAACTTCTAACGTGTCCTAAAGGGAAGTGCTATGTCCTTCACTTCAATTTTCTTCTTCCTGCTGTTAGAATACAGATATGATTGAGGAATGGAGCAACCATTTGGGTAAAGGAGCTGGGGGTTGCATGTTGAGAACATCAGAGAAATAGGAAAGAGTGAGCCTGGGTCCCCAGTACTAACAAGCCATCCTATCAGCCCTGGACTACCTCCTCCATTTTCACAGGGAAGGAAAATCAACTTTCATCTTGTTTAAACACCAGTGTTCTGTGGTCTCCTTTACAGCAGCCTAAACTATATTGTAACTTACATACTGTAGATCATCAAGGCAAACTTAACTTACATATTATAGATCATCAAGGCAAACTTAATTTACATACTGTAGATCATCAAGGCAAAGATTATAGGAGATACATATTTAGATAAGCTCTAAGTTCTGGGATATTCCAATATTTAGGGCTTAGGAGAAAACAAAGGCTCAACAAATAACATGGAGACAAAGTAGCTAATTAAATAAGATGAAAAACAAAACAGGAAGGCATAGTAGAACTCAAGTAAAATATTACAACATGGTGTCAAATGATGTTGAGAGTATGGGGAGGACAGAGAAGAGAATGTGGAAGGAGGAAAGTGATGAAAACTTTGACAAGTAGTTTCAGTGGAGTGATAAGATAGAACCTTATTTTAAGTAGGTTAAACAGGAATGGTAGGACAGCAAATTGGTACAACTACTTTGGAAAAACAGAATGGAGATTCTGCAAAAGACTAGGAACGGAACCACTTTAAGAACTAGCTATCCCACTCCTTGGTATTTATCCAAAAGAACTAAAATCAGCATGCTATAGTGATATCTGCATACCAATGTGTTACAGCAGCATAATTCACAATAGCCATGTTATGAAACCAGTCTAGGTATCTGTCAACAGACAAATGGATAAGAAAATGTGGCATATATACACAATTAAGTTGTATTTAGCTGTAAAGAAGAGTGAAATTATGTCATTTTCTGGTAAATGGATGGAACTGGAGAACATCATGCTAAATGAAATAAGCCAGACTCAGTCAAGGGTTGAATGGACGAGAGAGAGAGAGAGAGAGAGAGAGAGAGAGAGAGAGAGAGAGAGAGATAAAATTTTAAAAGGGAGGATCTCATGAAAATAGAAGGGAGACCAACAGAGTACAGGAAGGAGGTTGAGAAGGAGGAGAGCATGGGGAACAAATTTACCAAATTATGCTATGTTTGTGTACAAATATACAACAGTGAATCCTGCTTCTACCCTACATAGAATGCACTAATTAAAATAATAATAATAATAGAAGGAAGATCAGCATAGTATATCAGTAGACAAGGGGAAGAACAGGGAAGGTACAAATGTGCAGGTACAAATATGGCATAATAAATTTCATTATTATGTATAATTACAATGTACCAATAATAATAATAATAAAAAGAACAGAAAGAAATAAGGAGGAAATGGCACATACAGACAAGTCTTTCAAGGATTTTTGCTGAAGAAGGTTAAGAGAGGAATAGGGTGGTAACCTGAGGAAAGATTTTTTTTTAAATGAGCACTATTATCCAAATCACTAAGATTATAAGTTTTATTTTAAAAGCAAGAGCTCTGAAATATAGTAAAATGTAGTTAAATTTTTATAAAAGAGTAATGCTTTCTTTGAAAAGATAATCTAAACTCACTTTCTTATAGAAAAGGCAGGTTCCTTCATAATAAATTGTTAAACTTGAAATCTTTAGGTCACATTAATATCACAAATACTACTACTCTATAAATGGAAATAATGATGCTTTACGGGACTCATTTGGAAATCAGTATCTGCAACTTTAAAAAAAGCAATAATAGGGGCTAGGGATGTGGCTCAAGTGGTAGCGCGCTCGCCTGGCATGCGTGCGGCCCGGGTTCGATTCTCAGCACCACATACAAACAAAGATGTTGTACCCGCTGATAACTAAAAAATAAATATTAAAAAAAATTCTCTCTCTCTCTCTCTCTCTCTCTAAAAAAAAAAAGCAATAATAGTCTACAACTTTCTTCTAACTTTTTTGTCTACTTTATAATTTTGGCACCAATAGGAAAACTTTTCTCACCCGAGAAATAAGAAAATCTTTAGACTACTATATTTTTCTTGGTCTCAAAGGGATATCTCAGATACTGTGAAAATTGTCAAAATTTAATAGCAAATATGATTGGGGAGTACTCTAACTGTTCACACACAATAATCAGTATATATGGGCAATTATTTCTTTGGATGTAAGTCTAACATATTCTGTTATTAGTCCAGAAGCCAAATTTGTAATTGCTATTAGCCAAAAGAGCCCCACAATTCCTATTAGTATCATAGAATCTTATAACTTAATCTAAACGGAGAGCTAAAGATTTTATGTGAAAGATTCACAGACAGTGAGAAGGATGGGGAAGGTGTACGCTGGGGCAAAGGAAAAAGTAAATACAAAGGCCTGAGCGGCTGATACGCAAAAAAAAAAAAAAAAAAAAAAGATCTCATGAAAATAAAAGAGACAATAGTAGAGTACAGAAAGGGGATCTAGGTGAAAAGAGGAAGGGAGAAAAGAGGAGAAATTGGATAACGAAATCAACCAAATTATTCTATGTGCAAGAATATACCACAACGAGTCCTACTTTTTTGTATAAATACACCAACTAAAAAAATTGGCAGGAGACCAATAAATAGAAGAAGGGGGCTGGAGGGCGGAGGAGGGAGAAAAAGATGAAGTACTGGGGAATGGAACTGAGCAATTATGTTAAGTGCATGTGTGACTATGTCACAATGAAACCTAGCATTATGTATTAAAATGCACTGATAAAATATATTAAAACAAGCACAGTGCATAACACAGCTTGATAGGCAAGAAAAAATGTACAAACTCTTAAGAAGCTGAAATTTAACAGGCAAAAATGTAAAAGCCCAGCTACTAGGAGGCTGAGGTAACAGATTTACAAATTTGAGACCAGCCTGGGTAACTTGATGATACCCTGTGTCAAAATGAAATTTTTAAAAAAGGGTTGGAGGTATAGCTCAGTGGTAGAGTGCTTTGTAGTACGTGGGAATCCCTGGGATCAATCTCCAGAGAGAGGGAGGGAGGAAGGAAGGAAGGAAAAGAAAAGAAATTCCATACAACTATTATGATGAGGACAGGGTGAAACATAGATATATTTGAAAAAAAATTGTAGGTTTTAATCAAATATAAGTATGATGAATCAAAGGTGAAATACAACTGCTCCCCAAACTCATGCCAATTAGGGTTGAATTAGGACACAATACCAGAAGGAAGTTGTACAGGAGAATTGCTTGAGTCCAGGAGTTCAAGTTCAGCCTGGGTAACAGAGCAAGATCCTGTCTCAAAAAAAAAAACAAAAAACAACAACAACAACAAAAAAAAACAAAAGGTGGAGGGAGGGTCTGGGGATGTGACTGAGTGGTAGAGCAACCCTGGTATCTCTAGTATCGCACATGTGCACATGCACAGGTGTGTACACCCACCCACCCCCACACACAAGAACACAACAAAAAAAGATGATGAATTTCATTCTCTATCTTCTGACCACAAGCACCTTCACCTTCAGTGCTGTGTTCCATTCTGATTGTTTTGAACCTAGGCCATGAGTCAGTTGATGGAGGGTTTGCATGCATTTCTATAAACTGGTGGGGAGAAAATACAGGGGTATACAGCAAGTCTCCAAAGACCTAGAAGCCTACAACACAGAAGAGGGATTAGACTTTTTCTCTGAGATTTAAGAATACTGAATCAGACCAATAATTGAAGGGCACAGATTCTGGAACATGAACAGAAAGAAATTTCTAACATTCACAGCTGTCTAAAACAGAAGAGATCATCTCCAGACATAATCAATTTATCTTTGAGCATTGCCATACCAAAGACCTATTTTGAATGCTTTCATATGCTGAACACATTATTAAGCACTTTGCATAATAAATGATTCTTTCCCTCAGATGAGAAAATTACAGTTTGAAAAAAAGCCAACAAATAGTATAGCTAAGAAGAACTGGGATTACACCTTTCTTAGTGATTGGGTGGCTTATAAAGCCAGAAACTTATTTTCACAGTTCTGGAAGGTGGGAGGTTCTAAGATCAATGCATAGCAGATTTGGTGTCTGGTGAGGGTTTGCTTCCTTGTTCATCAACAGTTACCTTTTGTCATGTCTTCATATAGCAAAGGGGCAAGGAAGTTATCTGAGACCTTTCTTATATGGGCACTGATCATATGTATGAAGGATCCATCTCATGATCCACTCACCATAGATACCCCTAATGACATCATACTGGGGGTTAAGATGTCAATATATAAGTTTTGCAGGGGAACAAATATTCAAACTATAGCAGCATCTATGTCCACCTATCTCAAAAGTCCACACTTACAAAACATGTCTTTCTCTTTTTATGAATATTTTCAAGTACGCATAGAGGGTTAGGATGTTAGGACATTCTTATGAGTAACAACGTCATCATCATCACCATCACCACCATCATCATCCTAGTTGAATACCTATTCACCTAAAGAGTTTTGTGAAAATTTTATACCACCTATGTAACCGATCTGCATCTGTCTTTCTTTACATCTGGACGCAGTGTCTATCAGATTTACCTATAAAATCAGATTCTCTTTATCTATAATGAAAGGCCATTGAATGGAGGTAAGGAGAGATGTAATATTTTTGACAAGACACTCCCTGGGATTGGTTAGCACAAAGAATGATGACCCCAAAACAGAGAATATGAAAGCTGGTCATGACTTTATCTTGCCCCCTGGAAAACATGAATTATCTGAGGAACAAAGATTTAGGACCCTCAATGGTAGAAAAATCTTATTCCATGAAAAAAATGAAAAAAAAATTAACATAACACGCTAAGTGACATGGAAACATATCTGTTCTTTCTACAAACATGAAAAATACAGGGGGGGAAAATAACTGAACTTAAGACTAAGGGGAACAAAAATTAGAAAAGAGTTTAGAAGAAGTAGAAGTGCACAAATTGTAACTACTATAAAAGACACTTACATTTGAATCTGTGCTTACCAGAAGTATAAGACATTAGAGAGAGGGCACTGGTCACATAATCATTAAGAAGGCTTTGGGAAAGTTATACGGTATAGTCAACACCACTACGAAAGGCCTATGAACCAAAGGCCTATGATCTATGATCAGCAGCACACAGATGTGTGTTACTTTGAAGTACTCCTTCCTCTAACAGAATCCCTATTACATCAATGGCTTTATTCCTGGTAAAGAATTTCCTACTACTTCTTGGGCACTTCCTATTTTTGTCAAACTTTTAATTGAATTTTGGTTGTGAAGTGGATCTACTAAAGTATGGAGGATAGTAAATGACAATTTATTGACATTATAAATCAGAAAGAAGATCTGGTTGGAGGGGTACATTTGTGTAGCTTAACTCATGCCCAAAGTGGTCTTACTGCTGGGTGGCTCAGGAGAGTTGACTCAGCTTCCACAAAGACCTCAAGAGGCATAAGAGCACATGCTTGGATGGATTTTTTTCTCTGTGTGGCAGCACACATTAAAAGGGTATGTGGCTTCAAAATTTAAGGGAGATCAGTAAAGTAGAGGAAAGGGACCAGAGGGAGGGAGGAAGGGAGGGAAAGGTGAAATACTGGGAAATGATACCTGCCAATTTACATTGTTATATTGCATGCATATACAAACATGTAACAACAAAGTCCACCATATGATACGTACCACTATAATGCACCAGTTAAAAAATATGGAGGAAAAAAGGATATGTGGCTTCAACCACTGTGTCCTGACTAAAATTCTTCATAGAGCAATATGTATTATCCTCACAGTAACTGAAGATTAACTGGCCCAATCCTTGATTTCCAACTGTCACTCTGTACATTGCATGTATTGCTATTGCATTAGCGTCCATTTTACTCCTTAATATAGTGGACTGCATTAAAAATGAAAATTTTGCTTCTCCATGTGGTGATAACAGGTGGCATCATAGTCTTACAGATTTTACAAAGATCACTGTAGAACTGTTGGGAAGGTTGTTGCACAAAAATTGGCCTAAATAAAGTTTTCACTAACTTACCCTTTTGTAGTTGCATTCTCTAACTTTCTATTATATGACATTTACTTTTATGACAGGATCAACAGAATTAAACCTGAGACTAACAAATTCATTAGTTTAGAATATTGGAAGATTCTTTACCAGGTGGACTAACCTACCCATACTAATACTCTATTGGCTCTGAAACATTCCCATCACAGATGGGTGAAGAAAAATATATATGAAGAAAACCTCATATTTGGTCCAGAAAATAGAATAAATGTAACAAATGGCTCTAAAAGAATAGGTAATGTTGGGGTATGCTATAGAGACAAGCAGGGGAGCTAGTCACAATCAGCCACAGCAACACTAATACTGACATGAACTCTGAAAAATCCATGAGATTTCTCTATGCAAAGGTAGGGCAGAAAGAATGGTTTATAGCCAGGAGTGGTGGCATATGCCTATAATTCTAGTAACTTGGGAGGCTGAGACAGGAGGATCACAAGTTTGAGGACAGCTTCAGTGACTTAGTGAGGACTTGTCTCAAAATTAAAAGACTGGGGGTATAGCTTAGTGGTAGAGCACCCCTGGGTTTGATTCCCAGTATTACAAAAATAAAATAAAAAAACAGAATAAAATAAAATGGGAAAGAGTAGTTCATAAATCTTACTGAAAATACAAAGACAACTGAACCGCCAGATCAGGGAAAGATGACCCTGTACATTCCTTACACTAGTAAGGTAAACAGAAAGGATGATAACAGATGTTTTCCATTTAAGCTCACAGAAAGATACCTCCCATGTGCAAAACGGAGCTGATCACAGAGTAACCATGGAGACACCTTCCTTTATCAACATGTAATTTGGGTTGGATTCATGATAGAAATATTTCTCATGAAGATGAGAAATATTTCTCCACAAGAAATATTTCTCCACAAAAAAGGAATAAAATGAACAAGATTGTATGCAAATAGTTTAATGGGGTCCTTAAAAAAAAAAAGAAACAAGATCAATTCAATGGTCAAAAAAGTTTTGTGGTTTTGGCAGTGAAATAATTATAAATTCACAACTGAATAAATGTGAAAGTTCTTAATTTGGCCCCTGCTCACACATGTCTAATCTAACCTCTATATTATAGTGTGGATCTGGACTGTTCATCAAAGGCTCATGTGTTTAAGGCTTGGTCCCCAGCCTGTGGCACTACTGGGAGGTAGAAGAACCTTTAAGAAGTGGGCCTAGTGGAAGTTAGGGTGATCACCGGGGGTATGCCCATGGGGATATTGAGACCCTGGCCTCTCCCCATCTAGTTGCTTCTTGGCTGTCATGAAGTGAGCACCTTTCTCCATCACCAGCTCCCCACCATGATGTGCTGTCTCATTACAGGCCCAAAGGCAATGATGTCGAGCCACCATAGACTGAAACCTCTGAAACCATTAACCCAAATAAACCTTTCCTTGGTTTACCTCAGGTATTTTGTCATGGCAACAGGAAACGTGACAATCCTGTTTACATATAAGTTATTGTATCTACTGTCTGCAGATTAATTTTTCTTTGAAAAAGATCTTTATTTCATTTTTCTTATGTCCCTTCCTTTTAGTGGTCTCTGCTATATTATGAAGAATGCCTCTTCACAACATGTCTCTTTCTGGTAGTAATACTAGAGCAGAGAAATAAATGAATAAATAAGGAATAAATAAATGAATAAAGGAATAAGCTATGTGATGAACTGGGGTAAGAGGTCCAAGAAGATGGAAAGACCCTTGAATAAACAGTCAAGACTAGGAAAAGTAAGGAGTATGAGATAGAGTGGAATGATTAAGGGAGGTGATCATATAGGAAATGAAATTGGAGGAATAGAGGTCAGCCAATTGAGTTATGGGAGGCCAAAGTTAGGAGTGTGAACTTTATTATGAGAATACTCATGATGAGTTCAGAGAATAACTTAGTAAGGTCTGCTAAAGAAATGAATTATTAAAGTCCATTCAGAATCAATTATTTTACTAAACTAGGGCTGAAGTTCATAGCATGAATTAAGTGGAAGAAAAAACATGTTGCACATATTGACATTAAAATAATCATTACAGTGACCAAAGGTTTCCAATGCTAAAACTGAATTACAATCTTTAAAGTCATGGAAAAAAAATAAAATTACATGTCAAAATTTTCTTTTCTAATGATGTCTTAGAACTTTAACCTTACCTACACCCCTCTCTCAGCTCCCCCCTTTGGTATTGGGGACTGAACCCAGGAGTGCTTTACCACTAAGTTACATCCTCAGCGTTTTAAAAAGCATTTTATTTTGAGACAGGTTCTCTACTTCTCCATTGATAAATGGATAAATAAATAAATATTCAGAATTAAGATGCTTTTAAAAAATTAGTTGTGCATTCCTATAATCTCAGCTATTAAGCAGGCTGAGGTAAGAGAATCACAAGATCAAGGCCAGCCTCAGCTACTTAGTGAGACTCTGTCTCAAAAATACAATAAAAAGGGCTCTCTCTCTCTCTCTCTCTCTCTCTCTCTCTCTCTCTCTCTCCTGAGGATCGAATCCAGGCTGCATGCATGCCAGGCGAGCGCTCTACCGCTTGAGCCACATCCCCAGCCCTCTCTCTCTCTTAAAAAAAATAAAAAATAAAAAAGATCAGTGAAGTAGAAGACAAAAGAGAATGAAGGGAAGAAAGGAAGGATGGGACAAAGAAAGATAGTGGAAAGAATCTGATATAACATTTCTATTTAAATATATGAAAATACCATAATGAAGCTCACCATTGTGTACATCCACAGAACCTAATTTAAAAAATAACTATGGATAAAAGGCATAAAGATAAGTAGAGAAGAGGGAAGGGACCGGGGAATGGAGGAAGGGAGGAGAAGGAAAGGTACTGAAGACAAAATTAGAACAAGTTATATTCCATGCTTTTATAATTGTGTCAAAATGGATTCTACTGTCATGTATGAACTAAAAAGAACCAATAAAAATAAATTAAACCAACAAAAAAATTTGCTTCTAATAAGTAAAATATGATAAAAGTAACAGATAACAACTCCAAGATTAGGTTGCAGAGAGACTTCTATCATGGGCATTCTATTGTTTGGTGATTCTGACAGCCCATGTTATAAGCTATTCTAGTGAAAGGCTCATGAGGGAAGAAAATAAGTGAGGCCAGTGAGAAACTGTAGCTTTTAGTACAACATAGTACAACATCTTAGAAGAAATTGAATTCTTCCAAGACCCTCATAAGTGAGCATGTTTCCTCCCCAAACTGAGCCTTCTTAATAAGTCTATAGCATGAGGTGTGGCTTGTAATTTCATAAGAGACCTGGGACAGAGTCACCCTGATAATTTACATTTTTTTCTCAAAAAAATTGAGAAACAATAAATAAAGCTACCAAGTATTGGGATGATTTATTACATAGACATCTAAGTGACACACTGAGCTACTAATAAGTTTTAATAAAGTAAGGAAGTTAAACTCTTAACACTTGATCCAAATAGACACTTAAAACTGTCTGAATAATAGCAATAACAAGTTTGCTTGGATAGTTTTTTTAAGCTTTGACTAAGATTAGAATTAGCTTGAAAGGGCTAATTTGGAGAGGACAGGAAAAAAAATTAAAAGGTTATATAAATAAAAAATTGGTTCAGAAACTAAAAATTTCAGTTTAAAAGAGGCAGAAATATAAAGACAGAAGTAAATGATTCTCAAATCTGAAAAAATATAGGCTTATAATAGATAAAAAGTGAAACTGTAAAATAATTTTTAATAGTTCATTTTAGTTATATATAACATTGGGGCTCATTTTTATATAATTATAAAAGCATGGATAAAATTTGCTCTCAGTCCCCATTACTTCCCCTTTCCATCCTCTCTTCCCTTCCCTCTATTCTACTGATCTTTCTTTAATAAAATAATGTTTTTGAGAGCAATATTGGGTCCCTCACTGACACAAGCATACATAATCCCAGAGACTGGGGAAGGAAGCTAAGGCAGGAAGATTATCAAGTTTGGGACAAATTAGCAAGACCCTGTCTTAAAATAAAAATAAAGAGGCTGAGGATGTAGCTTAGTGGAAGATGTTCAATTCCTTAGAACTGAAAAAAAAAAAAAAGAAAAGAAAAGAAAAACAACAACAACAATAACAAAACCCTGTATTTTAGGGTAGTAGAGGTTGTAAAACAATCTATGTTGTTTCTATGAAAGTCTTAAATTAGAGTACAGTTGTATTTTCTTTTTTTTTTTAATTTTTTATTGTTGGCTGTTCAAAACATTACATAGTTCTTTTTTTTTTTTTTTTTTTTTTTTTTT
>NW_026000019.1:26774032-26787260 GCF_001458135.2 Marmota marmota marmota
GCACACGGGGGCAATGCACTCCCCTCGCCGCCATCTTCCAAATCCCATTACATAGTTCTTGATATATCATATTTCACACTTTGATTCAAGTGGGTTATGAGCTCCCATTTTTACCCCATATACAGATTGCAGAATCACATCAGTTACACATCCATTGATTTACATATTGCCATACTAGTGTTAGAGTACAGTTGTATTTTCAAGGAATACAGTATTCATTGCAGATTACTTCATAACTACAGATACCTAAAAAATTTAGCAGAATGTCAGGAAACCAAAATTTCCTTATTCAGGAAATCAAAAATAGGCCTTGCTAGATAAAGAAAAAAGACAAAACTACAGAATAAGTGAAAAATATACAAATTATATATGTTATATTTAGAATATAAAAAGAACTCTTAAAACTCAATAATAGAAAGACAAATTATCCAATTAAAAAATGGGCAGCCTAGCATGTGCAAGGTCCTGAGCTAATTCCCTAGTTCTGCAAAATAAATAAAAATTTTAAAATGGACCAACAATCTGAACAGATAGTTCTTCAAAGAAGATATACAAATGACCAATAAATACACGAAAAGATGCTCAACATTTCTAGCCACTGGTAAAATGCAAATCAAAACTGACAATGAAATACTACTTCACACCCATTAGTTTGATTATAACTAAAATGGCAGATAATGACAAGTGCTGTCAAGGATGTAAAGAAAGCAGAACCCTCAAACACAACTGTGGGGATGTAAAATGGCAGAGTTGCTGTGGAAAACGGTTTGGCAATTACACAAAAAGTGAAACAAATTATTGTACGACCCAGTAATACCAAGAGAATATTATTCATCCAAAGAATGAAAAACTGATATATATTACAACATGAATAGACCTTAAAAACATTAAGTACTAAGTGAATGAAGCCAAACACAAAAGGTCACATATTGTATGACTCCATTTACAGGAAAAGTTCAGGACAAATTAATAGAAAAAGAAAGCACATCAGTGGTTAACAGAGGTGGGGGCAGGGTGAACTGGGAGTGACTGCTAAAGGGAATGAGTTTCTTTTAGGAGTGATGAAATGTTCTAAAATTTACTGTAGTGATGGTTGCACAGTGCTGTCTGTGAATTTACTAAAAACCACTGAATTGTACATTTTAAATGGGTAAAATATAGGATGTGAATTATCTTGATAAAGTTATTATTTTTTAAAAAAAAGTAGTATAAAAAGAATAAGGCTCACAAAGTTTAAAAATAATTATTCAATGTGAAAAAGACACTAGAAAGCAACCCAATAACTAGTTTTTAATAACATAAAGGGATGTTAGCCAATTTTTCTCTATTTCCTTTAAGTTTAAGTAAAGATATCATATTATATAGCTGTAAGAATTATTTGTTGTTGTTGTTGTTGTTTTGGTACTGGGGATTGAATCCTGGGATGCTTTACCTCTGTACTACATCCCAGCCCTTTTTATTTTTTGTTTTAAAACAAGTTCTCACTGAGGACCTTGCTAAGTTGCTGAGGCTGGTCTCAAACATGTGATCCTCCTGCCTCAGCCTCCCAAGCTGCTGAGATTATAGGCATGCACCATCATGCCCAACAGCTATAAGAACTTTTTAACAGTAGTGTTTATTAGTAAAGGGCTATAGTTTAGAGGTAATTCAATAATTTTTCTTTTTAAAGAGAGAACAAACATTAAACTTTCTTAGAACTAATTCTTAGAGGCCATATTACAGGAACATGTTTTAAATGAAATAGTTTTTATAATAAAGTCCTTCAGATTATTTCAGAAATAAAATCTTGTGTTAGATCTAAAATTTTTACATCAAAGACGATTTTATTAAAGTAAATATAGTGTAGTTTGAATTCTTCTGGTCTCATTTAAGTATAGTCATTCCTGAAGGCAATGGAAGTACATCCTTGTCTCCAAATGGCTCCTTCAACCTTTCTCTGTACAAAGTTACATCTTCACTTTATTTAAATGAACACTTTGCTACTTCTGTTAATATGGAAGTCTCAAGAATTTTTCACTTTGTAATAAATGTGAAGAGCCTTGTATTCATATTGAAATAAAATTATTTTTGTAATTCCTTATCATAAAGGCAATTTAATCTTCAGATGCTGAATACTAAGAAATGAAAAAGGCTCTCATAAAGAAAGAAGCCAAAAACAATGATGACAAATTCAATGAGTATTTCCCCTGCTGCAACTTGAATGCCCAAACTGTACTGTGTGGGAAAATACAATTGTTTAAAAAAACACTAAGTGGGAGGTAGAGATCGAATTTTTTGGATTCATGGAAATTTACTGTCATAAAAAGTAAGCTCATAATTTATTTTTTCTTTCTAAAACATATAGCCAACTTCAAAAAAGACAGTAATTATCTATAGCCTATCATGCACATGTAACAGAATTTGAGAGATAAGAGGGGGATATTAAAATGATTTATATCAACTTTCTCATTTTATAAGTAAAGGAACTAACTGAACTACTTGCTAACGAGGAACACATCTTGTTAAAGGATAACCAGGGTGAGGAGTAAGGGTTTTGTCTCCAAGTATGGGTTGTTTCCCTGTACATTATGCTGAAACTTTACCTATTATAGAGATGACGGTTCTAAGACCTGCTTAGTGCAATGGCCCTCAAATAAAGGTTATATTCTCTAGGATCTTATTAAAATTTCTGAGAATACAAATTATTAGCCTTTGACTGTGTTTTTGTCCAAAAAGAAAAAAAGATAGTTTCTCTTCTTTTGTGGACATCAAGGCCAAACTCACTATATTTTTCCTTCGGTTTCTTGCTTCTTGGTTGCTGTGTTTAAACTTCTCTGATTATTCAAAATACTGCTGATAGAAGTTTTGTACCACTTAGCACCAGATTTCCTTCCCAGATTTAGAGACCTCCTCCCAAGGGAGGCTTCCACCTTCCACTATGCAAGTGTAAAATACCTGATACTTTATTTTCCAGACTTCCTTGTAACAAGGCTGCAAGCATGTGACTTAGGCTTTTCCAATCAGATGCACTAGCCCAGGCCATAAAGCTATCATGACTCTTCTGGGATGAAAAGTAGCTCTGATACTTTTCATGGGCAGCCTAGCATGTGTAAGATCCTGGGCTCATTCCCTAGTACTGCAAAATAAATAAAAATTTTAAAATGGACCAACAATCTGAATAGATAGTTCTTCAAAGAAGATGTACAAATGACCAATAAACACACAAAAAGATGCTCAACATTTCTAGCCACTGGTAAAATGCAAATCAAAACTGGCAATGAAATACTACTTCATACCCATTAGTTGATTATATCTAAAATGACAGATAATGACAAGCGCTGTCAAGGTTGTAAAGAAAGCAGAACTCTCAAGCACAACTGTGGGGATGTAAAATGGCAGAGTTGCTGTGGGAATCTAGTTGCAAAAGCCAGCTGTGGCTTTAGTTCTAGAAGTTAAGTTCAGAATCAGTGATATTGGGCTGGGGATGTGGCTCAAGCGGTAGCGCGCTCGCCTGGTATGCGTGCGGCCCGGGTTCGATCCTCAGCACCACATACACACAAAGATGTTGTGTCTGCCGAAAATTAAACAATAAAAAAAAAAAGAATCAGTGATATTGGTGGTTTCAGCCATGGTGTATGATCAGTTAGTTCTGTAGTGTAATTTGGGGCTTTGTTTTTGTTTAAGGGACCTCCAAGTCAGATCCTTTGACCCTTTAAAAATTCAACTTAAGTTATCCAGAGTTAGTTTCTGTCACTCGAAACTAAGAAAACTGATTGATTCAAATTATTAAATAGAGATAAAAATGCTTTACTATATTATGAGTTTAACTGGGGCAGAGATAGTACATATAGTTTTCAACTATGTATCTCTCAGGTCATAAAACATGTAATTATTGCTTAATATATGTGGTTTGGTTGTTTATAAAAGCACTAATCACTTTACGGTATAAAAAAACAAGACTTCCTGGAATAAAAGGGAAAACATGACACCAGAAGGATAGTACATCTGCAAGAATGTGAAAACAGCAATATTAAGCACCCTCACAATGGGAGGCAGGAGATTTTTCATGTTTGTAGCCCAAATTCTTTAAATGAATCATATTAGCAATCTCTGTTTCAGTACAAGCCAGGTTTCTTTGGAAAATACACAATATCATCTATAGAAATATAGACAATAAATTTATTAATGAGAAGACAGACTTTATTTTTTTACAATTAAATGGTATATTTTATTTTAAATATAAAACTGGTTTATTGGAAAATCATGGCATTTGCAGGTAAATAGATGGAGTTAGAGAAGATAATGTGCTAAGTGAAGTTAGCCAATCCCAAGAAACCAAATGCTGAATGCTTTCTTTGATATAAGGAGGCTGATCCATAGTGATACAGGGAGAGGGAGCAAGGGAGGAATAGACAAACTCTAGATAGGGCAGAGGGGTTGGAGGGGAAGGGAGTGGGCATGGGGTTAGAAACGATAGTGGAATGTGATGATCATTTTATTAACCAAAGTACAAGTATGAAGACACGAATTGGTGTGAATATATATATATTTTAATGTTTATTTTTTAGTTTTTGGCGGACACAACATCTTTGTTTGTATGTGGTGCTGAGGATCAAACCCGGGCCGCATGCATGCCAGTCGCACCCGCTACCACTTGAGCCACATTCCCAGCTCCGGTGTGAATATATTTTGTATACAACCAGAGATATGAAAAATTGTGCTCTATATGTGTAATAAGAATTGTAATGCATTTGCTGTCATATATAAATTTAAAAAACTGGTTTATTGGTCTGGGATGGGCTAGTTTATGAAAGTATATTTACTTAATAGAAAATATTTTTTTAAAAGGCTTTTGTAGGCCTGGGGTTGTAGCTCCGTGGTGGAGCGCTTGCCTGGCATGTGTGAGGCACTGGGTTCAATTCTCAGCGCCACATATAAATGAATGAATAAAATAAAGGTCCATCAACAACTAATATATATAAAGGCTTTTGTATGTTTAAATGCCTTGGAAAAAGTAAGAAAACTTTGAAACTGATGTCTGCTAAATTTGTATGGAATTAATTTATTTTTAAAAAGTATCTTAGGTAACCTTAAAAAGCCAAGAAAATTGTAATTTACAGTTTCCCATCTGTTTCTTCATATTTTAATACACTGGTGAAAAATAAAGTCTTTCTGACTTATCAAGGAAACTCCAGAGAAACTTGCTTGTGAGCAAATCTTATAGTTCATTTCTTTGTTGGCCATCATGCCAAATTTGTGCTTAATAGTAAATATGGCAGATGACTAGAACATAAACACAGAAGCTTTGCTTCTGAAATTATAGTAGCAAAACTAGTGTACTAGTAATGTAAACTACTTAGTCTTCAGGTAGTCATACATGGTACTTAAGGGAAAGGCTGAAGACACTACTAAAAGTTAGCACTTGGTCTACAGAAAACTGTGTGCAAAGACCATACAGAAAGTTCAATTATGGTTCTCTGAATTTCTCAGTCACCTCAACAGGAAAATGAGATAATGCATATCCCATAGAGGCTTTTGTAAGGACCAAATGCAAATTATATATGTTAAGGAACCCAGTAATATACTTAACTTACATAGAGGGTGCACAAAAAGGGAACTGAATCCATACTTGCAACCAAAAACTATTTAGTAATATAGGAGTGAATGGTGAAAAAGAAACTTTTCTAAAAAAATTTCCAAAATATTTAAAATCTTATAAATGCTTAATTTTATTTATTTCTATCCTTTCATTACAATAGTGTAGTTTATATTTACATACTATTTTTACCCATAATTCACTTGATAATTTTTATCTCATTGTATCCTGTATATTACCACTTTAAAATGGGAACATTTATGTAAATATCTCATTGCCAATTAGGGTGGTTTTTTTCTTTGAAAAACTGCAAGCGATATGTGGACTGCTCATTATTTTTTCCTATATTTTAATTGAGCTCAAAGTCATAGAGTAATCAGTGACAGAATGAGTTGGTCTTCCAATAGAAGAAAGAAATTACTAACACATTTATGTTTCACCTTTCCCCATGCCAAATAATAAGTCATTTTGCTTTCAAATATAAAAATGATAGCTGCAAAGAATATGCTTGGTAATATATACAAATTTCCTTTCCAATTTAACTAAAGTTCTCTGTCTAGGGATCTAAAGGCTTGTGCTCTGTTCTTAGCTTGATTAGTAGCTGTGTTGGATCATTCATTCACCTTCCTCAACCTGTTTTCTTATTTGTATCATGAGGCTATTGTGTTAGATTGCCTTTATTTTTCCTCCCAGTACCAAGATTCTCTATCACTTACATATGTTCTACTTCCCAGTAAGTTTATTAACTCTCTGGTGGCAAAAATCAATCTTAGTCTTCTTTTGAACCCACACATTACTTAGCATAGTGCTATGCACTGAATTTCTGTAAAACTAAACTGCAATTATATTACAACATAAAAGCAAATATGACACCAAATTATATTTCATAGTATAAATNGAGGGGGGAGGGTGGAGGATGGGAAAGGCAGCGGAGCACAACAGACACTAGGATGGCAATTTGTAAATCAATGGATGTGTAATTGATGTGATTCTGCAATCTGTGTATGGGGTGAAGGTGGGAGTTCATAACCCACTTGAATCAAAGTGTGGAATATGATATGTCAAGAAATTTGTAATGTTTTGAACAACCCACAATAAAAAATTAAAAAAAAAAAAAAAAAAAGAGTTGTTTTCAGGGAAGCCATGTCATGCGCAGCCCCAGTGAGATGCCAATATGGTGAGAAGCTGAAATCTCCTAAATACGTGAGTTAATTTAGAAGCAAATCCTTTAGATGCAGTCTCAATATCAGCCAGCTTTTTGTGGGGAGGGGAGAACTGGGGATTGAACCCGGGATGCTGTACCACTGAGCTACATCCCTAGACCTTGTTTACATTTTGAGACAGGGTCTTGCTAAATTGCCCAGGCTGGCCTTGAATTTGCCTCAGCCTCCTGAGTCACTGGGATTATAGGCATGCACCACCATGTCTGGCTCCAGTCAGCATCTTGATTGCAACCTCAAGAGAGACTTAGAAACCAGGACTATCACCCTGCTAAGCTTCTTGAAATTCAGAAACTGTGTGAAATGTTTGTTTTATAAAACTTCTATGTTTGGGGATAATTTATTATATAGAAAAATAGATAACTAACATAACACAATCCTTTTTTTAGATAAAGTACAACATTCCTTTTCTAGATGATAATCTTCTAATCTATCTGTTATGCTGTTGTCAGGGAAAGCTTTGAAAATGATATAATTTATGCCACTCCCCTGCTCCAAAATTTTTAGTAGCTCTCTACTATTCATAGGATAAACCAAATTCCATACTGTGTCAAATAAGGACTTTGCAAACCTGCTTCTCCTTGCCTCTTAAGTTTTATCTACACCCTCAATGCCAATGTACATGAATCCTACTTTGATTTCCTAAATAGGCTAAAATCATTTCTCTCTCTAATATTCCTACTTATACTGTTTCCTATACCTAGAATGCCTCATCTACTTGGTCAATCTTCAAGATTCAGTTCAAATGTCACTCTGTGTGTATGTGTGTGTGTGTTTATTCAATTACATTTTTTTTCTGGAATACAAAGGATAATGCCTGGTTTATACAGATAATATATATTTGATTCATTTCAACAAGTATTTTAGAGCACTTACTATGTACTAGGCACTTATTTTTGTAAGGCATTAGGAGCAACAAAGAAACTTAAGCAAATAAGGTCCTTAACCTTTAGGAGTCTACAATTTAGCAGAGAAGTTACATAATAAACTGATTACAAGTGAAATGAATGTTATAAAAATAAAGGAGTTCAGAGTATTCTGGGCACATGAAATGAGGAAGAGAGTGTAACCTATTCTATGGACTTAGGGAACCCTTCCCTGAATGTTTTTTTCAGTAAGAAACTTTAACCTAAGAATTCAAATCAGCAGACAAAAGGAAGAAAATGTCTTGGTAATAATGTATGTGAAAACATTATGGGCTATATTTGATAACATGATTTAATAGGGAAAAAACCTTGATTTCACCAACAGAAATGTACTACATAGAATCTGGGGAGATTCCATTGTGCTCAGCATTCATCAGTTCTCTTAAGAAATGTGAAAAAGCAGAACCCATTCAGAAGAGAATGATCAGAACCAAATCACCATGAAACCAAATCACAAGAAAAATAACTTCCCCAAACTGGAAGACCTTAGTATGTGAAGACTTAAAAGGTATTCAATGTCACGTGGAAGAAAAATTATATTCATATATAATCCTATGGGTCTATGAGTATAGTAAGGAAGACCGAAAAGGAACAATTTACAATTTGCCAGAGCTATTTAAAGCTGGCAGTCTCTTATCCTTGGAGGTGATTATATCTAATCTGGTTGGCCACTGAGCAAAATGTTGCAGAAGGGAATCCAAACCCTGGAAGCGGGGTCTAGGGATGTGGCTCAGTGGCAGAGCCCTTGCTGGGCATGTGTGAGGCCTTGGGTTCAATCCCTAGCACTGAAGGAAAAAAAAAAAACCTGGAAGGGATGACTTTATACTAAAGCCTTTTCAATCCTAATATTTTATGGTTTGGATATATGAATATTAATGAATCTTTTTTGTCTTAATCTATACTGAAATGATGCTAAGTAGATCACATTTCCCATAAGGTTCTGTCCTATGTCATAGATTCAGAATGATGGGCTTTAGATATCTTCTAAGAAACCGCTTATATGGTCTTCCTAATCAACTCCTTTCCAAGTAATGATTTTACATTTCACATTTGTCCAGTTACTTAATCTAAATCTTATCTTTAAGGCATGCATTTGTTTCTGCAAAGTCTATAATGAATATAGAGTAAAATATCTTTTTGGACATTTGGTTGAATCCCTCACTTACCCCAGGCTCTCATATCATATCAAAGTTCTCTCTCATGAATATCTAATCAATAATCTATATGTTCAATTTCAATATTATATATTTTAAAAAACCAAAGAGAAATATTTCTTAGGACTCTCTAACCTTTATTGTAAAAATTCAAAAGGCAGCATACTTCCTAATATGAACAAAAGTTATAATATATTTGACATCTGTGAAATGATGCTTGGCCCATCACCCTGTCCCCAGATTGCAGATGTCTTAAATAACAAAGAAATCATGCAAGTGCTGAAAGAATATGAAACACTTTACAGAAAGTTATGGTCCTATTATGGTTTAGATGTGGTGTCCCTGAAAAGCTCGGTTATGAGACAATGCAGGAAAGTTTGGAGGAGAAATGACTGGGTTATAACTTTAATTAGTGAATGAATCCCTGATGGATTAACTGAATGGTAACTGGAGGCAGGTAGAGTGTAGCTGGAGGAAGTGGCTCATTGAGAGAGTGGTTATGGGATATATATTTTGTATCTGGAAAGTAGAGTCAGTCTTTCTCTCTCTTTGCTTCCTGATCAACACTTGAGCTGCTTCCCTTTGCCACACTCTTCTGCCATGAGTCCCAGAGAATGGAGTCTGCTGTTTATGGATTGAGACCTCTGAAACCGTGAGCTCTCAAATAAACCTTTCCTCTTTTACAGTTGTTCTGGTTGGGTCTTTTAGTCGAAGCACTGAAAGAGATGACTAAAATAGGTCCCTAGTGTTTGTAGTTGGTAACACTGCAAAAGAGAATACACAGAGGAGTTGAACCTATGATTTTTAAGCAATTCTTCTGGAAAACAGAAATTTGAGACTATGTGAGATGGTTTCAATATTCTGACAAAGTACAAGGTTCTTTGTACTTTTCCAGTACAAAGAAAAGTCCAATCCAAAAAGTTAATACATATAAAAGAAAAAAATAATTCAGATTTTCAAGTTAGTAGGAGATGCAAACCAACTTTGTTGGCTTAAATAGATGCCAATCTCTAGTTTTTATTTGTGAAAGCTAAACCATCTGTTTGAGTAGAAACAGATTTTTTTTTTTTTTTTTTTTGCCACTAGGGAGAAAGAGTGAAAATGATCTCACTGAAAGCAAAAGAGACACTGAAGGTCAGTTAGGTACAGTTGGTCAAGGAAGTACTAATATCTTAGAAGGCACAATGCAAGCTGCTGTCATCTAAATCTCTGAGGTCTTAAGAAGGTTCCTATAGATTAGATAATTAATTAGTAAAACAAATACAAAAAGAAACTTTCACAGAAAACATTACCTATGCAGCTATCAATAAACCATCAAAGCAGCAACCATTCCCAGCAAAGTGATAATATTCCAAGTATATAAAGGCAACTCTATCGTTAACCCTGCTTTCACACACACACACACACACACACACACACTATTTTCAAGTTTACTTCATAGAAAAGAATTCAGAAAAGACTATGTGAATTGGGGAAAACCTAATGGTGTGACAAGAGTTAAAAATGGATACACTGGGCTGGGTGCAGTGGTGCACACCTGTAATCACAGCAGCTCTGGAGAATGAGGCAGAAGTATCACAAGTTCAAAGCCAGCCTCAGCAACTTAGTGAGACCCTGTCTCTAAATAAAACATGTTTAAAAAAGGGGGGGCTGGGGATGTGGCTCAGAGGTAAGTGCCCGTGGGTTCAATCCCTGATACCCCCCAAAAAGATACACTGATGACTTCAACAAATGAAAGGAAGACAGAGGAAATGAGAGAGGCAAGATACAGCTACAGGATGACTATTCCTTTTTTTTTTTGTAAGTCTTTTTAATCCTTTTTAAAATTTGTTCTTTTTTAGTTAAACATGACAGTAGAATGCATTTGGACATATCATATATACATGAAATATAATTTCCCATTTTTGTGGTTGTACATGATGTGGAGTTACACTAATATGTATTCATACATGAACATAGGAGTTATGTCTGATTAATTCCTCTGTCTGTCCTATTCCCATCTCCCCTACCTTGCCTACATTTCCCTTTGTCTGATCCAATGAACTTTTATTCTTCCCTCCCTTCCCCTTATTGTGTGTCAGCATGCACTTATGAGAGAGATCATTCAGCCTTTTATATATGTACCACATTTTCTTTATCCATTCATCTGTTGAATGGCACCTAGGTTGGTTCCATAGCTTAGCTATTGTGAATTGAGCTGCTACAAACACTGATGTGATTTCACAGGATAGCTATTTCATTTGAATAATAAAATGGTAAAAATTTTAGTGAAAATTAAGTAATGTAACCTTGCTTTTCCTCCAGTACTGAGAATTAAACCCAGGGCCTAGCACATGCTAGGCAAGCACTCCACCACTGAGCTATATCCGTAGTCCTACACAGCATTTTTAGGTATGGGATGGTGAGAAGGAGACAGTGATAAATGTGAACAATATAACACACTTAAAGTGATTATCTTCAGGTAGTTTAAGATAATGAGAGGTGACTATAGTTGTGTAGCAGAAGAAAGATTACTAAACTACCTATTCAAATCTAGTGGCCCAAAGAAGTGAGAAAAAATTGTATAGAGGTGATAGGATTTCAGCTGGATCTTCAAGGGAAATACGGTATAGAGGAAAGAGGTCAGACAATCTAGGATATGTACACTGAATGTGCAAAGGCAGCCAGAGTGATCTCTTTAAATATAAATCAGATCACCTTGCTTCCCTACCTTGGACTCTTTAGCATCTCCTTATCATACTAAAAAATTTAAACTCCTCACCATGACCTACAACTCCCTGTGATCTGGCCCCTGCTCATCTCCTCAACCATTTCTTGTATCACTATCCTCTCTTTCTAACCCACTTCTACTCTGGTCTCCCCAATATTCTGATAATTTCTAAAAATAACACGTTCTTTCCTGCCTCAGGCCCTCTGCTTTCTGGTTGCTCCTTCTGCTTGGAATCTCCTACCTGTTGGCTCTTCTCATTTCTTCTTCTCATCCTTCAGGTCTTGGTTTAACTGTTATCTCCTCCTCATCCAATCAAAAGGGGCCTTTCTATTCCTCACTCCTGCCATTATATTTCATCAAGGCACCTTGATTTCACATTATATTTCATCAAGGCTTTGGTCTTTCCTCCAAATTATCACAAGCTGTAATTGTGTTTGGGTTGTTACTGCTTGTTTTCTTCTTCCTTTTTCACTTAAAAGCTCCATGAGGTAGGAAATGTGTACATCTTATTCAATGCTGATATCCTCAGTGATCGGCATAGACTCCCAGTGAATTAAGTATTTTTGAATGAACTAATGAATATAGATTTTAAGAGCAGTCTGAGTTGAGAAGATATCTTGATGCAAGATCAAGGTATTTGGATTTCATCTCATGAATACTGAAGATCTATTGCTGGTTCTTTTTTTTTAATTAGTGCATTATAATTATATATAACAGTGAGGTTCATTGTGATATATTTATATATGCATGTAACATAATTTGCTCCATTTCATTCCCCTCCCCACCCCCTCTGGATTCCCTTCTTCTACTCTGATCTTCCTTTATTTATCTTTTTAATTGGTGCATTATGCTTATACATAAAAGTGGGATTCACTGTTATAGATTCTTGTGTGGATTTAGCATAATTTGATCAATTTCACTCCACAGTTTCCTCCTCTTCCCTCTATTCCCCCTTTGATTCCCTTCTCTACTGTTCCCCCATTTACTTTTTTGAGATTTCTCCTTTTTAATTCCTTACTTCTCTCTAGTTTCTATATTTGAGAAAAAAAAAAACATTCAACCTTTGACTTTCTTGAGAATGACATAATAAGAGCAGTATGTAAGGGCAGTTTTTTTTTTCTTTGGTACTGGGGATTGAACTTGGGGGCACTCAACCACTGAGCCATATCTCCAGCATCTCACTGAGGTGCTAAGTGCTTTGCCATTGCTGAGGCTGGCTTTGAACTTGTGATCCTCTTGTTTTAGCTTCCTGAGCCACTGGGATTACAGGCATGCACCACCGTGCCTGGCCAGCTTTTCTTTTAATTAATTAATTAACTTTATTTTGAGACAGGGTATTGATAAGTTGCCAAGGCTGACCTCGAATTTGCTGCCCTCCTGCCTTGGTCTTCTGAACAGCTGGGATTACAGACATACGCTGCTGTGCCCACCGATTAAATTTGGTAGCAATATGCAGGCTGAATTATAGAGATTAAGATATAAAAATAAATTAGGCAGACCTGTTAGGACACTACAACAATGTAGAGAGGTTAATCTTACTAATAATGAAGCGGGGAGAGAGGGAGGGAGGGAGGGAGGAAGAAAAGAAGAGAAGAGAAGAAGAAAAAAAAAAAAAACGCAAAGACCAGGAAAAGCAAAGCAAA